>NC_080682.1:99330205-99635635 GCF_030445035.2 Dasypus novemcinctus | reverse complement strand
GGGTTCATCAGAGGTGGCACTAGTAAGAAAATATCAGCAATGAGGATCATGGCTCATGGTGACTTGTGCCTCCCAAAGTGATGCATGGAGGCCAAAGGAATGATGGGCACATAAAGGATAGGCACAGCGCAGATATGAGAAACACAGGTGTTGAGGACCTTGAGTCATTCCTTATGAGATCCTATTCCCATTACAGTCTTCAGAATTAACACATCGGGCACGATGATGAACACACTGTTTGACATCATACAGAGAGCAACAAAGAAACCATAGAAATAGTTCACTGCACTGTGAAGTGCAGGCCAGCTTCATTCCATCCTGATGAAGACAATAGGAGTGAGAAAGTAGACTTTTCCTACAATATGTCAATCTTTTGAGAGTGAAAGGAAATGGGAGTACAAAGAGCATGCTTTTAATGAGAAACACCACCCTCATTTTGATAACTCTGGCATTGGTAAGGATAGAGCTGTATCTCAGAGGGTTGTGTATGGCCAAAATACGGTCGAAAGACATGACCAGGAGCACTGATGATTCCATATCTGTGAATCTGTGAATGAAAACTTCTTGAGCAAAGCAGACAACTGTGCCTGAATAACTGGATCACTTCTGAGATATGCAAATAAGCACATCTCAACCACAGGACAACAGATTTGGAGATTGCTGATGTAAGAAGTAACATAGGTGGGGTGTGAGCCTCACAATTTCAGGGAAAGCCCTGCAGACCAAGATCCTGGTTAGAACTTGTCTCTGTTGATGAGCTTGATTTCCATTGGTTCTGGGTTAGTGACTTCTGTTCTATCTTGAGCTTGTCCCTATTCATTACAGTTCCTTACGTAGCCCCTCAGGTCAAAGACTGCCAGTGTTACAGGATAGTGAATGGGGGATTTAGCACCTTCTCAATGTTAATTTACTTCTCCAATATAAGTAAAACGATCTGGTTGTTATGCAAACATAGCTCTAAGACAATCCCTTCCATTTCCCACCGCAACCACATTCTCTACCCCTAAGCCTCTTTAATATAGAAATTCTGGAAATTCCATTTTTGTCACCTTTACTCGCTACCCTCTTCAAGCCCCAGTTCTTGGAGTACCTATGTTTCAAACACATTTCAGTAGAAAACACCATGTTACAAAAAAGAGTAATTTAGGGTGCCTCTGTACTTACCACTTAACTATATAGGTAAAAGAAATTAATTTAAGGGGTAGGCATCCCAGCCTCAGTGCCCCTTATCTGTGGACTCATTGTTTTATCCATAGATCACAGACTACACAAGCTTACAGTTTGTAAAATTTTATCTTGTGGGACAACAAATCCTCTAGTTCTGCTGGACTCTATAAACAAATTGTTTCCTGGAGAAATTTCCTAGAAATTCCCAAAAGAAGGCCTGGATCAGGACTACAATCTCAAATCATTGATTTTTCCCAAAGGAGACCATGACAGAGACAGAATGGGACAGATCAAAGCTTTTGGAGACTTGAACATCTCAAGGAAAGTTTTTCCCAGAGATTAGTTGCGGCTAGCAGGAAATAGTTTAATCCAAAATTAATTGATACATTATTTTAAGCTCACTATTTCTTTTTTTTTTTAAAGATTTATTTCTCTCCCCTCCCCCCCCACTCCCACCCCAGTTGTCTGCTCTCTGTCTCTATTTGCTGCGTCTTCTTTGTCTGTTTCTGTTGTTGTCAGTGGCACGGGAATCTGTGTTTCTTTTGGTTGCGTCATCTTGTGTCAGCTCTCTGTGTGTGCAACACCATTCCTGGGCAGGCTGCACTCTTTTGCGCTGGGTGGCTCTCCTTACAGGGTGCACTCCTTGCACGTGGGGCTCCTCTATGCGGGGGACATCCCTGAGTAACACCAGCACTCCTTGCGCACATCAGCACTGCGAGTGGGCCAGCTCCACACGGGTCAAGGAGGCCCGGAGTTTGAACCGCAGACCTTCCATGTAGTAGACGGATGCCCTAACCACTGGGCCAAGTTCACCGCCACCATTTCTTAATTGGTGCTGATTCTCCTCTTCTTATTGTCAAGGAAGATATTTTCTTATTTTTCAAATATAATATAACTATACTATACTAAAGTACATAAATATGAAATGCACGGCACAATACATTTTTACATATGCATGTTTTGAAAGAAACATCAACCAAAGGAATGCTAAAAACGCCAATCTGTGGATTTGTCTTTTTTTCTTTTCATATCTGTTAATTTTTTTCTTCATGTATTTTGAAGTTTTCGTTTTACATGGATACACATTTAGGACTGCTATAATTTCTTGATGAAGTGACCATTTTATCATTGAAAGATATCTTTTTTCCTTGGTGTGGTGGTTTGGAGCTGTATGTACCCCATCAAAACTTGTTTTTAAATATTAGCCCTTCCAGTGGATGCGAACCCATTGTAAATAGGATCTTTTTTATGAGGTTACTTCAGTTAAGGTGTGGCTCAACCCAATCAGGTCTTAATCCTATTACAGGAGACCTTTATAAGTGGAATGAAATTCAGACAAAGAGAGAAAGCTATAGAAAGTGAAGATGGACATCAACAGAATAAAAAAGAAAAGGGAAAGTCCAGGGAGAGACCAGGAAGGGACCACAAAGTATACTGCCACATGACAGAGGAGTCCAAATGAAGTATGGCCACAGACAGCCCAAGACTCCAGTCTTCAGGAATAATCACTTTGATTATATGTTGGCTGGGACTTTCTTTTTTTCCTCCAAACTATGAGCTAAGTAAATTCTCATTGTTTAAGCTGACCCACTGCATGGTATTTGCTTGAGCGTCAAAGGAAATTAAAATATCTGGTGATACTTCCTACCATATGTTCTGATAATAATACACCCACACTGACCATATATACTTGTTAGCCATGTTAGACATGATACATATTTTTCCATTCTTTTACTCTTGATCTGTGTCTTTCTATTTCAAGTGAATCTTTGTAATCAGCATATTTTAATCCAGTGTGATATTGTTGTTTTGTAATTTGAGTCTCTAGACCATTTTATATTCTAGAATTAAAGATGCACATAGTTCTTAGTCTAGACTATCATTATTTTATTTGTCCTATCTTTTTATTGTTCTTTGTTGCAGCTTTCCTGACTTTAAGTTAAATCAAATAGCTTTCAGTATTCTATTTCTCTCCTCAACTGCATTTTTTAGCTTACATATTTGTTCTATTTTTTAAAGCAGTTTTCTCCTGGGATTATGATATGGATCCTTAATTTATCACAGTCTACCTTGAATATTATAACAATGCCTATGTAATTTAGTATTATATTTCCATTTACCTCATTTTTGTCTTATATGTAATTGTAAAATATTATTTCTAATTATATTGTAAACCTCACAATACATTTTAATTATTTTACTTCTAACAGTAAATTATATTTTCCAGAAATTAAGAGGAGAAAAATTTTATATTCACTCATATATTTACCCCTTTTGGCATTCTTCATTTCTTTCTGAACTATGACATTCTACTTTGCATTATTTTACTTCAGTCTGATAGATTCTTTTGATATTTGTTGTAGTACAGGACTGCTTGCTGTGAAATCTATCATATTTTTGGGGGGGAAGAGAGGTACTGGGGATTGAAACTGGTACATAGGAACCAGGCACTCAACCACTGAGCCACACCTGCTCCCTGCAGGTATTTTTAACCTGTAAAAGTATATATTTTGCTTCAGTTTTTAGAAGATAATTATGACAGATATTGAATAGCAGTTGAAAGAGGTGTCTTTCAGCACTTTCAAATTGTAATTCCATTGTCTTCAGTCTTGCATTTTTCTGATGGTAAGTCAGCTATTAGTCTTACGATTCTTCTATATGTAAAATATTTTCTTTTCTGTCTGATTTTAATATCTCATTTTATTTTGTTTTTCAGAGTTGGACAATGATGTGCCTAAGTAGGTTGTTATTTGTATTTATGCTGTGTGGGTTTGCTGCTGTTTCTCTCAGTTCAAATATGAAGGGCTCATAGCTCTCAGGATTTCAGTTTCTTATGACTTCCTTGCACTCATTTTCTTTGATTGTTCTATAGAAAATTATGATATTTATTTTGTTAATCTGTGGGAACTAATTTATTTTGTATACCTCTATGCCTTCCTTCGAAGCAAAAACCATGAATTCTATTATTAAAAGAAGATAGTTGGAATTAATAGTGCTATTTTTATCAACAACAGCTCAAACATATCCGCTGAGCTCTTCTTTCAAATACACAATGCACTCACCACCTCTGTAAGGTAAAAACCAAAAACCTAAAGTTTCAATACATTATTGCAGTCATATCAAAGTCCAGGATTTCTGAATGATATGCATTCATTACCATCTAGTCAAATAAATATGAATTTAAGCATTAATGGAAGAATTGATGGATAAAAAAGGTAAAAAATTTACTAAATATTAATAGCAAAATGACAGAATAAAGTCCTGAAATAAGAGTAGGTATTTTAAATGTAAATTGATTAAACTCTCCAATCAAAAGTCAGAGATTGGTAGAATGCTTAAAAAAGCATGATCAAAATATAACTGTTTACACAAGACTTCCTCTAAATTCAAAATCATAGGTAGGCTGAAAATGAAAGGATATAAAAAAAGATAGCTGAGGTGGCTACACTAATATCAGATAAAATAGACTTTTATTCTAACACTGTTGTGACGGAAAGATATGATCATTTTATACTGGTAAAAGGTCAATTCAGCAAGACAGAATTATAAATATGTATACACTTAACAGCAGACCCTCAAAATACATGAAGCAAATGCTAATATATTTGAAGAGAAAATACACAGTCATATGTTAATAGTAGGGAGTTATACTACTTTCAATAATGGCTAGAACACCTAGACAGAAGATCAATAAGGAAACAGGAGATTTGCATGATACTCTAAACTAACTAGAAATATATTTAGAACAGACATATATTTAGAGCAATTCACCCAACAGACAAAATACATATTTTTCTCAAGTGCACATGGATTATTCTCCAGCAAAGACTATATCTTAGGTGATAAAACAAGTTTCAATAAATTCAAAAATAGTAAAATCACATGTAGTATCTTCTTTGATTACAGTGGAATGAAACTACATATCAAAAACAGAGGGAGAAATTGAAAATTCACAAATATGTGGGAAGTTAAACAAAATATTCTTAAACAACCAATGGGTTAAAGATGAAATCACAAAGATTATCAAACTCCTAGAAGATAACGTAGGGAAGCATCTTCAGGATCTTGTGTTAGGCTATTGTTTCTTATACTTTACACACAAAAGCATGGCAATAGAAGAAAAAAATAGATAAATGAGAATTCACCAAATTTTTTAAAAATTATGGCTCAGAGGACTTTATCATGAAAATAACATGAAAACATACACAATGGGAAAAATATTTGAAAACCACGTATTTGATAAGGGTTAAATATCCAGAATACATAAAGAAATCCTTCAGCTCAACAACAGAAAGACAAATAGCCCAATATAAAAATGGGCAAAAGACTTGAATAGACATTTATTTTAATATTGTATTATAGCTTTCTATGTACAAGACTTTATATCCTTGGATAGATTTATTACTAGATATTTGATTCTTTTAGTTGCTATTGTGAATGGATTTTTAAAAAATTTCTTCTTCTGATTATTCATTGTGTGTGTATAGAAACACTACTGATTTTTATCGTGTTGATCTTATACCATGTCACTTTGCTGAATTCATATATTAGCCCTCTGATCTTAGTTGTGGAATTTTCAGGATTTTCTGGATATAGGATCATACTATCTGCAAATAGAGAAGGTTTTTATTTCTTCCTTTCTAATTTGGTTGTCTTTTATTTCTCTTTCTTGCCTAATTACTCTAGCAACAACTTCCAGTACAATGTTGAATAACAGTGGTGACCGTGGCATCCTTGTCTTTTTCCTTATCTTAGAGGGAAAGATTTCTGTCTTTTACCATTAAATAGGATGTTGGCTATGGGCTTTTCATACATGACCTTTATCATGTTGAGGAAGTTTCCTTCTATTCCTAGTGTTCTAAGTGTTTTTATCAAAAAAAGAGTGCTGTATTTTGTCAAATACCTTTTCTGCATGAATTGAAATGATCGTGTGGTATTTTTCCCCATCATTCTATTAATATGGTGTATTACACATTGATTGATTTTCTTATGTTGAACCAATCTTATATACCAAGGATAAATCCCAGTCGATCATGGTGTATAATTTTTTGAATATGCTATTGGATTTGGTTTGCTGGTATTTTGTTGAGGAGTTTTGCATCTATATTCATAAGAGATATCTGTCTGTAGTTTTCCCTTTTTTTTCTTTTTCTCTTGTGGTATCTTTACTTGACTTTGTTATGAGGGTGTTGTTGGCCTCATATAATGAGTAGGTAGTGTTCCTTCCAGTTCAATTTTTGGAAGAGTTTGCTTATAACTGGATTTAAGTTATATGTTTGGTAGAATTCACCCATGAAGCCATCTGATCTTGGGGTTTTATTTGTTTGGAATTTTTTGATAAATGATTCAATCTCTCTACTAGTAATTAGTTTGTTGAGATCTTCTATTTCTTCTTGAGTCAATGTAGTGAGTGTGTCTCTAAGAAATTGTCCATTTCATCTAGGATGTCTAAATATACTGGCCTATAGTTTTCATAACATACATTTATAAGCCTTTTTATTTCAGTGCATTTGGTAGTAATGCTTCCCTTTTCAATTCTGATTTTTGTTATTTGTATTCTCTCATTTTCTTTGTCAGTCTAGCTAAAGGTTTGGCAATTTTACTGACCTTTACAAAGAACCAACTTTTGTTTTTTTTTAATTCTCTTTATAGATTTTTGTTATTTCATTTATCTCTGCTCTAGTCCTTGTCATTCCCATCCTTCTGCTCACATTGGGTTACTTCACTCTTCTTTTTCTCATTTTTCCAGTTTTGAAGTTAGGTCTCTGATTGACATCTTTCTCTTTTTTTTAATGTTAAAATTTAGAGCTACAAATTTCCCCCATAACAACTGCCTTCACTGAATCCCATAAGTTTTGGTATATTTTCATTTTCACACACCTTAGGATATTTTCAAATTTCACTTCTGATTTCTTCTTTCAACTATTGGTTATTCAATAGTATGTTGTTTAATTTCCACATATTTGTGAATTTTCCCTTTTTTCTCAATATTAATATCTAGTTTCATTCTGCTGTAGTAGGAGAATATACATTGCATGATTTAAATATTTTCATATTTATTGAGAATTTTTTTGTGATCTACCATATCATCTTTCCCAGAGAATGACTCGTGTGCATGTGAGAAGAATATGTATTCTGTTTTCATTGGGTGTTGGGTTCTATATATGTCTCTTAAGTCTAGTTTTTTTGTTTTGTTTTGTTCTGTTAGTGTCTTATTCAGGTCTTGTACTTCCTTATTGAGCTTCTGATTAGATGTTCTATACATTTTTTTTTAGGAGGGATGGGAACCGAACTCAGGATCTTGCATATGTGAAGCAAGTGTTCAACTGCTTGAGTCACATCCGCTCCTCTCTATCCACTTTTGAGAGTGGTGTATTAAAATCTCCTACTATTAATCTGGAACTGTCAATTTCTCCCTTCAAATCTGTTAGTATTCACCTCATATATTTTGGGGATCTGCTGTTTGGTGCATATTTATTTATAATTGTGAGATCTTCCTGTTGAATTGTCCCCTTTATCAGTATGTAATAACCATCTCTTTCCCTTGTAATTGTTTTTGACTTCAAGTCTTTTATCTTATATTATTATGATATTAATTGGTTACTGCTTGCATGGTATATTTTTTTCTATCCTTTCACCATCAACTTACTTGTATTTTTACTTTAATGTGAGTCTTTTTCAGACAGCATATAGCTGGGTCATGTTTTTTTAACCATTATCCCAATCTCTGCTTTTGGACTGAAGAGTTTAAGGCATTTACACTTAAACTCACTACTGATAATGTGGAACATTCTCCTGCAATTTTGCTATTTAGCCTTTATAAGCCTCGTATCTCTTTTGTGCCTCACATCCATTAATGCTACTTTTCTATTTATTTCTTTCTTTTCTTGTATCACATTGAGTGTCTTCTCCTTTATATCTGGATATATTTTCATTTGCTTTCCTTGTGTTTACCATGGGATTTAAAATTTCACTTCCTAAATATATAACAATTATATTTGGCTTGATACCAATGAAACATTAATAGCATGCACATATACATTTCCTATATCCATGTATACACGCACTATTTGTGTTTGTTTCCACTTACCTCTTTGTACATTGTATGTCTGAAGACCTAGATTTATCATTACTTTTTATGCCTTTGCATTTTAGCACCTATAGTAAGGGAGAACTGGAGTTACATACCAAACAATACAATACAATGTTACTGGAATTTATAATTACCCAAATGATTTCCTCTACCACAGGTTTTTATTTCTTTATGCTGCTTTGAAACACTCTCTAGAGTCCTTTGCTTTCAGTCTCAAGAATTCTCTTAAGCACGGCTTCAGGGCAGGTCTAGTGGTGATGAACTCCCTCAGCTTTTGTTTATCTGAGAATGGCTTAATCTCTCCATCATTTTTGAAAAAGAGTCTAGCTAGATTTACAATTCTTGGCTGGCACTGTTTTTTTCCCTTGGCACTAAGTATTTCAACCCACTACCTTCCTGCCTCCATGATTTCTAATAAGTAATCAGCAGTCAATCTAACTGGGCCTCCCTTGTACATAAACATGTTGCTTTTCTCTTGCAGTTTCAGAATTATCTCCTTGTCATTGCATTTGCTTATGTATTCAATATACAATGAGGTGTTTATGAGGTATGTATTTTTCATGTTTACCCTGTTTGGTGTTCTCTTCTTGGATGTGCATATTCACATCTTTTCCAAGGTTTGGTAATTTCTCTATGATTATTTCTTTGACTATTCCTTCTGCTCCTTTCTCCCTTTCTTCTCTTTATGGATCTCTCATAATGCATATATTGGGATACCTGATGGTGTTGCATAGCTGTTTTAGGCTATTTTCACTCTTCATAGTTCTTTATTCTTTCTGCTCCTTCAATTGACTCATTCTGTGTGTCTTATCTTTAAGTTTACAGATTATTTATTCTGCCAGCTCCAATCTTTCTTGAACCCCTACTGGGCATTTTTTTTTTTTTTTCATTTTAGTTATTGTGGTCTTCAACTCTAGTAGTCCAATAGTTCTGTTTGGTTTCTTTTTAAAATTTCCATCTCTTTACTTAAACTCTAATATTGCTCATTCATTTGTGCCTGATATCCTTAAGTTCTTTCTCTGTACTTCATTTCCTTGAGTACTTTTAAGTTCATTTTTAAAGGCTTTATTCTGTGTGTCCACATCCCCATCTTCTTCTATGGTGTTTTTGTATTTTTATCTTCTTCCTTTGGATAGGCCACTATTCCCTGTTTCTTTGTTTGTCTTACACTCTTTTGTTGCACACTATATTTTAATATTTTAAAATGTTAACTCTGGACTTTGCTCCCTGGGATATCTGTTTCTTGGTTTTGTAACCAGCTGGTGATAGGATAGAAATTTTCTTGAGCTGCAGTCCTCCTATCAAGAACCTCTGCCCAAGGCAAATTAAGTGTGCATGGTTTTCCCTGTCTTTCTGGGCCTCTGTCTTGTCCTGGACTTTTGTTTTAGTTGTTTTAAAGTTTTCCTGTTTGCAGGAGTTTGGTTGTTCTCTATTTCTCAAGGAACAAACCCCCTTCTCCTGGGTATTTGAAGTTGGCAGGCCTTTGTCCTAGACTGTCTGCCTCTATAGGTTTTATACTCCTTTCCTTGTCTTATGCTGCTTTTGCCTGGAGGACTAATTCTGGAAGAGTATTACCACAGGAAGGAGTTTCCCATATCAGTCTTCTCCAGCCAAAATAGGGCCAGGTGCCCATGAAGGAGGAAAGACCAGCTCCATAGTGCCCTGTGGAGGCAGTGAAGAAGTGTACTAAAACTTTTCTGACAGATACCTAAATCTAAGCTTTCCTGGTATGCCCAGGTAAATTTCTCCCACAGCCCTCAGGGAGCCCTGCATCAGTAAATCTCCACTAACTCCACCCCTATCCTCCTATCCTGGAGGGTGCCTGCTGCAGACTTTGTCCCCTGAGCCTGGGGAGGAGGGGGTGGGGGTGGGGGGGGGGCTTTTTCTGCTCTTTTCTGTCACCAGCAGCTAGCCAGGAATTGGACCCCACAGTGACCTGCTATGAGACGGTGCTAGTAGCTGCTTCACTGAGAGAGCAGTTTAAAATTCTTTACTAACTTTATCACCCTCTTCCTGCTCTTCCCTGAATGCTATACAGTATTCTTCTGGCCTCTGGAATTTTGAAATAGTTGTTTCAGATAGTTCCTCTCTGCTTAATATTTATTTTGGTGGAAAGACTGGGTCATGAAACTCCCTAATCTGACATCTTCCTCAGTAGTCACCAAAAGCCTCTTATTTTAATGCCCGATCTTCATGAATGCTACATGTCAAGCTTCTTCTATTAACTATGCACCCTTCCTTACTTCTTCCTTCCTGGATTTACCCTGCTTTTGTGGTAGCAAGTTTAAGCATTGTCAATGCTTCTTAAGAAATTGAATTACTGAGATCATCCCTAGGTTTCAGGGATGTATGTAACAAGCATTCAGTTTATCCCACATACAGTAATATTATGTAAACATTTACATTGTGAAAGGTTAGTTACTGACCTGAAGAATCCACTTTCTTAAACCAAGATATGAAACAGGCTAAATAAATTCAAAATAATAATTTGGGTGAGATCCCATTATGTTTTGGTTAATAACTCATTAAGGTTTTTATCAATTTGATGCCAGAAATAGTGTGATTTCTAGAAATTGTAATTTTTAGTTACCTATAGTTTGTAAGAGTTGCTCATTTGTCTTAATTCAAAATTTGTCTCTAAATCCTATAGGCATTTCTGGGTACCCGAGAGTTAATATCTTAGCCCCAGCCTGTGTTAATTTACTGTGAGTCTAGAAACGAAGTTTATTTTCTAATGTTCCCAAAGGTTTACACCTCTGAGGAAAACAGAAGTAGGAACATCTAAATAAAGCCCAGGTGAAAGTGGAGGGCAGTAAATTTTCCAGTATGGACTAAATACTTGTCCTTATCAGTCGATAAGGTCCTTATCTATCTTAAGGTGAGTGTCTAAGTTTTGGCAAGTACAAGGAGCTAAAAACCCCTTTGGAACCCTAAAACTAGCACTTTATCAAAGAACTTATATCTGAAGAAAAGACGACAGGGAGGATGAGGAAATAGCTTGTGTGTGTATATGGGCATGTACGCACATGTATATATGAGGGTAGGTGGGGTTGCACGATCTGATGTTTAAACCTCTGGGTCTCATTTACTCACTAATATGACAAATAAAAATATCTTTATCATCAATTTAATAAAAAGGAAAAATCCTGTTTGGCCAGTCCAGAATTTGATGTCTAGAAGGGATGGTAGGGGAAATTTAGTTGAAATAATTATTAATACCGAGGATTTAATGATTATCTTCTTTATGTTAGTGATTATATATATATTTTTTGTTTTAAATAGCCCTTTAAGAACTGTTGCTTACAGTATTTCACAGAAAAGAAAACATCTGCTTGAAGTCCTAAACTTTTGTACACCAGTCTTGAGGACTGAATTAGTACCTTACAGAATGGGAATTCTTAGAGATCTATTTGGGCAACCTTTTATCTGAGGACAACTCTTCCTAAAGTTTTCTCTTCTTTTGTCATTCCCTATATCCCAACCTCCTAGTTTTCTCTTAGCCCTCAGGACAGTCTTTTGTGAAATTCTCTTCAATAATTTTGCTTCTCTTTGGAGTTCTCTCTGAGGCTTAAATTTTGCATTTTGCACATTTTTCCTAGGTAATTTCATCTACTCCCATCAGTTCAGATAGCAATTATGGTGTGAATACTTCCAGATTGACAGTTCTGTTGAGATATCTCTCCTGAAGTTCACACTCCGTGTCCAACTGCATATTCTGTTTAAGAATGAATTTACCATTTAAATCTGAGTGCATGGATTGGTCATCAATATCCCTTAGCTGTTGATTATGAAGGTAGAGTGAAATACCGAGAAATAATTTTACTTATTTTACATTTCTTCCATTATTATTAATCCTTCTGAGAGTGCTATATTTCAGGCACCATGCAGATAACAAGGATGTAAAGAGAAATAAAAGCCCACTTATGCTTGTCAGTATTTGGCAGCAGGGTGTGGGTATATGGTAGTGGTGTTGGGGTAGGAGGGAGACAAGAGAACATGAAGTGATAAAACAGTGTAGAAATTTCCATAGTAAACATGCACAAAAAAGGCACAATTTTAAAAATGTAAGTCAATATACCTCAAGCAAAAGAGTACAGGAAAGGGAATAAGATCTGTTGGAAATGCAAACTTTTCTACTACTCCTGCGCAGGAGGGCTCAGAAACAAATTTGATAAGTAGGCATACTTTAGCAGATTACACACAGGATGATTTTCATGACATTTGACAAATATATTACCATTTCCAAAACATTCTCTGCAGTTTGCAGTTGGTTCAGTGCCATGTGGGAGGTAAATAAGACATGGCCTAATTGTTGAGGAACTCCTGTCTAGAGGCTATGACTCCATTTAGCTGACAAACAGATCTGGTTATCTAGGACCCAGAAAAAGTAAAATAAATTGGTCCAGGTTTGCTTGTCATTTTTTATGTCTGTCTAAGCTGTTCTCAGAAGAATTTCAAAATATAATACTAATTTACAATCAATTGTCATTTAAGAAGAGACCAATTAATTCCACCCCAACACCAATTAATTCCCAGTGTATTCTATTTGCCACTGAAGAGTGCTAATCTTTTTATCTTGCAATCTGAAATATAAATAATTCTCCAAAGAATGTCCAGTGGGCTTTAGCCTTCCATTGGCTAAAATTAAGTACTTTTTCACCTTTGCCATTACTTTGCAAATGGAATTATTCAATTCATTATTTGCATTATTTATGGATTTAATCAGCACACTTACTAAACATAGGCTACATTACAGTCATATTCAGTATTTTTGTTTCTCTAGTATTTTATACCCATGCATTCAACATTGGGGTATCTTTAAGCCCATAAATTTGGCAGTACGTTATAGTATTGTATGGTTTATTTTAGAAAATATCATTTGTGCTTTTTTAATAGAGGATATAAAAACAGAATTAGGTTATTTTAGTTGGAGTTCCAATTTTTAAATTACAAAGGGAAATTTTGATTTTTGTTTCATTTAGAATTTCTTGGACTAAATTGGTCATCTGAATGGAGATGTAATGAACACCCACTTGATACTGCAACACTTCACACTTTTCTTTGAAATAATGATCTGAAGCATGGCCTGTAGTTGTGTAAGCAAGGACCTATTATATTTCCTTCAGGAGTTTACATGTGGAGACAGTATGGATTCTCCCTAGTGTCTATCTACTGCTTTAGTTCTCCCTCATGTTCTATTGGAAAACATCCTGTCATGAATATTAATATTCAAAAATGCATCTTATTTGTTTCATAAGCCTAAGTTTGTACTTGGCACTTCATAAATATTTGTAAATATAAAAAATCTACCAAGATTGCCTTCACTTTACAGATTTAAAAACAGAAGTTCAAATAGCTTAAACAGCTAACTAAGCTAAAGAAAGATGTGGCAAGTATATTTGAACTGATAACTTTGTGTTCATCTTCATACAATTCTTGATGTAATTCATATATTTACTTATGTATAACATGCGAATAATAATTACCTACCTCATAAGCTTAGGACTTAAATTAGTCTATACATTTAGTTTCTACCGTTTAAAGTTTACTAACATGTAGATATTTTTAGTTATCTGATTATTTTCTGAGAATATTATTTTCAAATTGTCTTCCATGAAGTTCTCAAGACTTGTGGAGCTAACATGTGGATTGCTGAATATTGTTTAGAAAAAGGCAAGTGGGAAAGAGTCTTGGTGTTCCACAGCTAATTCAGTCAAAGCAACTCGTTTAATTTGTTTTATAAATTGGGCCAAAATGTTGGATGACCACCACCCTAGGATACATTTTTAGAAATGAAATTGCCAGTGGAATATATGAACATGTTTCAGGACTCTCGATAAATTTTGAAAATTGTCTTTGATGAATTATTATGCTAAATAGACTTATCAGAATTCTATGTAAAATACCTCCTTATTCCCATAATACTGTCTTTTATATAAATGTCTAAGTGCTTTTTGTTCATGTGATTTCAGATTGTTTATGTGAGTAAAGAGTTCATATTCCCACTCATCATGTCTGTTCTCAATCGCTCTGAGGTTCAGCTTTTTCTTCTGATTGGGATCCCAGGACTGGAACATGCCCACATCTGGATTTCCATTCCCATCTGCCTCATGTACCTTGTTGCCATCATGGGCAACTGTACCATTCTCTTTTTCATAAAGACAGAGCCCTCACTTCATGAGCCCATGTATTATTTCCTTGCCATGTTGTCTGTCTCTGACCTGGGCCTGTCCCTCTCTTCCCTTCCTACCATGCTGAAGATCTTCTTGTTCAATGACATGGAAATTTCACCCAACGCCTGCTTTGCTCAAGAATTCTTCATTCATGGATTCACGGTCATGGAATCCTCAGTGCTTCTAATTATGTCTGTGGATCGCTTTCTTGCCATTCACAATCCCCTGAGATACAGTTCTAGTCTTACCAGCAACAGGGCTGTTAAAATGGGACTGATCTTAACTATTAGGAGCATTCTCCTAGTTCTCCCACTCCCCTTCATTCTCAGGAGGTTAAAATATTGTCAGAAGAATCTTCTTTCTCACTCATACTGTCTTCATCAGGATACCATGAAACTGGCTTGCTCTGACATCAAGATTAATGTCATCTATGGCTTTTTTGTTGCTCTCTGTACTATGCTGGACTTGGCATTGATTGTGCTGTCATATATGCTAATTTTGAGGACTGTACTTAGCATTGCATCTCTGGCAGAGAGACTCAAGGCTCTCAACACCTGTGTGTCCCACATCTGTGCTGTGCTCATCTTCTACGTACCCATCACCACTCTGGCTGCCTTGCATCGCTTTGCCAAGCACAAAAACCCCCTTGTTTTGCTTTTGATTGCAGATACATTCTTGTTGGTGCCGCCCCTGATGAACCCCGTTGTGTACTCCATTAAGACCAGACAGATCCGGGAGAAAATCTTGGGGAAGTGGCTTCACATATGTAGGAGATAAGAACTTGAATAGTGAGGTGGTGAATTATCAATGAACAAGCACTTGTCACCTCCTATGTGTCCAATGCTATGATGGTCACTACATAATGAAGGAGTGGTAGCGGATAGTGAAAAGGCATGTCCAGAATTTATAATAAAGTCAGAGATCAATATTAAAGGAGAAAAGAGCAATAAAGAAATATATGAAGATTCCTAGAGGTTTAGTTAACATTTTAAGGAGAATTGAAACAAAGTATTGAATGGAACATTTGGATTTGAGTCAGCCATTAAAGAACAGGTAGAATTTGAACATATTGAGATTATGATTCAACTAGCATTTATTAAAATATACAAGGTACAATAACTCTACTATTAAGGAGAGCAAAATTAGCAAGGGGGGATGAGTCAGAAATATATTGGATAGCAGCAACTGAGGATATTAGCCATACTAGAATTGAGAAGATGATTTTGCAAATATTGAGGATAAGTTTGGATAGTATGAATGGATTTGGAATGCCTAGAAAGTTTTAAAAATCTAAATTCAGGGGGTACTGGGAGACAACTGAGTTTCTACAATAAGCATGTGACATGATGAATCTAATTTTAAGAACAATTTGTCTAAACAGCATGAATAAGATGGATTGAATTTGAGAGAGATGAAGAAGGGAGGTCAGGGGGAAATTCTTGTAACAATACCTGTGTGAGGTGATGAATGTTGATAGGCAGGGATAGAAAGAGCAAAAGCATTTAGATTTTTTGTTGTTATAAGACAATTATGTACCTTTTAAGAAATTTATAAACTCCAGTAAGCATCTAAAAAATAACTTAAAACTACCTTTGCTTTCACTGTTGTCTTTTTTCTGTGCCTTTTGTAAAAAAAATTCCCTGTCCTTCTAATGCTTTAAATAAACTTTATTTTTAGCACAGTTTTAGATTTTCATAAAATTTATAAATACAGAAAGTTCCCATATACTTTATATCCAACTCCTCCTATTATTAACCTCGCACATTAGTATGATGCATTTGCCACAATTAATGAACCAATATTGATGCATTATTTTTAACTAAAGTCTGTACTTCATTCAGATTTCCTTAGGCTTTCCTTTTCCTGTTCTAGTATCCTAACCAGAGCATCACCTTACATTTAGTCATCATGTCTCCTTAGGCTCCTCTTGGCTGTGACAGTTATTCAGACTTGCAATGTTTTTGGTGATCTTGATATTTCTGAGGAGTATAGGTCAGTTTTTTTTGCAGAATGTCCATCTTTTGGGATATTTCTGATGTTCTTCTCATGATTAGTCTGATGTTATGTACGTTTTGAAGAGGAAAGTCATAAAGATTAATTGTCATCTTCATCACATCATATCAAGAGTTCATACAACCAGCATGACATCCCTGGTGATATTTACCTCAATCACCAGCCTGAAGTTGTGTTTGCCAGGTTTGTTTACTGTAAAGTTACTCTTTTCCCAACCCCTTTCCATATTGAACTCTTTTGAAAGAGGTCATTTAGTCCCGTACTTAAGGAATTTGGAGTTATGTTCCACTTCCAATAGTATGTACATAAATTATTTGTGATTCTGCATGGGGAATTTATCTGTTCTCCCCTATTTAAAATTTTTTTTCAATATTATAAAGCATGAATCATGAATATTATTTTATATTTTGGGGTTATAACCCAATAATACTTTATTTATTTTATTGATCAAATCATTCCAGTTTTGACCATCAGGAGCTCTTTCAGTTGTCTTTCGTGTTTCTTTGACATACCCTCATCATTTGGGTGTTCTTGTTTTGTTTCATTTTGTTTTTAATTCTTTGTTACTCTCTGATACTAAAAAATACTACAGACTACAGGCTCATCTTTTGTATTTCTTGCTCCAATATTTTAATCAGCCATGTCTCCATCGAGAGAAATGATGAATTTCATTGATAATTCATCACCTCAATATTCAAGTTCTTATCTTCTACATATGTGAAACCACTTCCCCTTTTATTGAAAAATGGTATTAGGAACGAAGATCTGTCTCTAGGTGTCTAATATGTATTTAAAATTTGTGTTCTTATAGTATATAAAATGTAGTCCACCAGGGTAATCTGTCAAAATCTCCCCATCTCAAATTCCCTGACCTTAATCACATGTGCAAAGTCCTTTCTGCTGTGTAAGGCAACATATTAATAAATTCCAGGAACTAAGACTTGGACATTTTCTGGGGCCAATAGTCTGCATAACACAAATGCATTTCCTTAATTCAGTTCTGCCCACTTAGCTTTCTAACAGCATCCAGCTTAAATATAGTTCCCCTATTGATAATTTGCTTCTAGGTTTAACAGATTTATATCTCTATTTTGCTCCCATTTTCTCCTATACTCATTTCTACAACATAATCTACAATTACTAGCTTTGAATATTTTAAAGGTTGTTTGCTTTTGCCAAATTGTAGAGTTCATGAGATATAGGGATGCCTCTGTAGCTTACATAATTTTACATTCCTACATCTAAGCACATACTTGGACAAAGAAGGTCCTAATAAATGTCTGTTGGTCAGTTCATGAAAGCATGAATGACCATCATTGCATAATTAACTGTTTGTTTCCTATGTTCAAAACTTTAAATATTCCCTGTGGACAGAGGTCAATATTTACATTATGGCAATCAACTCAGATTAGAACACAACCTCCCTTACTCACATAGCTCTTTTCCTACTGTTTCAGTTAGGAAAAACCTAAAATAAAGACTAACATCTGCCAGAGCTTTGCCGCCTGCTTTGCTAAAGGCCAAAACACTTGCTTCCCCTATTACACCACTCCACCGAGACCTATTCTTGTCCCAGAGGGCACTATCTTATTTAATTTTCTGTATCTAATCTGACACATAGTCTTACAGAAGTTTATCTCCCTACTATCTGTCAAATTTCTCCAGTGATTACATTTTTCCTTCCATAATCCTTGCCTAAATCTCAATCCTCTTATGTTGTACTTTTTTTATGTTCTCTTTTTTTTGTTTTTGTTTTTTTTTGTTTGTTTGTTTTGTTTTCCACTTAATAATTCCTCAATTTTACAATGGTATTTTTTTTTACAATTAATTTTTTAAATTCATTTTTTAAAAAATATTACATTCAAAAAATATGAAGTCCCATTCAACACCACCGCCCCCACCCCCCACTCCCCCCACAGCAACACTCTCTCCCATCATCATCTTATGTCCTCTTAATTTGCCCCCATTTCAATCTTACCCTTTAGTCTGTTCTCCATCTTGCAGCCTTATTAACCTATTATGAAGTTATTAGTGAAAGCAAAACAGGTCCTGTTATCCACTCACTTAGTATACTCTTTATCTCTTACTATCCTTGGGGTAAAGAACCAAGTCTATGAAGAATCCTTCTATTATGGTTGCTGCATCTTTTTTTTTGCCTCATCTCAGGTCAGGGATCTAAAGACAGCTATACTCTTTTTACTGCAGGAATGGTGAAAACCTAGCCCAGAATAAACAGACAAGAATGAGAGTACAAAATACTCCTATAAGAAAGAAAGGGCCATTGTAATTTATTACAAGCCCTGATTTGGCAGATAAAGGAACCAGAACCCAGAAAAATGCAGTGAATTCCCCAAGTATACACAACTAATGATAACTGAAATAGCTAAAAAAATGGAGCCTACAAAGTTTCCATGTTGATTCTTAAAATGACCCACAAAAATGGATAATATTAAAAACCCAAGAAAAGCTTGAGAGAGAAATCCAAAGGACAAATGAAGGGAACAATTGGAAGGGAGAAAAAGAAATCGCTTGGTTCAGAGAAAGTTCCAAACCTAAATCACTTTCCAAGGTGAGGGCATCATGGGGTTGGTCCTAGGTATGGTAGCTGGGGAATTAAAGACATTTATAATGACATAAGGGAGGTATTGGTATTTCAGCTTCTAATTTGGTTGTCAAACTAGTAAGAAGAAGTAAAATCTTGGATGGATCACTTTTGTGCTCTGGAGAGATGAAGTCACCCATTCACACTATTCATACATGTCCCTTAAGTTTCAGCTTGCTACAACCTTCCTGAATTTCTTGTTCTTCACAAGTTTCACTTCACTCATTTACCTTCCTTTACACTCTCTGCGTGGGCTGAGGTTTCTGACTCCTACTCTAGGATTTCTAGGATTTCTGGGAGAGAAGTAAAGTGAAGAGTTGTATCTTTTAGAAATTCACTACAGGTTCCCAAATCATTACTCTATTCCTACCTCTCAGACCTCTCTTCTATACATTAGATTCATATCCAAATGGCTACTTGCCTACTGGTCTCTACTTTTTAATAAAAATAATAATATCCCACAAATATTGACCAGCTATTAAGTATCATATGTTTGATAAATGCTTTCTATGCCTTATTTCATTTATTCCTTACATTAACCTAGTAGTAAGATTTATTTATCCCTTTTTGGCAAATTACAGAAGGGTAAAAAAATACTCTTTTACCTTGTTATTTTTATATTTTAGTAAAAGGAACATTAGTTGCAAAACTCAATATTTTGGTCTTAGAATAACTTTAAACTCTTAAGAAATATTAAAAACCCCAAAGATATTTTATTATATAGGTTACATCTACTGGCATTTACCATATTAGAAACTGAGGCTGGAAAACATTAAATATATATTAATTAATTGAAATAAAACAGTGAAATCATTGCATATTAACATATGAAGTACATTTTAAAAATGTGTGTGAGAGAACCAGTGAAAAACATACGACCTTGCCTCAGAAATTTCAGTTATTTCTACAACATTCGATTCATTGTAGTAGTTAGAAAGTCCAATCTATTTATGAGGGAGAAAAAAAGACTCCACCTATTTATGGGGGAGTGATGAGGTTTCTAGAAGAGCATTTCGAATTAGAAATAGTTCTGTGGCAATTTTTGGAAAACACAGTCTGCCACATCATATTACATTGTGATGTTTTCCTGATCAGGGTGAGATTTCTATAGACTATGACTGTATCTTGTTTATTCCTTTATGTATTTGTGAGTAAATAAATAAAGCTGTCATCCATTTCATGCATGTCAGATATTATAAAGGAGACAGGAGTAAGAGATATTTAAGAAAATTCTGCCTCAAAGGCCCAGCTGGTTACAAAAGGCTCGGGCCACCCGATCTCGGATCTGCTTGGTCTTCACACTGTAGACAATGGGGTTCAGCAGGGGAGGGAAAAGAAGATACACGAAGCCCATGAGCACCTGGACCAGATGGGGTGCCTGCTTCCCAAAACGGTGGATGATGGACAAGCCAATCATGGGAGTATAGAAGAGGAGTACGGCACAGACATGGGAGACACATGTGTTAAGAGCTTTGAGTCTCTCGGCCCTGGAGGCAATGGTCAGCACGGTGCGCAGAATCAGGGCGTAGGAGAAGAGGATGAGCAGTGAGTCTATACCCACTGTGGAAACAATGACAAACATGCCATAGATACTGTTGGCCTTGATGTCTGCACAGGCCAATTTCATCACTTCCTGGTGGAGACAGTAGGAATGTGAGAGGATCCTGGAGCCACAATAGGGGAATCTCTTGAGCATAAAGGGCAGTGGGAAAATGAGTGCTACACTGCGGCCCAAGGAGGCCAGACCAATCCTGCCAACAACTGTGTTGGTTAGGATGGAAGCGTAGTGCAAGGGGCGGCAAATGGCCACAAAGCGGTCAAAGGCCATAGACAGTAGCACAGAGGACTCCAGAAAGGATAAGCTGTGAATGAAAAAGAGCTGAGCAAAGCAGGCATCACGATGAATTTCTTGTGCTCCAACCCAAAAGATACCAAGTACTGTAGGGAGTGTGCAAAGGGACAGACCCAGGTCAGTCAGAGCCAGCATGCAGAGGAAGAGGTACATGGGCTCATGGAGTGAGGGCTCTGCTTTAATGATAAAAAGAACCATGCAGTTGCCCAGGATGGAAGCCAGGTATGTGAAGCACAATGGGATAGAGATCCAGATGTGAATGTGCTCCTGACCTGTAATGCCACTCAGCAGGAATGTAGAGGGAATGCTGCTGTTGCCATTTCCATTTCCCAAGGATCTCTGTGTCATTGTGAATGGAAGGAAGGGGGAGCTGGATTCCCTCCAAAATTCTAAAAAGGAGAGAGTAAATACTAGTTATTGTACCAGGGCAGAAATGAACAAACAAAAAGGAATCAAGCCAACCAAGATCTACAGAACTTCCCCAGAGGTTGTTACACCCTGTTCTCTGGCCCTTGTACTCTGCTCCCAGGGTTCCTTTAAGCAACCTTTTAGTGGTAAATTTTTTTAGTCTCATATTGCCACAAGAAAATTGAGGCATTGAATTGTGAAGTGACTTGCTAAAGTGTTACAAATTCTAAGAGTTAAGCAGGGTGAATTGGATATTCTACTCACGGCCTTTGA
Organism: Dasypus novemcinctus; assembly: GCF_030445035.2. Taxonomy (NCBI): domain Eukaryota; kingdom Metazoa; phylum Chordata; class Mammalia; order Cingulata; family Dasypodidae; genus Dasypus; species Dasypus novemcinctus. The sequence continues at coordinate 99,614,054 of NC_080682.1, read as the reverse complement.
CCCTTTTCACTCTGCTCTGACTTATCTGGACTGCATCTCCAAGGCTTCCTTGCCTCTTGGTCTTTGTTAGGTCCAGACAATGGAAAAGTACTATAATAGATATAGCATGGAAGAAGAGAGAGTTCTGGCTCCCAGTCTGTGATGTGATGGATTGGCGGTGGCTGTGTTTTAACACCAAAGGCTATAGCTCTTACTGGGGACCTTTCTCCTATAGCAACAGGTTTCCCTGGGTCCAGATAGTGCCCTCACTCTTTACCTGTGTAAGAGGTGGAAGAAACTTCACTATCCCTGTTTTTCATCCTTAACTTTGCCCACTCTTGTAAACAGACCTTTCTGCCAAGACTCACCAATATCCCAGCCTTTCTTTAATATTGTCTTCATTTCCATTCCCTTGTCTTGCTTCCTTTGCCATTTTCTTTTCTTTTTTCAGTGTCTAACCTCACTAGCCACATATTGACCCCTAACCTTTGACACAGACAAGCCTACTCCTCTGACCTCCCTGACTTAGACGCCTGGTCTGATTCAGATAGCTCATGATTGCTGCTGGGCTAACAGGATTCCAGAGAGAGCTGGAGGGTGTGTGCCTGGCTGTGTAAAAACCACTCCTGACTGCTAGAGTAAGAAATCAGAGCCCTTATCAGTCAGGCAGTCAGTAACTGGCATTCCCCAGAAGTCTGAGACTTCTACTGGCATGGACCTGGGCAGTAGGGAAGGTAGAATCACTTCTTGACATCATGGCCAAACCTCAATTACAAGCTGAATCCATAAGAAAAAAAAATGGCAGTGATGCTGGTAGAGTCCCCAGTTTTCTAGAGATGAAGAAATAAAGGCTCAAGAGAGGGTAGTCATTGGGCAGAGGTCATATGGTGAGTTAGGTCTCCTGACTTCCAGGACAGGATCATCCCAATCCTAATTAAAAATTCCAAAAGAATATAAAGTCAGAGAGGGAAGGGGCTTTGCTTAGTTTTCTGCTTTAAAGCCAGTACCAAAGAATACACTGGTGTATAACAGGTACTCAGCAAATTTGTTCTTTTGTTTGTTCCCATGAATTAGAGTTAAATTTTATCTAGTTAGAAAGTACTAAATTGGTATATGCTTTACCTCCTTTAAAGAGCTTTGAAAAAGCACTATCAATAATACCATGTTGCAGATGAGGAAACAGAAGCTTAAAGAGATTAATTAACTATTTTAGGATTAGAGAGAAAGTAAAAAGCCAAAATGGAATTTGAACTAAGATCAGATATTTCTCCAAGTCCAAGTTGTAATCAGATTTTATACTGCCTTCCCACTAGATGATAATTCATTATCAAATAGCAGCAGCTAGCATAAAACCAGTGACTTAGTAGACCTTCAGTGAATGCTGACTCTAGCTAGCTAAATTAATAAATGAATTGATCTGGAGAAAAACATATAAACATACACACAGATATTGAGTCCTTCTGTTGTGTTTCTCAGCTTCTGCTGCAGTCATGGCCAGTGGTTGACCTAATATTCAATGTAGTACATTCTTTAAGGGGTATGATAACCTTGCAGTTAGACTGGTTACCAGTCTAGTTCAGAAAGAGAAAGTGTTGCTGGCATAAAAATGAAATAGCAAAGGTACAAAAGCAAAATGAAGGGAAAGCTCAAAGAAGGTTATTTGAAAAGAATAGTGTTTTTTGCTGTTTCTTTTAAAGAAATGTTATCATTGGACAAATAGCTCGATCATTTCACTTAGATATATAGAAAAAAATCACGTTTTCCTTGATCATTCATTTTCTAAATTCTCCTTTAACAATTTCTACCAATCAGAGAATGCATTTATTGCAAATGAAAAAGCAGAGGGTTAGAAAGTTTGATAATGTGCCCAATGTCACACAGCTAGTCAGTGGCAGAGTTGGAATTTTGACCAAGACTGTGATGATGGAGAAATTACAGACTGAGCTACAAGGCAACAAAAGTGTTTAATTGGGGTCTTGGAATTGAAATTCCCAATCATGGCTACTGTGGACTCTGCTAGGTTCCAGATCTGTCTATTCCCTATCTTACTAGTCTGCTTCATTAACAATAGCCCTGAGCTCTGCTCTTGTTCAGAGGCTAACAGTTACCAAGGTTGCCATTTCCTCAGTCTTAGAAGGTCTGGTCTTATAGTGAATTTGCTAGATTTTAGTAGTTAGGCAAAGAAGATGTAAGAAAGGAACAGAAAGCAGAGCAGTAAGATTAGGAGAAGCAGAAGGGTGGCATGGTCCAATCCAGTCTTTTCAGTCAGAGGGTTATTAAGGCTAGAATTTTACTTTTCTTGAGCTCTCTGTAAGGACTCCTTTAAAGAAGTAAATTTGGAATCAGATACTATTTTGGCTGATTTGGCATGCCAATTTAACAATGCATTCCATTGTTTTGGGGGTATCTTCAACCACATTTGGAATTTCCTTGGTTATGGCTCTTAGCTCAGTTTTATTCCAAGTGGAGGATATAGAGGCAGTTTCTGAGCCTCCTTTATTGGGATTGACTTTAAAAGAGGGTAAGCATGGTCGGTCAGAAAAAGCTTTAGGACCCTTAAAAAGAGCAACTCTCGGAGATGAGGATAAAAAGGAGGAGAAGCTGAGGCAACCTAAGAAAGTTTAGCAGTTTTAGACAGTTTTTAAAGTTGAATTATATGGTTAGATAAGTCTTTGTTTTGTTAATTTGTTATTTGCTTCTTGAAGTGGGGCAATTTTGGAATTTGTCATATGTTTTAAAACTTCCAGGTATCAACTGAAATAGATATGGCATTTAGGTTGTTTTATCTTATAATCCCTATAATTGTACACATGTTAATACACTAATTTGGACAAAATAAAAGAGCTTTATTGCAGCCTCTGTAATTCAAGATAATCTTTATTATGCCAGGTCCAGTGATTTACAGGTGGCAGGAACATCATTCTTATATATAAAACCAGATGGAATGTTTGATGGCAAAGCACCATTAGAAATCTTTGAAGAATTAGAACCCATTGTTTCTGATTAAGAGCAATCCTAAAGCCTGCCTAAAAAAGCCCTGACAACGTTTATTTCAGGGTTGGGTTAACGAAATGTTTTACAGTGTGCCTTACTGGGATATTTCTTTAACCTGGCCAATGGCCTCTAGTTGTCTGACCGGTGACCAGGTGTCCGTAGTTGCATGCAAATTGTCTTGAGGGTGACTGGCAACCAATTGTCCATCCTGCCTGTCCATGACCACCTTATCCTTACATGGGAGTCTTCTTCTGTTTTTGGAAGCCAAGCCTTCAAAGACGGTGATGGGTACAGTGATAGCTTTGAAATGACCGGCCCAGGCACACCTAATGATGATGGGATTGCTCTCAGGACAAAAGTTCATTAAAATGTTAGAGAGACTTTCCTCTGTATAAGAGTAGAGAAAGAGTGAAAGAAGAGACTCCAAATATTTGAGTACTAAGCAAGCAGGAGAAATTTCCATAAAGCCAAAGGGCGACCTAAGGGACTGCTGCCACCAGTCCAAACCAGAAGAACAAAGTTCACAATAAAACCAGAAGAGCAAAGTTCAAAATGCCCTTACCCAGAAGGTACCCAAACATATGCCAGAACTTCAATAAAGGAAGAGAAGTTAGGAGCCAAAAGTACTCACCAATGAAACTCAGGGGCAGACAAGAGTGCACTAAGGGCTCCAGCAGGTTCTACACTCCAGCCTGATGGTGACTCCAGAGGAGAGGTGGCGATGGTGACTCCAGAGGAGAGGTGGCGATGGGTTTGGAACCCGTTTCTGAACACCAGAAATGTCGACTGAGAAATTACAGACTGAGCTGCAAGGCAACAAAAGCGTTAAATTGGGATTTTAGAATTGAAATTTGAGAAGCACAGATTCAGGTAGCAACTCAAAATGTGTCATCTTAGGACTTCCAAGCAAAGATTTTTAAAGAAAAAGAAGAATATCTATGTAAATGCTTGAAACATTGTTGCTTTGGGCTTTGCATACCTTGTCAGTTTGTGATGTCTCTTACCTGCCTGAAGCATGCACAAGAATAACTTCCCAAATGGCCTCCTGAATCCATTTTAACCACATCTCTTAACCACAGTAACTCCATTTTGTTTTCTCTATTTTCTCAACTGCTTTTCTTTCTCTTGACTTAGCTGCTAGACTTAAATGCCTCACACACATCCCCCTACTCATGCTCTTCTCCAACCTGACTACGTTGAAACTATTCTTGCAGCTGTGGGACTGCAAAAACAAAAACAAAAACAAAAAAAAAAACAGTTCAGACCGCAGCAGGTAAAAAAAGAAAAATACAAAAGAACAACTTCAGACTCTAACTGTTGTAAATATCAAACTTACCCTAACCTCTCCATCCCTTCTCACATTCACCCCAGCTACCCAGGTGCTTGAGAGTACCTAAATGGATAGTTTCTTATCTCCCGCTTCCTCTTTTCCAGGTGGCAGATTACCACAAAAGAAAATATTCAGAACCAAGTGGCCCTAAAGGCAACCTCACCCATCTCCTGGGAACCAAACCTTACTACCTCCAACCTCAGTGATCACTCACCCATCCCAGTGACCATCCCCCATCACCATCTTCCAGTGCTTTTTCTCCAATCCACTCCTACCCATTAAAAAACCTGCTCTCCTTTGTTTTGAGGGAGAGGGATTCTGTTATCTTTCCCCTGGTATAATAACCTCTGAATAAAATCATTCTTGCCTGTTTGACATTGTCTGGTGTAGTTTTCCCTTGATAATTAAAACTTAGGTTTCTGGAACTTCAAAGCTCATTCTGAAAAAATTAGGTCAACAAATCCAAGCCTCTACATAAGGCAAGACATACTGAAATGGGTGGAGGTATAGCTGGATTTTGTCCAGGTTCTTGGCTAAGCCAGAAGAAATGAATTTCAAGAGCATGTTGGGTTAGTTGGGGCAGTAATTTATTAAGGTAGGGAGAGAAGAGAAATGAGAGAAAATAACAGATCATAGGTCCCAAGTAGGTGGTAGGGACTGAAGAGTGATAAAGATGGCTGATTTATAGAATACAAATTCCCATTACAGATTATGAATCCCTGAGTTTATTACTTGCATATAGATCCAGGCAGGAGTGAAGGAGCTAGAATAAGATATGAACATGCACCTGGTCAAGGCGAAGGCAAGAGAGCAAAAGGCCTTTGCACTTGCTTTTTAAAACCATTAATTATTCCATCCCTTTGCTAATGACAGGGGAGAAATTCCAACTGTTTGCTGTTTTGATTGATTACCCACCCATCGATCCCCCAGAAGGGCCCAATAATAAGGCCCCTGGAGAATATACTGGGCTTCTCGTGGCTTCTGAAGGAAATCTGGTTCCAAAAGGCAGAATCTAATGAGAATCTTCCAGCAGCCATTGTTGGGGTCTTGATATCCATGTGGACTTTTTGCCAGGCCTCAGATTTGTCTATTGATTCCCTATCTAGCCTGCTTCTGAGGGTTAAATGACAAAAGAAAGAAACATCAAAGTCTTCAGTTCCCACATTCTTGTTGTCAATACAAGACAGACTTTCTTTGAAGTCTTTTGTTTCATGTGTAATGGAGGTTGGATAGAATTGGAATTGGAGAGACAGAAAGCTGAGGATAGGTTGTAGGAGGAGTCCTGGAAATAAAAGAAAAAAACAGGCCTTCTACCCTGTAACCCAAACTCCAGAGCTTGCTTTTCTCCTGACTTAGCACTTTAAAAATGTTCTGGGGGCATTTTTCTTTCCAGAAACTTAACCCAACTGCTCAGCTGTGAGACATGGAAGCATCTGTGCACATCTACAAAAAAAAAATTTTTTTTAACCTACAGAATACTGTTGAATTCTGCTATTGGTAGGAATGGGGAGGGGAGGACTCAGAAAAGCAAAAGCCAAAAAGATGATCTTAATTTTTCCCAGTGCCAAGGGTGGACAACTTTATCTCTGATTTTGGAGATATATACCTAAGACACATTCTGTTTCACATTCCATTCAATACTTTATCTTCCCAACACGACCCTGGAACTTAAATAACAAGACTTTCAAAGGATGGCAGACTCAAGTAATTTTTAAAACATACTGCATAAATCAGGGGCAATGGAACACAGAGAAGATAAGGGAGAAAACTAAGGATTTGTTATTAATTATCTTTCACGGGATGTGGTTTTGCTTTTTAAAAAATTCTTATCTGGGGAAGCAGATGTGGCTCAACCGATTGGGCTCCCTTCTACCATATGGGAGGTCCTGGGTTCGATTCCCTGGGCCTCCTTATGAAAGCAAGCTGGCCTGCACTGACGGAGAGCTGACAGCCGAAACCTGCGGAGAGCTGGCAAGGCAAGATGACACAACAAGGGAGACAAGCAGATACAGAAGCATGTGCCCATGCAGTGAATGGACACAGAGCAGACAGCAAGCGTGAGGCAAGGGGGAAGGAATAAATAAATAAATCTTTTTAAAAAAATTCTTATCTGTGAGAGGTACAAACTCAAGTATTCATGGATGGGATGTTCTGATGGCTGATGTCTTCTTTAAATACACATGCCATACAGACATGCTTTAGAGAACTGGGTGGAGAGAAATGGCAGTGTGCTCTTCATTGTTGTTGGTTGAAGCCGATTGAAGGAAAGACAGGGTTCATTAGCTCAGCTCATTCTCTTTACTTTCGGAATATGTGAACTCTCACTGCTGAAAAATATGGTGTATTCCAACATTTCACGGAAAAATTTTGATTTATGCATAATATATTACTGAATGCTGAAAAAAAAAAAGAAAAAACAAATAGTGAAGGAGAGAGGTGTCAGGATGGGAAGGATGGCATTCAACTGCAGAGTGCAAAGACCTGAGAAAGATAAATATTCTAAATGCTTCTCATTTAAAGATCCTCAAGGTATTCCTCTTAAAGTTTGATGAAGATTTCATTGTTCCTGGCCAGGACTAAAGCAGTTGTCCTTGGTAGAGTGGGAGTGGGGTTGAGTGGTATTTAAAGAATGGTCTTTCTGTTCCTATTTGCTTTGGCTGGGAGAAAACTTTTGGTAGGTCCAATGACTGCTTAGTGATTACATTATTCATGCTCTGGTGTTCACTCAGACCAGTGTTTTGGTTTTTTTTAGATCACTGGCACACTTTTATTACAGAGAGTTCCCCCATCCCATCTCTGTGTTTCTTGGAAATAAATCTGATTCTGCTAATCCTGTGCTTTATGCTAAATGGTTGGTTACTGAACCTATTCTAATTGAGTCCATCTCATTCCTGAACTTCCTTTTGTGGAGTCTCAACATTACCATATAGAAGGCAACTGTCTTGCAGTAAACCAATGTGAATAGGTGTGAGAAGCTATTGGCTGCTTCCTGGACTAGTGCTAATATTAAGAGATGATGTCCTGGGAAACGGACTTGGCCCAGTGGTTAGGGCGTCCATCTACCACATGGGAAGTCTGCAGTTCAAACCCCGGGCCTCCTTGACCTGTGTGGACTGGCCCACGCGCAGTGCTGATGCGTGCAAGGAGTGCCGTGCCACGCAAGGGTGTCCCCTGTGTAGGGGAGCCCCATGCGCAAGGAGTGCACCCCATAAGGAGAGCCGCCCAGCGCGAAAGAAAGTGCAGCCTGCCCAGGAATGGTGCCCACACTTCCTGTGCCACTGACGACAACCGAAGCGGACAAAGAAACAAGACACAGCAAATAGACACAGAGAACAGACAATGGGGGGGAGGGGGAATTAAATAAATAAATAAATCTTTAAAAAAAAGAGAGATGATGTCGATGTCCCGGTGTCAATATTCTTGGCTTTGTCAGGGGGCAAAGGAATCAAGGAAGAGCCACAAATTAATCAAGCAAATGGAGAATTTATTGGGGGGTACAGCAAGAGAACAGAATTACATCCCTGAGTTATGGGGACAGGCATTCTCAAGGAGGAGAAATGCAGAGTTCTGCCCTGGAGTCCCCTGTTTTATGGGGGTACAAGACATTGATTGTCTTATCTGAGACAAAGCAGGGGAACTCTATTGAGTAAGTTGATTCTCTTAGGGAGTTAGGGGTTGCTGTCCTGTGGTGATTGTTTCTGGCTAGTGTTCAAGAGCTCTGCAGGGCATGCTGACCAGCCGTAATTGACCTCTGGTCACTGTCCATGAGATGTGAGATAACCTGAAATTGCTTGGGGGTGGCTGGTGCCCCTCTTGCCCCTTCCCTCTTTCCTGCCATATAATGATGTTGCTGGCTGCCTTCTGGTACCCCACCTGCTGGGTGTGTGTGCTCATAAATTGCCTGTTCCTAACTTGCCTGTGTGACTCAGCAGGCTGACGCAAGTTAGCAGGACACTGCCTCAGCCCATCTAAGTCAGCAAGCCATTGCTATAAACAGGTCAATGCTTCAGTGTATCTTACCAGGCTTGTTAGGTCTTCTGCCCCCTTACTCCTTAATTTCTGATATTCTCTTACCTCACCAAGACCAAATCTGGGACCCCATAAAGTCAGCAAGGCCTGACTGCAGGAGGTGCCATCTGCACCAGACACCCATAGGTGTCTGCCTGAGTCTGAGCCTTTGGAACCTCTCCTTGGTTTCCCAACTCAGCAACAAGCATCTGCCCCCCAAATTGACCCCTCATATACCAAGGCTGGGTCCAGAAGCTCTAGGCATTATAACAGGAAAGAGGGAAAGCTGAAAGAAGGAACATTGGTGGATCTGGAGAATTTAGAGTATGTGTTTAACTTCTTGATCTTTATGCATCTACCTGACGTCCCTGATGTGGGCTATGGGTGGGAGGCTCTTAGTCTTTTCAGAGATAACCTAAGCTGTCTGACTTGTGAGTGTGGAATGGTAAGAGGCTGCAGTACTGCCCTTAGAGACAATGGCAACGACTCCAGTCCCAGGAAACAGTTTAACAGTGCAAGGTCTATAAACTTTAAGTATTTAGGGGAAATGCAAACAAAATATGCTAAAAGCTTATCTAGAATGTCTGAAATCCATGCTAAAAGCTTACCTAAGATGTGGAAGATATATATGCTAATTCAAGCCTATTGAGAACTGAAACAAACAGACCATTTGGGCTTTCCCCTCTGTATAAAAGGGACTCAAAAATCTTGTTCTGGGCTCGGGATTAAAACAGAAAGCTCCTGAGTCTGGCCGGCCATCAATAAACCATTTTTCCTTCTCAAAATCATTCTTGAGTCCTGGCCCCTCTATACTCAAATAATTGAACCTCTCTCAAATTCTACAACATTTTTGGCAACTCCGCCAGGACAGCAAACGAAGGCCAGAGACGGTAGCATTTTGCTGCCCCTTCCAAATCCCCGAGGAAGCCGGGAGGACTCGGGTGAACCCCAAATCCGGGTGCTCCTGGATTAAATTTAATCCAGAAAAGATGTGGGCTCCACCAGAATCTTCCCGACAAAAATCAAGGGCAATGGAAGAGAAAGATTCTGGGAATGAAAAAGAACTCTAAACATGGAAGAAGGTAAGAATCCCTGGGTAAGCACAGTCTGGAAAGCCCTAGCTTTAATTGCTAGGAAGGGGAGGCTGATTACCTCCTGAGAGAATCCTAGTAGCCCCAGAAAATTGGGAAGAAGCCATTCTCTCTAAGCCTGGGAAAAGGAGAAAAACCAGGAAAAAGCCCTGGTGTTTTAGGTTTGTCTAACTGCATGTTAAAAGCTGGTACTGGTCTCACATCCACTGAAGGAGTGGAGTCTTGATTTTAATAGGAAGGGCTATTTATAGGTTTAAGTCCTAATGTCCTGGAGAAAAACCAGGAAAAAGCCCTGGTGTTTTAGGTTTGTCTAACTTCATGTTAGAATCTGGTACTGGTCTTATATCCACTAAAGGAGTGGAGGCTTGATTTTAATAGGAAAGACTGTTTATAAGTTCGAGTCCTAATGTCCTGGAGAAAAAACAGGAAAAAACCCTGGTGTTTTGGGCTTGTCTAACTGCATGTTAGAATCTGGTACTGGTGTTATATCCACTAAAGGAGTGGAGGCTTGATTTTAATAAAAAGGGTTGTTTATAGGTTCAAGTCCTAACATCCTGGTGATTGGTCTAGGAAAAAAACAAACAAACTTGGTTACAGGAAAATGGATTGGCTTTTCTAGTGGAGCTTGGTCTGGGTATAAAATTAAACAGTGGAAAAAGCCTAGCTGAAATCTTTTGTTATGGTGCTAAATTCTGAATGAATTCACTTTATACCAAATGTTAAGTGTTCTAAGGTTTGTGATGGCTGTGGGGGCAGCCATGCTGAAAATTTATATAAAGAACTTGTGGTTCAGATTAGTGAACTTTGTGCTTCTGTCTGTGGCAGCTCAATGCTAGTGTTGGAGTTGTGTGGTTATGTAAAGAAGTATTCAGGTGAGCTGGAGCCCTCCCTTGCCATTGGCAAGGGGGTGAAATGATTTTGGGGCAAAACTGAGGAGTCTGGATGTTTGCGGAGTCTAGATGTTTGTGCATGCTCTGCTGTCTTGTCTCTGGTCTGGCCCTTTGCTGGGGCTTGGAGGCCATCTGTGTCCATGCCACGCACCCAAGTTTGTTGGGGATGTCCCAGTCAGGGTGACTGGGTCCCTGGGAGAGTTGCCAAATTTGAGTAGGTTCTGTCTGCCCATTTTGGCTGAAAGCTGGAAAGGGGGGAGTGGCTTGCCCCTTTCCAGTGAGTCCACACCTTCTATTCATAAGCCGCATTCCAGTTTGATTGTTGTGCACCTGACTGCCTGGAAGGGGGGGAGTGAAGGGAGTGAAAAGCAGAATCAGAATAAATGCAGTAAAGTTCACTCCATAGGGTGTCAAAGCCAAAATACATTTGGATTCTGCCCAGGTTCTTAGAAGGTATTGTAGTAACTTTAAGTAAGGGAATGTGTTCTGTGAAGGTAAAATTTGTCTTAAGGGTATAAATAATTATAAAAGTTTTACAAAGCATTGTTTAAATTAAGGTATTTAAATGGCTAATTGCAGAAAGTCATTATTAAACAAAAACTGAACTGATATAATAATAATAAAAGGTAATTTTATAACAAACTTATTCTGCAGCCAGTCTCCCCTGCCAACTTGCTTCCAAAAAAACTGTTTCTGGTATTACATGCTACTAAGTATTTAAAGTGAAGAAAAGTTCATTATTTTAACAAGCTTGTTTAGTATTAATGGCAATTATATGTTGTAAGAAGTTTGCCTGGTAACTTAGTATGTGGGATATATGGAATGTGTTTTTATTGTTAAGGAAACAAGATGATAAGATAAAATGATTGATTATTGGAAAGAGTAGAGTGTGGGACAAAACCTGAATGAATATGGAAAGTGTAGAAGGTTTGTGGAAGGAAAATTTTTATGATTAAAATTGAGTAAGATCAGTATACAAAGAAAATCTGTTTTATCAAAATAGCTTCTTGTTGCTAACCTCATAATTTCCTCAGTGTTTGAAGAAGAAAGTCTTAACCTCTTTAAAAAGAACATTATGTTCTAGAAATCAAATCCTGAATAGTAGCGCTTTTTTTTTTTTTAAAGATTTATTTATTTATTTAATTTCCCCCCCTCCCCTGGTTGTCTGTTCTTGGTGTCTATTTGCTGCGTCTTGTTTCTTTGTCCGCTTCTGTTGTCGTCAGCGGCACGGGAAGTGTGGGCGGTGCCATTCCTCGGCAGGCTGCTCTTTCATTTCACGCTGGGCGGCTTTTCCTCACGGGCGCACTCCTTGCGCGTGGGGCTCCCCCACGCGTGGGACACCCTTGCGTGGCATGGCACTCCTTGCGCGCATCAGCGCTGCGCATGGCCAGTTCCACACGGGTCAAGGAGGCCCGGGGTTTGAACCGCGGACCTCCCATATGGTAGACGGACGCCCTAACCACTGGGCCAAAGTCCGTTTCCCTGAATAGTAGCTTTTTATTTCAACTAACTGCAAGAGATTTATTCTTTTACCTTAAATTTAAAAGAAAAATTAAAGTAATGGTTAAGTTCATTTAATACTTTATAAGTGGAATGAAACATGTTTAAAGGTGTTATAAAATTAACAGGTTTTTTTAAAAAATTAATAAAAACTGTAACTAAAAGTTAAAATCATTTATAAATGCATTTATATTATAAAACAGTGAAAAGATAATAACTGAAATTATAGCTGAGTGAATTTAGCCTGAAACTATTATTTAAGTGTAAATTCTAAACTATCCTTTCCTTTGTTTATGGTTACTTCAAGCCTAACCTCACCCCTTGCCTTTGCCTATGGTTATTTCATAATAACTTCTGCCCCTACAGGCCAGAGAAGAGCTGGGACATCACTGTCTCCTGTCCTGGTATTAGTAACCTTTTCTCTCATGAATTCAAGTGTAAACTAAATAAATTGCTGCCTGATGGAATAAGGTTAAACGACCACTGGAGTTTTATTATCTCCAAAATCAGAAAAGGGGGTGGAGAGGGAGAAGTCTCCTGCCCTGACAGTCAGTGTTCCTAAGAGTAGTAATTCATGAGAGAAAGCAGTCTGTCTCCCTGAGGCTTCAAATAGCCTCAGTAAATATATATAAAATTAATTTTGTTGTTTACCCAAAATTCTGCTAATTTCAAAGTAAAATATGAAGTTCTGAAACAAAATGGTGCTAAAACATTGAGAACATTTTAGTTACAATCCATTAATTAAGAAAGAAAATTCTTGTGTAAAACTGCACAGTCATAGTGTAAATTAAGAAAGGTTTCAGAAGTCTTTGAAATGTTTTGCAGTCACACTTGTTTTGTAAAAATTAGAAGTTTAAAGTAACTAAAGTTACGTTTTTGTGTCAAACTATTCATGTCTGCCTATTTGCTCAAATTGTTGAGGTTAAATATGCAGTTATATAAGTAATATCTATTTCTGGACCCCAAATTAAGCTGAACAGTATATAAAATAATACAGATTATAAGTAACATCAATGAGTTGTGTTTCTGTGTCTCTTTGTGTCTGCCCATTTGCTAAGTGTATGTCTTCATACATCAGAATAATAATATCAAATTAGCAAATGAAAATTCTTAAAAGAGCTCTATTCAAATTGTTAAAAATTAAATATGCAGTTATATATGTAAGTAAATATTCTTAAAGCCCAAATTAAACTAAGCAGGATGAAAAAGTCATATAGAAATCTGATTATAGAAACACTTGGGAAAGGGCCTCCTCTTTGCAAGAGCTTTAAAGGCAAGACTAGGTGTAGCAGATTAAACCTATCTAGTAGGCTAAGGAATTAAGAATAAGTTTGCCCTGTAATTTCCCAGTTTAAACCTTTTGTCAGCCATGAAATGTAAAAAAACAAAGATTAAGTTAGTTTTCACATAAAGGAAAAAAAAATGTTGATTGGTGTAACCTGGCAGCCTGCTGCCCCAGTCTCCCACTCCCGGGTTGGACAGCAGTGGAGGAAACCACTTTAGGCCAGTCTTATGGGCAGTGAAAGGATGCCCAAGAAGGAGCTAAGTTGGTGCCATTTCAGCACTAAATTCTATTCCTTGTTTAACAAAGGGGAGCAGGTTAAAACTAAAATGGTTAGAATGTGATAAAAGAAGCAGTTAAATCACAAACTTCTGCATGGAAAGTTAGATCTTCTCAGATAAGCTGTAACTTCTGAAGTATCCAATCTATGGGGAAACAGAGAAAGAGCTTGCGTGCTAGGCTTAGGGGTATAAATTGTGTCATTTTTCTTTGTTTGGGGTGCCAGCCATATCTAGCAAGGTTGAGAATAAATTCTTCTCCACAATCTGGTGAGACTTATTTTCTTCCAGAAGATTTCTTGCCAACAACATAAAGGTAATTAGTGGCTCTATTAACAAATTTCAGTGAGTAAAGTCCATAAAAACTGCGGAGAGATCTTTCCTGGATTATGATTAAACAAATTAAGTAATTGTGTAATGTGTTTTTAAAAACTGGTAGTCAGTGTGCTTTTAAATTATTCATTTTCATAACTTAAACAAAGAAAAAAAGTTTTTAGCTGCCTGTAAGGGAAAAAGAGAACATTCCTTGTATAAACTAATGGTTTCAATTTTATTTAACTTGAGTGTAATCTGCCATACTTAATTTATAAACTAAATTAGCATTATATGTACGAAATCTTTAGAGTAATAAAATTATAAGTTCACATTGGTGAAATTAGGCTAAAAGAAAAAAATGTAGATATACTCTTTTAAATAGAGTAAATTTCTTTGGTTGGTAATTGTAATTTAGTAAGTTTATTTAAGCATGAGGTGGCTAGTCAATGTGGTTATAGTCAATTATAAAGAGTTTGTAAAACATCTTCCAAACTAAAAATGTTTAATAGTTCTAGTTCTAAGTCATTGCTAACTAAAACTTAGATTGGTATTGGTTGCAAAAAATAACTTCGTAATAATAAAACCTGTCTGAAGACCACCGCAAGGTACATATTTAAGTAAATGATAATAAAAAATTATCTTAATTATATTGGAAATTTTCTGTTTTCATTTTAATAATGAAAAATAATTTTTTTCCTCTATTACTAAAGTAAAGTACCTACTGTTATCTTCATGGTAAAATTGTGTAAATAAACAGTCATTTGATATATGATGTGTTGCATTAAATTGTTTAAAATATATATATATATAAACAAGGAATAAACTTTAACATTGTCAGACTCTTTTGTGCATTCAAACCACACCTTGTATACATTGCATTTTGCCTCTCCATGTGAGTTATTGGCTAGGCTGGTCACTGACCCCTCAATTAAAATATTTGCTATATCAGCTTCTGGTTCTGCTCCTAAAGTCGATGGAAACTAGGTTGCAGTTTCAAGCTCCTGCAGCAGCCAATAATGACTCGGGACAGCCAAGTGTGCAATGGACATTGCCTCCAGACTGACACTGTTCCATAGTGCCAGAGAGCACTATGCACGAGGCTAGTAGAATACTGGAAAATCTCTGTAGGATCAACGATGCTGCCACTTGCTCACTGCGTGAAGAACATGCTAAGTGGAACCATGACACCAGGATACTGTAAGTAAAACTTAAACACAATTGGCATTATGGCCTGCTCTCATGGAGAGATAACATGTAAAGTATTACAAACCTGAAACTGAAAACTATTAATTGCAACTCTAAATCCTTTGCATTAATAATACATTAATTAATATTAAGTGCTGTACTCTTATCCTGTACTAAATATATGCCTAATAATTATAACGTTATCTTTTCTATTTTGGATCAAGTGCAAGAGTATATTAGACATGTTAAATTTCTAGTGAATTCATTTTCCAAACAGTTAATAAACATGTCGGTAAAATGGGGTGACAGTCTCAGCCAGGCTCAGTCAACTTACTATATTCTACTGTACTCTACTGTGTAGCAAGAGTGAGGCTTGCTTGCTGATGGTGAGTCACCTATTGAACAAGTCAAAATTACTAGAAATTGTACAATTAAAACCAAGGTGTAGAAAACCTTTATTCTGTAGTTCTGATCACTCCCACAGCTGAAAACTAAGAGAATTTCCAACTTGGTGTTCTAATCCTGACTGAAGCCAGTTTCCCAGGGAGTGCCAGTTCACCAGAAGTATCTAACAGAGCGAATGAGTGCCAGTCATTGAACAGCTTAAAATGTGTCTTCAGACAAATCTAAGTGTCTGTTGCAATTTCTCTCTGAAGATAAATAACTTTTAAAAGTATATATATATATATTGTTCCCACCAGTTTTTTAAAAAGGAGTGCCATCTTTATAAATACCTAACCTTGTTTGTCTACCTCTATAATCCAATGTTCCTTTTAAAAGCAAGTATTCCAAATTTTTAATTGTTTGTTTCTTTCAGAATGAACATCTTATTAACCATATGAAAACTTCATCCAACTTTGTACAGAATGCCAGATCCATCTTCCTCCAGTTAAAATAAGAGTTTTACACCTTGTTAGGCAATGACTACATCCCATGCCCAGCAGGAAGCAGTTACAGAAGAGAGATCATCTCCCTTCAGCATCCCTTTTAGATTAAAGGTGTAAACTCTTTAAGGGTAAAACAAAATCAATAGATGGATCTGGAACCTGACTGGAAATCCATGTGAGTGCCAGTGGCCCCAGGATGTCTGCAGGGGACTCCTGCCCCAGGATTCTGCTGTCCAGAATAAAAACTTCTAAACTTCTAAAAACAGTCCTGGATGCTACACTAAAGATTGATAAATAGTCAATCAAACAATAAACAGCCATCCACCTCATAGCTCCAACAATAATTATGCCAAAGCATAGCAAGTTATACTTTGGCAAAGGGGGGAAATGATGAGGGCTATGGGTGGGAGGCTCTTAGTCTTTTCAGAGATAACCTAAGTGGTCTGACTTGTGTGTGTGGAACGGTAAGTGGCTGCAGTCCTGCCCTTAGTGACAATGGCAACGACTCCAGTCCCAGGAAACAGTTTAACAATGCAAGGTCTATAAACTTTAAGTATTTAGGGGAAATGCAAACCAAATATGCTGAAAGCTTATCTAGAATGTCTGAAGTCCATGCTAAAAGCTTACCTAATATGTGGAAGATATATATGCTAATTCAAGCCTATTGAAAACTGAAACAAATGGACCATTTGGGCTTTCCTCTCTGTATAAAAGGGACTCAAAAATCTTTTTCTGGGCTCGGGATTGAAACAGAAAGCTCCCGAGTCTGGCCGACCATCAATAAACCATTTTTCCTTCTCAAAATCATTCTTGAGTCCTGGCCTCTCTATACTCTAATAATTAAACCTCTCTCAAATTCTACAACATCCCCATTGAGACCCTCCCAAGGATCTGCAATCAATTCTCTACCAGGACTAACTCCCTGCACCTCATTAACCTCAGACCTTGGGAACTGGGAAAGAAAAGGGAAGGGAAATGGTCTTATGAGATGCCTGAATGAGATGTGTTTGCAGGTCCTGCTGAAGGAAGTAGTGAACCTTTTGAACAACTTTCAAACTTCAAGAAAACATAATGGGTATGGTTTGTCTCATTTCACATATGTTTTTATATACAGTTTATATACTATGATTCACATTGGGTATGACAGTGTACATACCGGGTATGTTTAATCATAAGTGAAACCTAAAAAAGGGCTTTTAATTAAAACCTTTTTCCATTAACAAGGGGCCAGGTCCAGTTTCTGGAACCATTTTGAAGGTATTCATGCATATTCTTGATGCCTCCTAAAGCCCTACATACTCCTGACCCCTACCTAGACTAAGGGACTCCATCTCCCTTTCCTGTCTCACTTTATTTCTAGGCATCAAATAACTAATTAGAGAAACTAATGCATTTTTCTATCCCAGTGGGAGAATTGAACTCCTGCAAAGGCTGGGTAAACCTAACAAGGAGTTTCTATGTGTTAATACAGGGATATGAAGTAATAAGTACCTATTTTTAGATTCTGAGAAATCTGATGGAGAGTTTTTATTATCCAGCTAATTAGTATCCAGTTTATTGGATCTTTTTTGGAGACTATATAGCCATAAATGTGGAGGAATGCTCCAAAGACTCCAAACAAATCATAAGAGGTTTTTCCAGTTCATTAATCTGGGTGATCCCTTTGAAATATGATCAAACTGGGAAACTATTCCCTCAATCCTTGACAGAGAATGTTGTGCACACATTTGAATATTAAGAAGCAGTATTTCTCAAATCATAGTCCCCAGACAGTGATGTTTATTAAAATGCTAATTGATTCCTGGGAACTATCTCAGCCCTATAAAACCAGAATACCTAATATTTGTGAATTTTCTGGTAGCATCTTTGTGTTTTGCTCCCAACTCTGATTCCCGACTTTTTTATTACCTATAATTAAAAATACATCTTCATTTTTAGCATTGGATCCATTGCAAAACAGTTACTTGTTTATCCATCCGTATATTAATCTATCCACCCATTTAACAAATATTTTAAAACTAAAATAATATTTTCCATAAAATAAAATGTTACATTTATTTGCAACCTCTGAGGCCACACTCTGGGAGGAGAGAGGTAGATTAGAAATGTTTTATTAGAAAATAAGTTTGAAAGCCAGACATTATGGAGAGATAAACAGAGACTGGATTAATAGTCCAACGACTTCCACTGGCTTTGATTAGAAAGAACATAGAATTTTACTTATGGGGATGTCATCTTGTCTTCTTTATATCTTAGGTATGAGTTTAGTATAAGGCAAAACAGGCTATGATACAGGGAAGGTAAAAATATTTCTCCTATTATCTAGTCCAGAGAAGATCAGAAAGAGAACAAAGGCAGAAAGAGAAGAGACAGGATATAAGGGAATCTCTCAAATAAAAAGATGCTACCTTCAAGGAGGTAGAACTAGAAGAGGATGAAAAGGACCCAGAGGGAATATTATAGGAATTGACTAAGGCAAACTAATACTAAAATAAGGTTTTTCAGTATTTTGTTATTGTTGTCATTATAATTTTTTCTATGGTTAGACAGTTAGTAGAAGTTATGAGGAAGAAAAATAAGTTAGAAAGAAAATACGTAATCTTTTTTTTCCATGCACATCTGAACTATGATGTGAGTAAACTTTTTTTCCAAGTACATTTGCCTAATGTCTACAATGTATAGTTCCCATGAACATATGATGCTATTTTATATCTCTGTGTTTTTGTCTTTATTTTGGGGGAAATATAACTAAAAACAAAGGTCCAGGTTTTGCCTGCACATGTGTGATAACATATACAGCACATATCCAGTTTTAACTAGTTTTGAGGCAGGATAGAATAGGAACCTGAGGCAGAGGGGCAGAAAACTTGAGCTCTAATTCTCAGAACACAAAAACCCTTAGAATGCAACTTGGAACATTTTCACACAGCAGAAGGGAAGAAAAACAGAAAGGGCCCCCACCACTCTTCTATTTTCATAAATACCTGATGTAATAAATGCCAAAAGTGATCATGGACATTGGCTAGAAGCCAATTGCCACTGGACAACATGCAGAAAGGCTTGTGGACAGTAGCAGAGGCCAATCACTGCCAGTCAGAACTTGTGGATGTCAAAAAGAAGCCAAGCTATCACTGGACAACAACCCCTAGAAACCAAACCACCTAATGAGTTTCCCCTGTTTTGTCTTAAATACACCAATCAACACAAACCCTAACCCTCTATTATAGTAAATAAAACCAGAAAATCCTAGAGGGATGGTGTGCACCTCTACCTTGAGCATGCCTACATTCATGCCTTGAGTGTGTACTTTCTCCTTATTAAACTCTTTTCTAACTTTCTTGTAACTATGGTGTATCTCTGAACTCTTTCTTATGACATGACCAAGAACCTGGAACAACCAGCAATGGCACTATTTGCATGTGTACAATTCAGTGTTATTAATTATATTCATAGTATTTTGCTACCTTTCCAACATCCATTACCAAAATTTTTCATTAGTCCAAACAGAAACTCTGTATCCATTAAGCAATAACTCCTAATTCATGTTTAAGATTAGACAGAACTGTATTTGATTCTGGGCTCTTCATTTATTACATATGTGATAATGGTTACAGTACTTAGCCTCAATGAACATTTGTTTAAAATCTTATATGAGAATTTATGAGGAAATTGGACTTTATAAAAGAAGATACCACTGAAGAGAGTTTGAGAAATTTAATATTTTAACAAAATTGTTTGTATTCAATGTTGTTCTAGATAAGCATTATGACCACTTCAACAAAGCTTTCAATTAACACTCTTGAAATTATTAGAGGGTATTAGAAGGCATAACTTTTATACTTCTGCTGAGACGTTTTCTCCCTTACTTGACAGTATTCAGGTGCCTTTTCTACAAATAACCTCAAGGCAATTCTTGGACTAGATTTTAGATTATAGCCCTAAATACGAGAAAATTTATAAGCTAGCTGAGAACATCTTTCGGCCATAAAATACATAACTGGCAAAACCTTATTTCAGAAATCAGACTCTTCAGCCTTAATTTTCAAAGGAGAGTCAAGTTGAATATCATTTGCAAAATGCTTTGGTACAGTTCATAGACTGTAATAAATGCTCTATAAATGTTAGGTGTTATTATTACAACTATTCTCTCTATTTTCCTTATTTCCTAGTGCCAACCAAGAAATAACAAAGCTGTAAGGCAACAAATGTTTTTATTTGGGAGTCTTAGAATGGCAAATCAGGGAGCACAGATTCAAGTAGCAATTCAAATCATGCCCCACCTTGGTACTTCCAGGAAAGGGTTTCACAAACCAAGATTCAATAAATTGTTTGTGGTTGGTGGATAATTGGGATATTCTATTTGCTCTCCTTCAGGTTAGGCAGTTTACTGAGTTTTTTTATCTTGTGGTTTACTTAGGGTGTTCCGATGTCCTTAGGGTTTTGAGGCACATTGTTGCTTGAGGCTCTGCATACTTTGTCAGCTTGTGATCTCTGGCTGAAATTTGCATAAGAATGACCTCCCCACTCCATTTTAAATTTCTTAGCCATAGTAAATCTATTTCATTTCATTTGTTTTTATACCAGCCAATCAGTAGAAATCTTAGGGGTTGGAGGGGGGAGGTATAGCACATTGGCTGTCTTTGGAAGTTAAAATGCATAAACTTTGGACAATGCCCCAAATCCTCTACACCTCTTGTTTCTTTTGACAAAATGTTGAATACACATCCAGGCATTAGTGTAAGATGTCATGTTCTTCCAGTATTGGCTGAAGGTGATGTTAGAGCTTACCCCTTACAAGGTTTGCAATGATTAAGAGGTTATAAGGCTGTGACTATATTCCAATTGATTGAGCAAGATGCCTACAGGTGGAGAACAGTATATTTCCCCCCAAGGATAACCTTATCACAATGGAAATGGAGCAGATAAGGACCCACCCTGTCCAGAGCCCCCATTCCAATAATACCCTACCTCATAACCCACTACCCCAAGCCATGCACAAGAAGAATTCACTTTTAACCAGAGGCTATACTCAGAGTCTAATACCTTCCCCTCAAGCTAACATTTTTTTCTGCATACTTTTGTCCTGTATAAATTCACATCTGCACCTTCCACCAGTGGGCTGAAGTCACTGTTCAGACCCCTTCTGTTACCAGATTTTATCTAGGTTCTTGACTTATGCTGATGTGGGCTATGGGTGGAAGGCTCTTTGTCTCTTCAGAGATAACCTAAACTGAAGGC
Source organism: Dasypus novemcinctus (assembly GCF_030445035.2). Taxonomy (NCBI): domain Eukaryota; kingdom Metazoa; phylum Chordata; class Mammalia; order Cingulata; family Dasypodidae; genus Dasypus; species Dasypus novemcinctus. The sequence continues at coordinate 99,593,077 of NC_080682.1, read as the reverse complement.
TGTGGGTGTGGAACGGTAAGAGGCTGCAGTCCTGCCCTTAGGGACAATGGCAACAGGCTCCAGTCCCAGGAAACAGTTTAACAATGCAAGGGCTATAAACTTTAAGTATTTAGGGGAAATGCAAAAAGTAAATATGCTAAAAGCTTATCTAGAATATCTGGAGTCCATGCTAAAAGCTTACCTAAGATGTGGAAGATATATATGCTAATTGAAGCCTATTGAGAACTGAAACAAAGGGACCATTTGGCCTTTCCTCTCTGTATAAAAGATGTTTGAAAATCTTGTTCGGGGCTCAGGATTCAAACAGAAAGTTCCCGAGTCCGGCCGGCCATCAATAAACCATTTTTCCTTCTCAAAAATCATTCCTGAGTCCTGGCCTCTCTATACTCAAATAATTGAACTTCTCTCAAATTCTACAACAATGCTACAGAAATGAATTTCAAGAGCACATAGAAGGAAGTGGACTTGGCCTAGTGAATAGGGCATCTGTCTATCACATGGGAGGTCCACAGTTCAAACCCTGGCCTCCTTGACCCATGTGGAGCTGGCCCACACACAGTGTTGACAGTGTGCGAGGAGTGCCGAGCTACTCAGGGGTGTCCCCCACATAGGGGAGCCCCATGCGCAAGGAGTGCACCCTGTGAGGAGAGCCACCCAGCATGAAAGAAAGTGCAGTCTGCCCAAGAATGGCACCACACACATGGAGAGCTGACACAAGATGATGCAACCAAAAGAAACACAGGATTTCCGATGCTGCTGATAAGGATAGAAGTGGTCACAGAAGAACACACAGTGAATGGACACAGAGAACAGACAACCAGGAGGCAGGGGAAGGGGAGAGAAATAAATAAAATAACAAATAAATAAAATAAAATACCTGCTAATTTAATGTAGTCATGATAATTGTATGTTCTAAGAAATTTGCTTTGAGACAATTCCCAAAATCATTTTAGTAACTTATATATGTAGGGTGTCTAGAATGTGTTTTATTGTTAAGGAAAAAGATAGTAATTTTGTCCTAAGATAAAACAGTTTGTTATCAAGAAAAGTTTAAATATAAAACAAAACCTGAATAAATACAGAAAGTGCAGAAGATTCATGAAAAATAATTTTTTTTTGTAGTTAAAGTTGAGTAAAATTTATTAGGCTTCTCTATAAAGTTTTAAAAGCTGTAATATCAAACGGTATACTGATGCACATTTAAAATTTTGTTCTTTCTCTATTAAAATAACAAAAGTCCCCAAATCAGTGGTCTGTTGCAGCAAAAGTTTATACAATAGAAACATCTCTTTTTATCATAGTAGCTTCGTATAATTTAACCCTATAATTTCCTTGGCTGTTAAAAAATAAATAAATCTTATCTCTTTATTTTTTTAAAGATTTATTTTTTATTTCTTTTATCTTCCCTCCCCTCCCCAACTTCCCCCCCCTTGTCTGCTCTTTGTGTCCATTTGCTGCTTGTTTTTCCTTGTCCACTTCTGTTGTCAGTGGCAAGGGAAGCTGCCACTGTGCATCATCTTGCTGCATCAGCTCTCTCTGTGTGTGGCGCCATTCCTGGGCAGGCTGAACTTTCTTTCACACTGGGCAGCTCTCCTTATGGGGTGTACTCCTTGCACGTGGGGCTCCCCTATGTGGGGGACACCCCTGAGTGGCACGGCACTCCTTGTGCACATCAGCACTGCTCATGGCCCAGCTCCACATGGGTCAAGGAGGCTCAGGGTTTGAACCATGGACCTCCCATGTGGTAGACAGATGCCCTATTCACTGGGCCAAGTCTGGTTCCCTCTTATCACTTTAAAAGAACATAATGTTCAAACCTGTCTTCTCAGAGTCAAGTCCTGAGAAATATCTTTCACCTTAGGAAAAAGGTGAAATAATTGAAGAGTTGTGTTTGATATAAGTTGAATGGAAAGTGTTTAGAAATATTATGAAATTAAAATTATTCTTTAATTCTCTGTTAATCAAGTAGTATCAGTAAAATGTTCATATGAATACTTAAAAGAGTGCATAAAATTCCTGAAAATCTAAAAAATGTTTTGGCATAAAATTAGATAAAGTAGAATGTTGTTAATCATCACTTTAAATATTTTTTAAAATGGTATGTGTCATAGAAACAACCTCTCCCCCTAGAAATCAAGAGACAAATGCTTTAGCTCATGCTCAACTGAATTGCCCTGTTGCAGCAAAGCCAGGAGTTCTGAATGCAGAGAAACCCAAAAAGGCACTTGGAGAGGCAGAGGAGCAGATTCATTATGTGCAGGCTCAAAGGAGAATCAGTTTCAAAATTCTGTGCCCTGTTTTTCAGTTTTCTTTAATTTATATAGGATTTTATGTGGGATAGCATGACTTTTGCTTATTGTCTAATGTGTTGCTAGGTGAAATTTTGCAAGTGGGATTACAGAAGCAGAAAGCAGGTGCAAGGTTGTGGGCTGATTTATAGAAGTGGGGGGCTAGAGTGGTTTGTTAGATTACAGAAGCAGGGGGCATGAGTCATTCATTTGATATTCTTCTGCAAGGCCATGTTTACAAGGCCTGATTTACAGAAGCGGAGGCAGGAGTAGCTCATTAGATATTTTTCTGCAAGTTTATGTGTTTTCAACAATGTCCCCCTTTAATGACCTTATAATTTTTATAGGGTTTTACTTGAGCTAAGTGGAAAAACAACTTAAGGTAGTAAAGCATTTTACAAAACACAAGTATGTTATTAAGATTAGTATTCTTTTAACTACATTCCAGTTTCTAGAAGCTGTAGTTGTTAGTTCAGTCCCAAACAGTAATCTAAGCAGTTTGAAGAGAAGCAGGAACTATAAGGGACATGAATTCATCTAGTCAGGTGATGGCAATTCTCAGTGGCTCCAGGTAATTCATATTTTCAAGGGACAGTCAGGTACAGGGTGTGTTGTCCAGTTGTCTTATTTTTCATTGGTGTGTGCTCTTTTAACTTTAGTATGATAACTCCAAGGGGTAATACCTGAAACTTTGAGAACAATGGGGGTTACAAGGATAACAGTATGTGGGCCTGTCCAGGTGGGCTGGAGGGGCTCCTCCTTCTAGTCTTTTATCTAAACTAGGTTTCTGGGTAAGTGTGGGTGTAATGGGTGGCTTAATGGAATGGGACTCTGAGACAGGACAGTTTTGTGTACTTGGGCTAGGGTTTTTCCTAACTGCTGGAGGGTAGAATCCTGGCCAATTTTTCTTAGGAGCCTGCGATTTTCCTTGAAGGTTTGAATAACTGGGGGTGGTTGTTTAAACAGAATTTCAAAAGGTAAATAGCCTGAGGATCTGGGGGTGTGTTTGACATTAAGGAGGGCTAATGGGAGCAGATTTATATATAGGAGACCAATTTTTTTTTCTTTTACAGAACTTGGCTAGGGTAGTTTTGAGGGTTTTATTTATGCATTTTACTTTCCCTGTGCTCTGGGGCCTATATGCTGTGTGGAGTTTTCACTTAATTCCTAACATTTTTGCCAGCTCTTGGATGATGGCTGCTATGAAAGCCAAGCCATTGTTGCTGCTTATGGATAAAGGTATCCCATGCCAGTGTATTATTTCTCAGAGCAGAGCTTTAGTTACTTCTCTTGCTTTTTAGTACAGATGGGAAAGACTTCGACCCAGCCACAGAAGGTGCATATTATTACTAGTAAGTACTTATACTCTTGATTTCGTTTTATCTTGGTAAAGTTCATTGTTAAGCTTTCAAAAGGAGTAGTTTCTGTGTGTTGGATGCTGGCCAGAGCCTGGGAACTTTGGGAGGGGTTGTTTTTAGTGCAGGCTTGGCATTGGCTGCCAACGGTGGTGCAGAGTGAGGTAATCCGGGCAATGTAGTAATGTTTCCCGAGCAGGGCTTTTAAAGCAGCTTTTCCCAGTGGGTGAGCTGGTGGTATTGTTGAACAAGGGTGTAGGTGGCCGCCCTTGGGATGAAGACTTGGCCATCTGAGAGTAGTCAGTTTCCCTCTGGAATCTAGTGCCCTCCTTTGCCCTTTGCCCACTCCTGTTTCTCTTGGGTATAGTTTAGTTTTCAAGTGTGTTACCCTAAAAGGGACAGGTGAGGCACTGGCAGTGTGTCTTGCAGTTTGAGGGCTTTTTTTTTTTTTGGCTGCCTGTTGAGCTGATGTGGGCTATGGGTGGAAGGCTCTTTGTCTCTTCAGAGATGACTGGGTTGTTTGACTTGTGGGTGTGGAACGGTGGGGGGCTGCAGTCCTGCTCTTGGGGACCAGCGGGCTCCAGTCCCAGGAAATGTTTAGCAGGGCAAGGGCTGTGAACTTTGGGTGTTTGGGGGAAATGCAAAAACCAAGGCTTATCTGGAATGTCTGGAGTCCTTGCTGGGAGCTTACCTAGGATGTGAAAGAGATGTATGCTGGTTGAAGCCTATTGGGAGCTGAAACAAGGGGACCTTTGGCCTTTCCTCTCTGTATAAAGGACGTTTGGGGGTCTTGTTCAGGGCTCAGGATTCGGACGGAGGGCTCCCGAGTCCAGCCGGCCGTCAATAAACCATTTTTCCTTCTCAAAATCATTCCTGAGTCCTGGCCTCTCTATTCTCAAATAATTGAACTTCTCTTAAATTCCACAACATTAATGGCGACCACGAAGGGACAATAAATGAAGGCCAGAGACGGTAGCATTTTGCTGCCCCTTCCAAATCCCCAAGGAAGCCGGGAGGACTCGGGTGAACCCCAAATCTGGGCGCCCCTGGATTAAATTTAATCCAGAAAAGATGTGGGCTCCACCAGAATCTTCCCGACAAAAATCGAGGGCAATGGAAGGTCTGAAGAGAAAGATTCTGGGAACGAAAAAGAACTCCGAACATGGAAAAAGGTAAGACTCCCCAGGTGAGCACAGTCTGGAAGGCCCTAGCTTTAATTGCTAGGAAGGGGAGGCTGATCACCTCCCGAGAGAACCCTAGTAGCCCCAGAAGGCTGGGGGGAAGCCGTTCTCTCTAGGCTTGGGAAAAGGAGGAAAACCGGGGAAAAGCCCTAGTGTTTTGGGTTTGTCTAACTGCATGTTAGAATCTGGTACTGGTCTTATATCCACTAAAGGAGTGGAGTCTCAATTTTAATAGGAAGGGTATTTATAGGTTCGAGTCCTAATATCCTGGAAATTGGTCTAGATTAAGGAAAACAAAACTTGGTTACAGGAAAATGGATCGGCTTTTCTGGTGGAGCTTGGTCTGGGTGTAAAGTTTAAACAGTGGAAAAGTCTAGCTGAAATCTTTTGTTATGGTGCTAATTTGTGAATGAATTTGCTTTATACCAAATGTTAAGTGTTCTGAGGTTTGTGATGGCTGTGGGGGCAGCCGTGGTGAAAATAAATATATAAACTTGTGAGTCAGATTAGTGACCTTTGTGCTTCTGTCTGTGTCAGCTCAATGTTAGTGTTGGAGTTGTGTCCTTACATGAAGTAGAATTACAGCTGAGCTGGAGCCCTCCCTTGCCATTGGCAAGGGGGTGAAATGATTCTGGGGCAAAAGCTGAGGAGTCTAGATGTTTGTGCATGTTCTGGTGTCTTGTCTCTGGTCTGGCCCTTTGCCCCGGCTGGGAGGCCATCTGTGTCCGCACCAAGCACCCAAGTCTGTTGGGAATGTCCCAGTCAGGGCGGCTGGGTTCCTGGGAGAGTTGCCAAATTTGAGTAGGTTCTCTCTGCCCATTTTGGCTGAAAGCTGGAAAGGGGGGAGCGGCTTGCCCCTTTCCAGTGAGTCCACCCTTCTATTCATAAGCCGCATTCCTGTTTGTTGTGCACCCGACTGCCTGGAAGGGGGGGAAGTGAAGGAGGTGAAAAGCAGAATCAGAATAAATGCAGTAAAGTTCCCTCCTTAGGGTATCAAAGCCAAAATACGTTTGCATTCTGCTCAGGTTCTTAGAAGGTATTGTAGTAACCTTAAGTAAGAGAATGTTCTGTGAAGGTAAACTTTGTGTTAAGGGTATAAATATAAAAGTTTTACAAAGCATTGTTTAAGGTATTTAAGTGGCTAATTGCAGAAAGTCATTATTTAACAAAACTGAATTGATAATAATAATAATAAAAGGCAATTTTATAACAAACTTATTCGGCAGCCAATCTCCCCTGCCAACTTGCTTCCAAAAAAACTGTTTCTGGTATTACATGCTACTAAGTATTTAAAGTGAAGAAAAGTTCATTATTTTAACAAACTTGTTTAGTATTAATGGCAATTATATGTTGCAAGAAGTTTGCCTGGTAACTTAGTATGTGGGATATATGGAGTGTGTTTTTTATTGTTAAGGTAACAGAAGGTGATTTTGTCCTAAGATAAAATGATTGATTATTGGAAAGAGTAGAGTGTGGGACAGAACCTGAATGAATACTGAAAGTGTAGAAGGTTTGTGGAAGGGAAATTTTTATGATTAAATTGAGTAAGATCAATATACAAAGAAAATATTTTATCAATAGCTTCTTGTGCTTTAACCTCATCATATCCTCAATGTTTGAAGAAGAGTCTTACCTCTTTTAAAAGAACATTTTATGTTCTAGAAATCAAATCCTGAAAAGTAGCCTTTTATTTCAAACTAACTGCAAGAGATTTATTCTTTCACTTTAAAGGAAAAATTAAAGTAATGGTTAAGTTCATTTAATATGTTATAAGTTGAATGAAAGGTATTTAAAGGTGTTATAAAATTAATAGGTTTTAAAAAATTAATAAAAACTGTAACTAAGAGTTAAAATCATTTATAAATGCATTTATATTGTAAAACAGTGGAAAGACAATAACTGAGATTATAGCTGGGTGAATTTAGCCTGAAACTATTATTTAAGTGTAAATTCTACACTAACCTTTCCTTTGTTTATGGTTGCTTCAGGCCTAACCTCGCCCTTTGCCTTTGCCTGTGGTTATTTCATAATTGAGAAGAGCTGGGACATCACTGTCTCCTCTTCTGGTATTAGTAACCCTTTCTCTCATGAATTCAAGTGTAAACTAAATAAATTGCTGCCTGATAGAATAAGGTTAAATGACCCCTGGAGTTTTATTATCTCCAAAACCAAAAGGGGGGTGGAGGGGGAGAAGTCTCCTGCCTTGATGGTCAGTGTTCCTAAGAGTGGCAATTCATGAGAGAAAGCAGTCTGTCTCCCTGAGGCTTCAAATAGCCTCAGTAAATATATATAAAATTAATCTTGTTACTTATCCAAAATTCTGCTAATTTCAAAGTAAAATATAAAGTTCTAAAACAAAATGGTGCTAAGGCATTGAGAACATTTTGGTTATTACAATCCATTAAGTAAGAAAGAAAATTCTTGTGGTAAACTGCATGGTCATAGTGCAAATTAAGAAGAGTTTCAAAAGTCTTTGAAAAGTTTAAAGTAACTAAAGTCATGTTGTTGTGTCAAACTATTCATGTCTGCCTATTTGCTCAAATTGTTAAAAATTAAATATGCAGTTATATTTATAAATATTCTTAAAGCCCAAATTGAACTAAGCAGGATGAGAAAGTCATAGAAATCTGATTATGGAAACAATTGGGAAAGGGCCTCCTCTTTGCAAGAGCTTTTAAGGCAAGACTAGGTGTGGCAGATTAAACCTATCTACTAGGCTAGGGAATTAAGAATCAGTTTGCCTGGTAATTTCCCAGTTTAAACCTTTGTCAGCCATAAATTGAAAAAAAAAACAAAACAAAACAAAACAAAGATTAGGTTAATTTTCACAGAAGAAAAATGTTGATGTAACCCGGCGGCCTGCTGCCTCAGTCTCCCACTCCCGGGTTGGACAGCAGTGGAGGAGACCAGTTTAGGCCAGTCCTATGGGCAGTGGAAGGATGCCCAAGAAGGAGCTAACTAAGTCGGTGCCATTTCAGCACTAAATTCTATTCCTTATTTGACAAAGGGGGGGAGCAGGTAAAAACTAAAATGGTTGGAATGTGATAGAGGAAGTAGTTAAATCAAACTTTTGCGTGGGAAAGTTAAATCTCAGATAAGCTGTAACTTCTGAAGTATCCAATCTATGGAAAAACAGGAAGAGCTTGCATGCTAGGCTTAGGGGTATAAATTGTGTCATTTTTCTTTGTTCGGGGCACCAGCCATATCTGGCTCTGCGCCCCTTCTTGCAAGATTGAGAATAAAGTATTTTCTTCTCCACAATCTGGTGAGCCTTATTTTCTTCCAGAAGATTTCTTTCCAACAAAATAAGGTAATTAGTGGCTCTATTAACAAATTTCAGTAAGTAAAGGAAAGTCCATAAAAACTATGGAGAGATCTTTCCTGGGTTATGATTTTAAAAAATTAAGTAATTGTGTAATGTGTTTTGAAACCTGGAAGTCAGTATGCATGTGTTTTAAAACCTGGTAGTCAGTTATGCTTTTAAATTAATAATTTTCATAACTTAAAGAAAAGAAGTTTTTTAGCTTCCTGTAAGGGAAAAAGAGAACATTCCTTGCATAAACTATTATGGTTTCAATTTTATTTAACTTGAGTGTAATCTCCCATAGTTAATTTATAAACTAAATTAACATTATGTACGAAATCTTTAGTGAGTGAAATTAGGCTGAAGGAAAAAGATTGTAGATATGCTCTCTTAAATAGAGAGTAAATTTCTTTCATTGGTAATTGTAATTTAGTAAGTTTATTTAAACATGAGGTGGCTAGTCAATGTGGTTATAGTCAATTATAAAGAGTTTGTAAAACATCTTCCAAACTGAAAATGTTTAAATAGTTCTAGTTGTAGAAGTTATTGTTAACTAAAGAATCTTAGATTGGTATTGGTAGCAGAAATAACTTCATAATAATAAACCTGTCTGAAGGCCACTGCAAAATACACATTTAAGTAAATGGTAATAAAAAGTTGTCTTGATTCTATTGGAAAAATTGTTTTCATTCTAACAATGAAAAATAATATTTTTCCTCTATTACTAAAGTAAAGCACCTACTGTTATCTTCATAGTAAAATTGTGTAAGTAAATAGTCATTTGATATATGTATTGCGTTAAGTTGTTTAAAATATATATAAAACAAGGAATAAACTTTAACATTGTCAAACTCTTGTGCATTCGAACCAGGCCTTGTATACATTACAGGTGGCCTCTCCATGTGAGTTATTGGCTAGGCTGGTCACTGACCCCTCAATTAAAAATATGTGCTATATCAGTCTCTGGTTCTGCTCCTGAAGTCGATGGAAACTATATTGCAGTTTCAAGCTCCTGCAGCCAATAATGACTCGGTACAAGTGTACAATGGATATCGCCTCCAGACTGGCACTGTTCCATGGTGCCAGAGAGCACTATGCACCAGGCTAGTAGAATACTGGAAAATCTCTGGAATACTGGAAGGATGCTGCAACTTGCTCACTGCGTTGAAGAACATGCTAAGTGGAGCCATGATACCAGGAGACTGTAAGTAAAACTTAAACACAATTGGCATTATGGCCTGCTTTCATGGAGAGATAACATGTAAAGTATTACAAACCTGAAACTCAAAACTAATAATGGCAACTCTGAATCCTTATGCATTAAGTAATACATTAGTTAATATTAAGTGCTGTACTTTTATCCTGTACTAAATATATGCCTAATAATTGTAATGTTATCTTTTCTATTTTGGATCAAGTGCAGAAGTATATTAGACATGTTAAATTCCTGGTAAAATCATTTTCTAAACAGTTAATAACATGTCTATAGAATAAGGTGGCAGTCTCAGCCAGTCTCAAGTTAGCAAAAGTGAGGCTTGCTTGCTGATGGTGAGTCACCTATTGAACAAGTCAAAATTGCTAGAAATTGTACAATGAAAACCAAGGTGTAAAAATCTTTATTCTGTAGTTCTGATCACTCCCACAGGTGAAAACTAAGAGTATTCCAAATTAGTGTTCTAATCCTGCGTGAAGCCAGTTGCCCAAGGAGTGCCAGTTCACCAGGAGCATCTGACAGAGCGAATGAGTGTCAATCATTGAACAGCTTGGAATGTGTCTTCAGACAAAGCTAAGTGTCTGTTGCAATTTCTCTCTAAAGATGGATAACTTAAAAAAGAATATATGCTGTTCCCACCAGCTTTTAAGGAGTGCCATCTTTATAGGCACCTAACCTTGTCTACCTCTGTAATCCAATGTGTCCTCTTTTAAAAACAGGTATTCCAAAATTTTAATTAAGTTTGTTCCTTTCAGAGTGAACATCTTATTAACCATATGAAAACTTCATCCAACTTCGTACAGAATGCCAGATCCATCTTCCTCCAGTTAGAATAAATTAAAGAGTTTTACACCTTATTAGGCAATGACTACAGCCCATGGCCAGCAGGAAGCAGTTACAGAAAAGAGATCGTCTCCCTTCAGCACCCCTTTTAAATTAAAGGTGTAAACTCTTTAAGAGTAAAATAAAAGTAATAGATGGATCTGGAACCTGACTGGAAATCCACGTGAGTGCCAGTGGCAGCAGAATAACTGCGGGAGGCCCCTGCCCAAGATTCTGCTGTCCAGAATGAAAAGTTCTAAACTTCTAAAAACGGTCCTTGATGCTGTACTAAAGACTGATAAATAATCAGTCAAGACAACAAACAGTCATCCACCTCATAGCTACAACAATAATTATGCCAAAGCTTAGCAAGTTAATCTTTGGCAGAAAGGGGGGAATGATGTGGGCTATGGGTGGAAGGCTCTTTGTCTCTTCAGAGATGACTGGGTTGTTTGACTTGTGGGTGTGGAACGGTGGGGGGCTGCAGTCCTGCTCTTGGGGACCAGCGGGCTCCAGTCCCAGGAAATGTTTAGCAGGGCAAGGGCTGTGAACTTTGGGTGTTTGGGGGAAATGCAAAAACCAAGGCTTATCTGGAATGTCTGGAGTCCTTGCTGGGAGCTTACCTAGGATGTGAAAGAGATGTATGCTGGTTGAAGCCTATTGGGAGCTGAAACAAGGGGACCTTTGGCCTTTCCTCTCTGTATAAAGGACGTTTGGGGGTCTTGTTCGGGGCTCGGGATTCGGACGGAGGGCTCCCGAGTCCGGCCGGCCGTCAATAAACCATTTTTCCTTCTCAAAATCATTCCTGAGTCCTGGCCTCTCTATTCTCAAATAATTGAACTTCTCTTAAATTCCACAACAGAGCCACTTCATCAGCTAGTGTATTTCCTTTAATAACTGCATCTGTTCCTTTCTGGTGTCCCCAATAGTGTATGATGGTGACCCTGCTTGACTTCCAGACTGCCTCTAGTATTTGAAGGATTTTTTTTTTATTTCTTTTTCAAATGCAGTTAGGAATTTCCTTTCCTTATAAATTGCTCTATGGATATGCACAGTAGCAAATGCATACTTAGAATTAGTGTAAATGTTTACCCTTTGCCTGGTGGCCAGTTGTAGGGCTTGAATTAAGGCCCAGAGTCTTGCTTGCTGTGCAGATTACCCTTTAGGTAGGGAGCTCCTATTATTATCTATTTAGCTGTGCTGACTGTATATTTAGCAAGCCTCTTTTCATTTCTGATAAAACTGCTGCTCTTTGTGAATAAGGTTTGATCTGGGCAAGGAAGTGGCCTGTCCTGGAGGTCGGGGAGACTGGCATATACTTATTCTGTTTCACTAGCCAGCAAGAGGTTATCTGAATATTGAAGGAAGTACAATTAAGTTTTTCCATGGGTCGATTCACTGCCAGGGCTTCTCCAAAAAAGGGTGAGGGAGTTTTTGAAGTCCTGTGAGAGTAGAGTCCAAGTTAATTGTGTTTTTTGCTGAGTCCTGGGATTCTCCCATTCAAAAGCAAATAGAGACTGGCTCTGGGGCACACCCACAGGCAGAAAAAAAGCATCTTTTAAATCTAGACACATATACCAGGTGGTCCCAGGCAGTTCTGGCAACAGAGGGGAGTTTCAGGGTGAAGTATCCCTCCCTTTTCAGGGTGGCTTTTCTCAATTGGTTGGGTCTGGATTTTTTAAGGCTGCTGCTAACATAGAGATCTACTGCTTCATTTGCTCTTTTGCTTCTCCCTCAGCAGTTTTGTCCCAATTGATGAACACTTTGTTTGCGACTTTGAGGAGTTGGGAGATGTTTATTTCTGTGAACCCATTTAGCTTTTGAAGTTTTTGTTTCATGGCCGATGCCATCTGGGTGACAAAAGCTGTGATGACAATTCTCTGAGTTTCTGGGGCTTCTGGGTTGCAGGAGGTGTAAATCTTGAAGGCTTTGCAGTTACTTATAAAAATTTCCCAGAGGTTTTTCAGGCTTTTGAGTGACAAAGGCCATTTTGGACATGTTTGTGGGCTGCCTCACTCTTTCCCATACCCCCCTGAGGAGGACTTTTCGGTACTGCTGAAGGGCAGCCCGTCCCTGATCTGTATTAAAGTTCCAGGCCAGTTGAGCTGCTGGTGCTGCTTCTCAGGCCCATTCCTTTGCTTCCGAGACACCTGTAGGGCCTGTTTTCACAACTACTTTCTGGCTTCTGCTTCCTTTCCGTATTGAACAGGGTTAGGAGGAGCTGGCAGCAATTTTTCAAGTGGGGTGGTGGGTTTAGAAAATGGGCTTCATGAGGTTGATAATAATGTGAAGCTTTTCTGAATATGAAGGAGTGTGGTGCTTTCAGTTTAAGAGATTTATAGTTGTGAAAGGCTGATAAAACAGGATTGGCCTCCTCGGTTGGGCTGCTCCCCCTGGACTGATTTGAGCTGGACCTTGTGTTTCATGGAAGGGCATTTGAAGCAAAGGTTGCACTGACTGGAGTTTTTTTTTTTTTTTTTTTTTTTTTGCCAAAGGGGTTTCTGGATCCTCCTGCCGGGAACTGACAGGCCTGGGGAGACTGAATGTGCAGCAGTTTCTGGGAGATCTGATTGTGCAGGCTCTAGGGCAGGGAGATGTTCTGGAATGGCTGGAACATGCAGCAAGGGTAGTGGGTTTTCTTCCAAAGATTTTGTAGAGTAATAGGTTTTCAAGGTCCAGCTGTTTAAGTTACTAGGACTCTGACCCTTTCTTCTAACACAGAACTGAACCTAAGGGGGCAGGGTTTGGGCAATTTCTAAACAGGAATTGATGTAGGGAAACTGATCAGGGTGGCTGGGGGTCCCAGTGATGCCTGCCAAACTGCATGAACCTTGGCCACCTCTAGGGTTTCTTCTGAGGGTAATTAACACCAGACTTAAGCTGGTCCAATTCATGCAGAGTTCGGAGAGTTCTGGGGGACATACGGACATCATAATCCCTGGAAAAGTCTTTTTGGAAATTTTTAACATACAATTTAAAACTGTGAGTTTGAATTGTGATGATTCCATCCCTGAACCGGTGTTGCAGGACAAACAAATGCAGGGAGTCTCTCACGAGACTACTCAGATACCTGCCTGTCTGTGTCTTTCTCGAGAACTTAGGCTCGTCTTAGCTAAGGTGTCCATGTAGAGTCTGGATTAGCCATTATGCCGTATGACGTAGCCATGGAGTGCAGATTGGGAACCACTCAGACTCTGTAGCACTGGCCATGGAGCCACAGATTGGATCAACAGAGGCAAGCCTCTGCAGTTCCCATTCATTCACTCAATCACTCAGAGGTCACACAGCCCTACCCAAGGGACTACCCTATCCTGGAATCTCGAATCTCAAGATTTTGGGAGTTGATCAGTCTCCCCTTCTGTCTGGAAATGGGCCTGACTGGGACTCAGAACCCTGGGGCCTTACCTTTCTGGCATTAGCCACCAAGTCAGCCTGGGGTGGAGGACATGGCCCACAGGGATCCCTTCCCCAAAAGAGGACCCATCAAGGGGACAGGTGGTGCCACCTGGTTTGTGTAGAGATCTCTGCTGACTATGCCTGCCAGTCCCAAACCAGAGGCTCAAAGGACCTGCTTGGTTGCATTTCCCAGTCAGGAAACCAAATGTTGCAGCAAAGCCAGGAGTTCTGAATGTCAGAGAAACTCAAAACAACACTCAGAGAGTGGAGGAACAGATTTATTATGCGTGGTCTCAGAGGAGAGTCAATCTCCAAATTCTGAGCCCCATTTTTCAGTTTTCATAGGTTTATATAGGATTTTATGTGGGATCAAAATGACTTTTGCAGGCTAATGCATTACTAGGCGAAATTTTGCAAGTGGGGTTACAGAAGCAGAATGCAGGTGCAAGGTTGTGGGTTGATTTACAGAAGTGGGGGGCCTGGAGTGGTTTGTTAGATTACAGAAACGGGCAGGAGTTGTTCATTTGATATTCCATAGCAAGGCCATGTTTTCAAGGGCTGATTTACAGAAGTGGGGGCAAGAGTGGCTCATTAGATATTTTTTCTGTGAGGTTATGTTTTTTTTATTTCTCAACAGCCCCACCCTCACTAGAGAAGCAGCTCTGCGGCTGCAGAAAAAGAGTGGTCATTGAGGGCTGCCAGGGGTGGTGCATAACAGTAGATTATCATGAATTAAAGTAAAACCACTGTGGTCTGTAACAGTCCTAAATATTGCAAGTGTGTTACAAAAATTAATATCCAGTTATGTCACTATCACTTTGTTTTAAAACTTGCTAAGTCTTTCTTTAGCATCTCCTTAGGCAAAACAATCCAGTCTGCATTCACCTTTGTGTCAAAAGGCCAAAGGTGGATTTTGCGGTGCTTCCCCCAAGGCTGTGTTGACAGCCCAATCATCTGTCCTGGCCTGATGGTGAAAAGTCTGTGTGAAATAAACAACAACAAGAAAAAACAAAACAAAACAAAAAACAGAAAAAAACAGCTATGGCTGTAACCCTATTGATGTTTTATGTTTATCAGTAATCCTTTTTTTTTTTTTTTTCAGAATTAAAAGAGCTCCAAAAACAATGGTATCTTATCTTGGAGTCTGAGATAGGCAAACAATTAGGGCAAGATACAAAGTCTTGACTATTACATTCTTAAATGGTATTTAGTTGAGTAAAACAAAAAACCGTACCCTCTGTTAATACTGAAGTATAATGTTTTTTTAATATTATTGGGATACTGATAACCCTTCATCCCTCATTTAGCTCAGATATTAAAACCATTATATATGTTATTCAGAAAATGTTGTGCATGAGAATGAGAGCCCCCCTCCCAGCAGGGTGCTTTTAAAACAATAACACAGGCTGGAGCAGTAAGGGAGATGGATCTTAACTTACCCTGTGAATGGATGTAGCCAGTACCAGGTATTGGCTTTGGGTGGGGTTTTGGCTGAAGCAACTTTCTAAACAAATACCACTTGGGTTTTAGTCACCATTGCAACAAGAAACCAAAGTGCAAGACAAGAACAATTAACTGTCTGGGCTGCCCTCTGTGGGGAAGAAAAATCTGGGGAAGAACATCTGGGACTCATGACAGCAGTGACACGTAACTGTCTATCATGTCCCTGCCCCCTCCTCTAACATCATGGGACTATTGAGGCAGATGCCCTCACAAAGATCCAGAGCCATACCGTTGAGACCCTAAAAGCAGAGAGGCTCCACCGAAAAGGCAAATATTGTGGATACCTGACCTAGTGGTGCCTAGTCCAGCAGTCCCATTTGCCTGTCACTCACCAGCAATTACCATGAGTGTCCATCATGCTCACTCCAATGACTGCAACAATTACCTCACCGGATGAGACATACTGGCTTAACACAGACTGCAGTAGCACGATGGCAAGTGTATTATGTTGGTCCCCTCCCACCTCAGAAGGGGCAAGGTATGCTTTCAGTGCTGCAGCCACTGCAGTGGAATTCTTGTAACTGGATCCTTACAACAATGGACTAAGTTTAAACTACAAGTTAAAGTATCAGCTGCCTCAAGCCCAAAAGGGGCAGTAATAATAATTTGTTGCTGCCTGTGCATCAAACTATATAAACTGGGAAAAATATGATCATTTGATCATCATACTGGTCTGTGCAGCTCTCCAGGTTGGGAAATTTAAATCCATGAAAAATAAAAATTACTCAAAAACACTGCTATGAAACCATAGTTAATAATCTACAGTCTCCTATTCCAGCCAGAACTCTATGTGTGTAAGCCCATTAAATCATGTAATTTCACTGTCAACCATTAATGCCATTAATGTTCAATGTTGAATGTATAATCTTATTGTTCCTTCTCCTCAGACTCCTAGGGGTGACAACTTCACAGCCACCCTGAATTTCATGGTTAATTCCTATCCTTACCACAATTATTTCTCTCATTCTCCTCCTATCAGCAGATCCATACATCTTCCATGCAATAACTCAGTTTATCAAGACAGCTGTCCCAGATGTCACCCATGATCATATGTGTGATATTCTCCTGCTGCAAAAATATGGTGCCAGCCACCAAGCCAGAGGCCAGAATATCTCAACGCCAAAAGGGAACAGTAACTGAATCCCACAACACCTTCCCACTTTCCCGCTCCACCCAACCATACCAAAAAGAGTTTGGAACGTTAACCCCATTTAGCAAAATAACTTCCTGTGACCCCAGGCAGTCCCGGCAGATCTCCTCTGCTGCAATAACAGATAACCCCAAAATCCCCACCCCTGTCCCTAATCCAGTAGGATGAACCAAGCACCTGTGCAATCATGAATGAAACTTTTTTTATATTAACCAAACTGGGCAGATAGAAAAAAAATCTTAAAGTCTTGAAAGGAAAACATGAAAATAATTCCTTTTACCCATTATAACACCATCACTGACAGTATTGCTGCTGCTTCTTTTTGGTTCTTGTCTCTTACAGCTTCTTGTCTGATTCATATGCCAAATTATATAATCAACAATTTAGGAATATGTGGATGGCATCTTTTTGCTACATGAACACCAATACCAACTTCTTCCAGACCAGAAATGGGAACCCAAGAGACAGGATGGAAGGGAATCCTTTGCCACCCCAGGACAGCAGGAAGTAGCCAGACTGAGTCAACGTCCTGAATCCCTTCACCCTTCCTTTCTGCATTCTGCCCTATATTCTCATTACTTAAGTCCTTCATCATTATATATATATATATATATATATATATATATATATATATAATCAGAGTTAGGAATGTTAGAGCTTCCCCCTTACAAGGTTTACAATGATTAAGAACTCCTACCATCTGGTTTATTGGACATACCCCAGCCAGCTAACAGGGAGGTGAAGAAGGTCAACCACCACACCAGGGAGCCAAGAGTGCCTACAACTGCGAGCAGGAAAATTGTATCCATCACCCATGTGGAATCAAAGCCCCCTCTTGATATAGAGGTGAAGTGGACATAACCATCCCAGGGTTCACAGGATGGAGGAATAGAGTATGGATTAGAGTGGCCTTACTGATATTCTATTCTGGAACTATTGTGATTAGTAATGGAAGTAAATGCAGCATTGATGTGGAGAAAGGGGCCACGGTAGCTGCTGAGGGTAGGGGGTAGAAAGAGATGTGATGTGGGGGCATTTTCAGGACTTGGAGTTGTTCTGGGTGGTACTGGAGGAACAGTTACTGGATTTTGTATGTCCTCCCATGGCCCACTGGGTGGACTGGCAGAGGGTGTAAACTATAGAGTGAAACATTGGCCATGGTGCAGCTGTGCTCAGAGATGTATTCACCAAGTGCGATGAATGTCCCATGATGATGGAGGAGGTTGTTGTTGTGGGTGGAGTGGGGGTAGGGGGGTGGGGGTATTGGGGACCTCATATTTTTTTAATGTAACATTAAAAAGATAAATAAAGACAAAAAAAGAAAAAAAGAAGTCATAAGGCTGTGACTCCATTCCAATAAATTGAGCAAGATGCCTACAGGTGGAGAACAGCATATTTCCCCTCAAGGAGAAGGCTTATCACAGTGGGAATGGAGCAGATAAGGACCCATCCCTTCCAGACTCCCACATTCCAATAATACCCTACCCCCAAGCCATGCACAAGAAGAATTCACTTTTAACCAGAGGTTATACTCAGAGTTTAATACCCTTTCCTCAAGCTAACATTTTCCTGCCATGCTATGAGGGACTGAAGTCTAATCTTCAGACCCACTCCATTGGGAGAGCTTCCCAATAAACTCCTGCCTGTCTGAAATTCTCAGTCTCTGTGTCCCAGTGAGTGCCATTTTTTCCTCTAACAGTGAGTTGCCCTCATGCTGCTCTATGAGAACATTCTTTATGAAAATTTATAAAAATTCTTTAGTAGATAGTGGTCCAAGGGTGGTGCAAAGCATTGTGCTCTGTAAAAACATCTCCAAGGGCTGGGATGTAAAGGAGTGTTGGGATTGAATTGTTGCCCTCTGGAAAACAAACAAACAAACATGTTTTCAATCTTAATTAAGTATGTGTATAATCCCATTGTTAATAGTATTTTGAAATACGGTAAGGTAAATCAGGATATGGGATCATTTGTGAATAGAACCTTTGAAGTTCCTATTTAGATGTGATGAACTGAACCAGATTGCCAGGGGCCTTATAAAGATAACGGAGAAGACATAATTCAGCTGGCACCTGGAAGATAAAGGAGAGGACATCACCATGTGACTGAAGTTTCATGGAGTCTCTCAGTAAAATTTTTCAACCATGTATTTCATCCTCCTCCTCATTGTTTACCATCCTAATGGAGGTGTCCTACTTTTTAGCTACCTAAAACTCAGTGAAATTGTTTCCCTAGGGCAATGTGTTCCATAGCTGACTCTCAGACCTTGAAATACAGCAGAGTATGCAAACTGCAGGTTTTCAGAACTGTTTGGGACCCACCCATGACTCCAGTTTTCCTACCAATTTCTCTTATGGAAATGGGAACATTTTTTTCTATGACTGTCTTTCCTTTGTACATTGGAAGCAGATAACTTGTTCTAAGTGTCACATGTCCACAGCTTGAGGAGAATTTTGCCCCAAGATAGACCATGCCTATAAATGATTTTTTAATGAAACATTATACTTAATATTTTCACTGAAAGGATTTAAGGCTTTGAAATATGATGGAATTAATGTATTTTGTATATGGAAATAATGTATATTCTTTAGTTCCAAAAGGTGGAGTGTAGTAGTTTAAGACTTTTTGGACCCCAGAAAATTATGTTCTTGAATTATTTCATTCCTGTGTGAGTCAATTGTAGTTGGCACCTTCCCCTTTGATTAGATTACTTCAGCTAGGCATTTCCCACAGTGGATCTCGATCATCTTATTGTAGTCATTTATAAGCAGGATGAATTTGGAGAGATAGAGATAAAAGACCTAGGAGCTCAGAGAGGAAACCACAGAGGCTGAGAGAGAAAGTCACAAGGGCAGGAAGCTGAAATCAGTGCATACTAGAAGAGAGAAAGCCACAGAAGGAACAGCCAGAAGCTGAAACTGGAGGAGCCTGGAAGGGGAAGCAGAGACCAGAAGACACTGCATTGTGCCCTGCCACATGACAGGAGCCAGGATCATCAGCAGCCAAGTGTTTAGGGAGAAAACGTCACCTGATGCCACTGATTTGGATATTTTTCTAAGCCTCATATCTGTAGTCTTCTTATAAGGTAATAAATCCTCATTGTAAAATCAAACCCACTTCTGATATACTGCCTTAGAAGACTTTAGCAAATTAAAACAGTCTTTTCTTTCTCTTTCCCTGACTTCTCTCATGTGGTCATTTTCTTTCTTCCCATTTTCTTCCTTTTCTTTGTCTTTCCCTCTTTCCTACCTTCATCTGAATGTTAACTGATGTATATTTTCCTGCAGGGCTTCTCTACCCAGAGAATGCTTCACTTTAGAAAAAACAGTGCACATATAAACCTCTAGAGAGGGATAGCCCTCTGTGCTTTTGCTTACTACATCTCCCTTCCACATTACCTCATTTCCAATATACTTCCTCTCCTCCTCCTGAGCTACCACCGTTTTTCCTATTTCAAATCCAATTTCTTCCAACATAATTTCCCTTTGGTTGGGGACCCAGAAAATCCTGTTCTTAAAGCTAATCCATTCCTGTACATGTAAAACCATTGTAGGTGAAACCTATTGATGGAACTATTTCAATTAAGGGCCTGTGATTAGATTGTGTAACCCAGGGTGGGCCATAATTCTCTTACTGGAGTCCTTTATAAATGGAGGAATAGAAACTACAGAAATAGAAAAAAGTTGGAGAGAGAAAGAGAAACCCAGAATCTGAAAAGCCTGGGAGCCAGAAGCTGAAATCACTGGAACACAGAAGCTGAGAGAAGCCACTTTATTCAGAAGCTGAAAGCAGCAAGGCCCAGAAGAGAGGGTAGACACAAGTGGGCACCACCACATGCTTGATTGCCCACAGCTGCAATTCGGGAAGAAAGGATCTCCTAAAGAGGGGATGCTTTGGGTACAATCATAGACTGAGACCTGTAACTTTTAACCTAATAAATTCTCATTGTAAAAACCAGTCGGTTTCTAGTATATTGCTCCTAGTAGCTTTTAGCAAACTAAAACCCCTTCCAATCACTGATGCTTGAAGATTGGGCTCTTTACTGAACTCATGTGTCTCATGTTGGGGAAGCTCCCTTTGTACATGTTCTTTGACACAGGAAGTAGGTCTTCTTTTTT
The DNA here is from genome assembly GCF_030445035.2 of Dasypus novemcinctus. Taxonomy (NCBI): domain Eukaryota; kingdom Metazoa; phylum Chordata; class Mammalia; order Cingulata; family Dasypodidae; genus Dasypus; species Dasypus novemcinctus. Next base: position 99,572,750 of record NC_080682.1, on the reverse strand, counting down.
TTTTTTTTTTTGGCTGGAGGCCTTAGAAGAAGTAAGCAGTCGGAATTTTATAGAGGATGATAATCCTAACAACAGTGATGATGACATACACGTATAAATACAAAGCAAGCACACACAATTGAACATATACCCTCAGTATTTTTCCAGTCCAGGTTATGTGCTTCAGACTCAAATGGGCAAGAAAATTGCATGAAACAAATCCCTTTGGATCTTATTCACATTTTACCTATGCTTATGTCATACCACCATATGGTGATGATTATATAAAATTCCAATATAGGAAGGGTAATCTTTCACTGATATGCCATTATACTTTTAAAAATATAATTTAACTTAGAAAATAAAATACTTTAATAATAAATAAATCCAGCTCTGATCATTACCCATAAATGTAAAACTGCACCCTTCAGAATCACTGAGACATAACATTGTAGGAACAATTGAACATTTCTTGAACTTTGTGAATCTAGGGAAAGCCTATCTCTGAATTCAACCAATTCAACTTGTTTAAATACTATCCTCATCTTCATGCAAGTTGCCAGAAGCTGAATAATAAGTTGGTGGTGAGTTGGTAACAGAAAAATAGCAGAAGGCTTAAAAATAGCTTGAACATATATTACAATAAGTCTGATGGAGTTGGACTCAGATGTGACATTTCTACACATGCTTCTTCTGTCACTTTTACTGAACCTGTGCTTGGTGCTGGGGTTGGTGTATACTCAGGAGACTTGAATTTCTGGTCTGGCCATGTGCCAACTGAACCCTGAGCCTCAGCAGAGTTGCAACTCCTACTCTCTGCTTCGTTGGACTTACCCAGGTCAGCAAACGAGGAGGTGAAGATGATCAACCACTACACCAGGAAACCGAGAGTGCCTACAACTGCAAGCAGGAGCTTGACATACATCAACCATGTGGAATCTAAGCTCCCTCTTGAAGTAGAAGTGGAGTGGACACCACCATCCCAGGGTCCACAGGATGGAGGAATAAAATATGGATTAGAGTGGATTTATTGGTATTCTATTAAAGAACTATTGTGACTAGTAATGGAAGAAACTCTATCACTAATGTGGAGAAAGTGGCCAAGGTAATTGCTGAGGGAGGCAGAGGGAAGAAGAGACATGATGTGGGGGCATTTTCGGGACTTAGAGTTGTTCTAAATGATATTGCAAGGACAGATGCTGGATATTATATATCCTGCCATAACCCACTGAAAGTACTGGGGGAGAGTGTAAACTCCAATGTAAACTATAATCCATGTGGTGCAGCAGTGCTCCAAAATGTGTTCACCAAGTGCAATGAATGTGCCACAATGATGAAAGTTATTGATGTGGGAGGATTGGCGGCATGGGGTCTGGGGTATATGGGAAATTCTTATATTTTTTAATGTAACAGCTACGTATCTTCAAAAAAAAAAAGTAGCTTGAAAGACTTAGGAAAAGTAGAAGTACCTGTGTTGCTTGGCCTCTATAAATGGAAGTTCCTCATTTCTTTTACACTCACAAACCAGGCTTTGCTCAGGGGTCTATGTTATAACCCAAGTGATCCAAGGTCCTGTCTCAGGTCAGAGACCTACTGACCTGTCCAAAGAGGCCTCAGTTGAGTACACAGACTAGTTTGTAAAACATGTAGAAAATAATAAAATAAATTAAAAAGTAAAATAAAAATATAATAAAATAAAATAGTGGCAGGTCAGAAAAGGTTGCAACACATGCTCTGGCCAAAGGCTGGCAGCTTTATCCTTATATGTAAATCTTCACTAAGAACAGGTATAACTACAGATGGTTTGTGATTTGGAGCATACATGTATGCGTGTTCATATCTGCATGATTTCATTTGTGTAAACATGTGAACATTCTTGTTCAGTTTATGTGTGTATATTTAAATTTGGTATTCCATTTGTATGTTTATATGAATTTATATATTTGAAGTATATGAGGCATTATGTAAATATATGTGTTCATGAATATGCATTCATATTCACATGTACCTATGTAAAGTTTTGTGAAAGTGATTATGAAAGAAAAGTTCTCTAAAACAGATCATTTTGGTATGTAATCAAATTTCTTGCAGATGTGCTAATTCTTTTTACTTCCTCTTCATGGTGAAATATTAAATCTTTGTGTTTCCCATTGAAAGACTATCTTTTTTTTTTTTTTTTTCTGGAGGCAGGCCAAGGTTACTGGGAAGGGAAGAGACCTGATGAGTCAAAAACTTTTCTTCTTTCCATGACCCAGATAAAGTCCTAGAGGAGGAAATATCTATCTACATGAATACATAAACTGGCAGAGTTTACTCCAGCTGTAGCTAGATATATGTAATAATGTATAGAAATGCATGTACACAAACTGGCTAACTGGGATAAATGTACCAACACAAATAAGCGTGGTTCATTCAAACAGACATGTAAAGTCATCAAAAGACAATCACAAAGAACTGTAGAAGTGCGTGTGTTTGTATGTATGTTTGATATGCTTGGATACAGACATGTGAGAAATATAAAATAAAAAAGATAAAATAATACATGCTTCTCCACCCACTGCAAACTTTCCCTCTAGCACTGTGGAAAAATAACTAAAGGACAAGATGAAGTACCTTGATTAGTTATTCAGATGGTGAATGATTACCCTCAAAGTCTGTTACATCTTTGAGTTTGACTCACAGGGCATCTGCTCCTTCTCTTCACTTTGTGGGTGTTTGCTTAGGGAGAACCCTCATGAAAAGTCATTCTAATCTCTGCCTTGTACCAGGATTACTTGGGGTGAGGGCAGATGTTTGTGCAAATCATTTGAAAGGGAATAAAAGATCATAATTCCAATAAAAGAAATTAAATAAACATTTTAAAAGTTAAATCACTGATAAAATTTCACTGCCTAGAGGAGTGAAAGTTGACCCTTTTGTATTTTGGATATTTTCAAGTTGTAGCAGTTAATATTTATTGCAATTTTATGTGTCACACACTTTTAAGAGCTTTACATGAATTATTCATTTAATCTTCACAACAGCCTTATGAGAAATGTATTGTTTCATGTTCATTTGGCAGGTGAGGAAACTAAAGTGCACACAGGAAGGTAACTGCTTTAAGGTCACACAGCTAGTATGCTTCAGAACCAATTCCCTTTTTGCAGATAGTTAGGAGTTGTTTTTTGCCATGGCATGCACAAAACCAAAGAATCACTGGGCTTTATGCCTAGCCCTTCCTCCTTTTGCCTGAACCTAAGTCTGCCGAAAACACTTATGTGTCCTTACTAACTCTAACTTCTTAACAATGCGTAGGCGGATTTGCTTGGTTTTGATGCTGTAGACAATGGGGTTCATGAGGGGTGGCACCAGCAGATACACATAAGACATAAGGAGGTGTATGATATGGGGCAGATGTTCACCAAAGCGGTGTATGAGAGACAAGCCAATCATGGGTATGTAAAAAAGTAGCACAGCACAAATATGGGAGACACAGGTGTTGAGGGCCCGAAGTCGCTCCTGGCGGGAGGCGATGCTCAGCACAGTGCGGAGGATAAGTGTATAGGAGAGGAAGATGAGTAGGGAGTCCACACCCACGGTGCAGGCCACAACAAAGAGCCCATAGATGTGGTTGACAACGATGCTTGAACAGGCCAGCTTCATGATCTCTAGGTGCAGGCAGTAGGCATGGGCCAGCACATGGGAGTGGCAGTACTGGAAGCGCTTAAGAAGGAATGGCAGGGGGAGGATGAGAAGGGCACTTCTAAACACTGAGCTCAGCCCCATCTTAACAATGCGTGCAGGTGTGAGGATGGTGGAGTAACGTAGTGGGTTGCAAATGGCCACATAGCGGTCAATGGACATGGACAATAGAACTGAAGATTCCACCAGAGACAATGTATGGATGAAGAACAGCTGAGTGAAGCAAGCAGGGATGCCAATCTCTCGGGCATCAAACCAGAAGATGCCCAGAACAGTGGGAAGTGTGGAAAGGCAAAGGCCCAAGTCCGTGAGGGCCAGCATGGCCAAAAAATAGTACATGGGTTCATGGAGGGTGGCATCAGTACGGATGACGTGGAGGATGGTAAGGTTCCCTACAATAACTGTCAAGTAGATGGAGCAGAAGGGAATAGAGATCCAACCATGGAGATGTTCCACACCCTGGAAGCCTGTCAAGAAGAAAGTGGCTTTTTGGAGGCTGCTATTAAAAACGATTGTCATGGCTTTTCAACCTTGGATTCACCAATCTGCAATATAAGATGAGATACCTGAATAGTGACAAGGCTTAATTCCCATTCACACAAATGTCTCAGAATCAGTGAGTCAGGAATGATCTGCAGGTGGAATAGGAGAGTTTTGGGGGACCTGATGTATTATCCTTTCCAAGAAGATCTAGGAAGATGACCATGATAGGGGATAGCTATTGCTCATGAGTGTCATGTTTTCTAGCCTATAGCCTTATGGCCTCTTATAGTTTAATGAGGTGACCTCAAATGACATTTCTTTCATATATTCCTACCAGAAAAATCTCAAATTCATTCACTTAAAGCATTTGAATTTGTATCGTCTATATGGGAAATTAGTATGACATACCATTTTGAATAATTGTTTATTAGAAGCATGAGTACATGATGCCTCTTCATGTATGTTTGTAATTTGCTTTGGGTTTGGATAGTGAGTAGCCTACTTGGGGTGTGGAGGAATTGTTCAGTAAATTTTTGTTATACTCCTTGACCTTATAAATTATAACCAGAGTGATGCCTATTCTATCTATACATAAAAGATATTTGGTAGGTGAGGAGTAAATGGTGGAAGGTGAATATGAAGCCTGTAACTGAGGCATGTCTTAGAAGAAGCAGGGTAGTTGGAAAATGATTAATGGTTGGCTCTTAACTCCGGGAGAGACCAAGAGAGATGTGTAGTCCATCATCTGGATAGCTAAACTGGGACTAGATGTAGAGATGGGGATGCAGATGAGGGGCACATCAGGTCTGAAGCAGAAGAAACAAAGAAAAAAAAAACCCTGAAATGGCAAGAAAAAGCCTTTGATCTGTAGCTTAGAATGAGGACACTAAATCTGAAGGCTCACAGAGTGAAGTACGTTTCTGGGACTTGAATAAGCATAGACCTATTCCTGTTATTTTGTAACTGGTTCCTTCAGAACTCTTATTTAGAAACCACTCTACATTGGTTTCTCTATATAGTAGTATAATGTGACTTCCCTATTGTTTATCACATGCATAAAAACAAGAGTTATTAAATATATTTTTAAGTGACCAATGTTTATTATCTCATTCAGCCCTCCCAATGAGCTTATGATGTAGTTTCTCTTCTTAGGAATATATTACAGGAGTGAAAAGTGAAGACCAAAGAGGTGAAGGGACTTAGGTGAGGTGATAAAGAAAGTAAGGGTAGAGGATAGAATTCATACCCTGAGAGTATACTTTGTAGCCTACATTATGGCCTTTATATTGTATTTCCTATAACTACTTCACAGTGTTTTAGCTTTTACAAGAGTATGATAATTAAAAAATAAATCAATTTTAAAAAACCTTTTGAGTTTCTACCTTGGACAGTCTATGAATAGCTATTTCCATCATATGCATAAGCTTAACAGGGCCAAGATGGACAGCAATAGAGAAGAAACATGTTTTGTGAGTTAAGTTCAATTTAGGACATGCTAAATGTAAACTTGAAATGAATTCCTGAGAAGAGTGTTGGAGGATATTATTATATATGTAGTGATCTTGGGTTTGAATGATGGCTTGACTTATAGGATGTCCGTAATGAGTATGGAAAAAATTGCTGGCAGATACAATGTGGGAAATTTGAGAAAGAGAAAAGAAAACATTTAGAAATCATCTATTTCATCTGTGTATCTCTAACCAGGCAAAGGTCATTCTTCCTGCTTATTAACAAGTTGTATCTGTGGTGTTCCATCCCAGCTACTCTCACTCTTAAACCCTTCCAGAAATATCTCTTGCATATTATATTTTGAGTATGGGTAAGAGACAAATGTGTATAGCATGAGGAGAACAAAAAGGTAAAAGCAGGCCATGACCAGCATAAGAGAGAAGGAATTACTATATCACTAGAGCTTGACAATCCTGGCACACATGTAGAACTTAAGAAAGTCTGCTGAATAAATGTTAAATGAATGCATTAATGGATAGATGAGTAAAGAGATGGGATTAAATACACATAATTTTTCGTGCAATTAGTCTACATTTTCTTCTCAATAGTATTCACCTCAAATTAATGGATTAGAGAATAGGGCTGATATGTCCACTGTAATATATCACACATTTTTCAGCTTTAATTTAGTGGGATGAAAGGGCATCATCCTAGGACCTATGGCAAAGACAGAGAGGAGAGGAGATGAGCGGAGATCCCGTTGGCACCCTGTCTCTCACTGACTCTTATTCCTCATGTAATTGCACACAGAGGGGTTTATAATTATCAGCAAACATGTTGGTGACAGTTTACAAATTCCTCCAAGAACCATCATGATTTTTTATTAATAAGGATCTTGATCATTACAAATCACTTTCAAATCCACTTTCATATCTATTTCTTATAATACATAATTCAAAGTCAGGAAAGGTAGAGATTTCAATTCTCGTTTTAAAGACAAAGGAACCTATGCTCCTATTAGATGAAATAGATTTTATGGCTAAACACAGCGATAAAGCCAAGAGTAGAACGGTAGGTCTTATCTCCACAGTTAATCTGCCACCCAAAACTTCCTTGCTAACTTGATACAGAAATATAGCAAAGTGATAAATCTAAGAGATCATTGTCTGGTATGGTTCTTGGTGCCCCAGTTATCACTGCATTCCCGGCTCTTCTCTAAGTGATTCTGCTTGCAATACATACCAGATTGTCAGCAGTTGGAGGCAAAAGGGCTCAGAGAGCATACTTCCAGTCAGAATTCAGGTCAGGAGTAGTTGAGCTTATTTAAAGCACACGGTCTTTTTCAAGAGCTCAGGAGTTTCTCCTAAGAGGCCACTGCTGACTGAGAATTCCCTAAGGAATTCTCATGGCTCTTAGCTGAAGTTGGAGGCCATAAAAGGGTGAAAAATCCCAACACCTTTAATATGGGGGACTAAGACAAACAAGTATTAAGGGTAAAAATGCTATAATGTCTGTGGTCAAATGATATTTAGAGTCAAAATGTTAAGATGTTTTCAATTTAGTATTAGATTTGATTTTTTGGCTTTAGTTATTTGAGAAATGCAAAAGTTGTTCAGTGTAAGGAATTCAATTTGGAGAGAAATATAACAGGGTTCTAGGAGGATTCCCAAACAGGGGCTATATAAAAACCCTTTTCTAAGGGCCTGGTCAAGCTGTTGGCATTTAGTGCCAAGGTTGGTAAATATCCTGCATTATGCAGAATGTCCCCATCTGGCATTGTCCTGCCTAGAATCTGATAGGGCACCACTTAAGAATACAGTTCCCTGATAACACTAGTTGTTTAAGGGTAGAGTGATTTTCTCATGTCTGGGAAGTTGACAGGGGATGAAGAAAGAAGAGCCAAAAAACAAAAGGGGGAAAAAGACAATTTAAAAAAGGTACATGAGCACATTGATGAATTCATGTTAAAGGGCACAATGTGATATATAAATAGATATATAAATGTATATGCAAATATAATAGATGAATTGAAATATATTAAAATTATACCTGAGACCTAAGAAATATGTGACTCTTTTAAAATGGGGAAACAAGGTATTTATAGACTGGGGATGATTAACTATCAGCAGGGAGACTGAAAACATAAGAAAAACATAGAAAGTATAGCAAGGACTCTGAAGAGACAAGAGGACATGGAATTTATGTTTTAGGTGATTGGATTAAGCTTTAAAAGAGAGGTATTTTTCTTAGGAAGAGGAATGGGATAAGTCAGTAGAATAGATATAGGAGGCTTTATTTAGTTAAGGTGGTAAAATGTGGGTGTAGTTCATGTTTGATTGCTTTTAAAACAAGAGGCATGAGTGTATTCACTAGAATCTGGGAGACTAAGAAATTTCATAAATTCTTGATGTGTCCCTGAGAAGAATGGATGTGGGAGATGAGAAGGAATTCAAAATAATAATAGCATTCCAAGTCATATTTGATGATCTCAGTTGAGATAGTAGTTATTGTGGCACCAGTCTGAATAACCCCGTGACTTTCTCCATAGTGCTCAGCAGCAAGGATTCAGGGGTATAAAGGTAGAGGTCTCCACTGCTCTCTGAGGATTACAATGCCCAGCACTGTCTTTAAGATCATTATATAGGAGATAGTAATAAACACCAAATCCAGAATGGTAAAAAGGGCAGCATAGTCCACAGACGAAATTGCCTCTGTTGTCAGAGCATGTCAACTTCATAACTTCTTGGTGGAGACAGTGGGAGAATGAGAGCAGGTTTTGATGACAGTGTCTCAGTCATTACAACAGAAATGGCAGTGAAAAGATCAAAAGAACACTTTTGGAAGTCTGCGTGATCCCTAGTTTGATAACTCAGAAGCTGGTTAGATTGTTCTGTACTTCAAAGGGTTTTGGATAGTCACATAACAAACACCATTACAGAAAGCACTGAGACTTCAGTAACTTTAAACAGATTGATGAAGAACTCCTGGGCAAAGGAGGTTTTTGCAACGGCAGGAATTACATGAACACCAAGCAGGAATAGTCCCAAAGTGGTGGGAAAAGAAGAGAGGGACAGCCCTAGATCAGACGTGGAGAGCATGGAAAGGAAATATACATGGTTTCTCAGAACCTTGTTCTCCAGGCCAGGGATCCCAATAAGGAGGAATTTAGGTCTTCAATGTTTGTGCCATAAAGAGGAGACATTACAAATAGAGAGATGCTTGACTATATGGTTAACACAGCACAGTAGCAAATTCCCTAATGAAGCTATGGAAACCTTCCCTTGCTGGTACAATATGGGTCATAGAAACTAAAAGGACTAAAAAAGTCTTCTGATGGGCAATAACCCATGTTTCTACTGTCAGTTAAGGCTGTCAGGTTTGAAAGGTCAAACACAGAAAAAAATTAGACAAATTTGACTTGGTTCCTCATCTGGTCACTTGTTTTGATTTTGTCAAAGTGTCAATCAACTCAGACCTGGCCCATTGAACAATTCCAGTAAATTTTTAAACCTCATCCAACCACCCCTTGCAAAAGCACATAAAACCTGGTCTGCAACTGTGTGGCTCTCTCATCTTGGTGTTATAAAGTCTTTTTAGGCAGGAGGGATAAAATCTTGAAGTGAAAGGTAAAGTTTGCTGTGGATTACAGATAAGATCCATAAGTTATTTCACATCCATATTCAGACCCACATATAATGTAATGGGATGAACATCTGAAGTAATAGAAAACATAGAGGTTTATAATTATACAGTCTTCTAGTTAAATGAACTATAGAATATATGGAACCTATATCCTACCGCCTATACCAAAACCACTTGAAATCATTCTGAATTGGTCATAAGTTAATAATGTTAAATTATTCCCAGAAATAGTATATGAAAAGTTTTTGTCTTTCATCATTGCTGAAGGCTTTTCTTCCTTTAACTGAGTCAATCAATGTTTCTAAAATTACTGATTTTCTTTTCCCTATAGACACAGAATCTAGTTCTTCTTACCCCAAACAACTCTTATTATTTACTCTACTATCACTTCACTGATATTTCTCCTCTTCCAATAGTGTATGAGAGCGGGACTCATGGTCTACCATTAACTAACTGTATTTCTGTTACCTTGAATGGTAACTGGAATTTAGGTGTAGCTCCTAATTATTTATTTAACTGCATGTAACTTCTCAAAGTTGAAGACAATAATAATTTTCCCTATTAGCTGTCTGTCCTCCAGGCTAAACTTCATCTAGTCCATTAAACAACACATATATGAGTTGTATATGTTTGTTTTGATTTAGAGTATTTTTGTTCCTTCACAAATTTTTTTTTTTTTTAAAGATTTATTTATTTATTTAATTTCCCCCCTCCCCTGGTTATCTGTTCTTGGTGTCTATTTGCTGCGTCTTGTTTCTTTGTCCGCTTCTGTTGTCGTCAGCGGCACGGGAAATGTGGGCGGCGCCACTCCTGGGCAGGCTGCTCTTTCTTTTCAGCTGGGAGGCTTTCCTCACGGGCGCACTCCTTGCGCGTGGGGCTCCCCCACGCCGGGGACACCCTTGCGTGGCACAGCACTCCTTGCGTGCATCAGCGCTGCGCATGGGCCAGCTCCACACGGGTCAAGGAGGCCCGGGGTTTGAACCGCGGACCTCCCATATGGTAGACGGACGCCCTAACCACTGGGCCAAAGTCCGTTTCCCCCTTCACAAAATTTTTTGACCCTTCTTATCACATTAAAATATGATTGGGAAAATGTGATTACTAAAAATTTCTTCATTTAAACACCTCTGAAAATTCTAAAACTGAGCTGGTTTTCTATTAAACTAACTTTAGAAGTTTACCATTTATCTGAAGGACATGTCTCAAAGTAAAACCAGACAGAATGGTGTTAGGAGCACTATTCATAAAGATGAAAACCTTGATATGCTTCAGCAGCTGGCATATAATATCTACAATGTGGTTTATTAGCTGCTGAAACCAAGAATTAGTTGCACATTCTTGAGACAATGCAGAACTGACATATTACACTTACCTTCTTTATAAGACCCCTGGCATCATTTGTTTTATTTTCACTTCTTTTTCTTCTTACCTACCACCACTTTTATTTTTTCTTTCTTTCTTTCTTTCTTTTTTTTTTTTTGCCCATAAAACCCTAGCTCCCATTTTCACTTTGAACTGGTTTGGGGAAGATTTCCTCCATTCCTTGCTTTTGCACTTGCAATAAATCACATTCTCCTTGAGAAACATGTTTCTCCTTTGTGGCACAGATTGGGTGGGCCCTTCTACAGGAAAGAGCCATGTTTATGGCAATAATTTGATGAGCCAGCCAGGAGCCATCCTTCTCTACACCCTTCCCCCCAGAGCAACCCTGATCCATGTCTTATCAGCTGTGGGGCTTCCCTGGATCTTTCAGCTCCATGCTTAACAGCTGTTTGGGGATTTCCCTGTAGGATTAGGGTTGGAGATTCCTGGTGAGTTTTCTATCTCTCCTCCAGGCAGACACTGGGAACTTTGTGTGAAGGTGTTTCCCAAGCTGGGCTTTTCCTTGTGCTTGGTTAGTATGAGAAATTCTTTTCTCTGTTCTGATCTGTACTTATTTTCATATTATCAGTCTTCTTGTGCCTAGAAGCCTGTAAATCAGATTTGGGTTTACCTGTTGATTCTGTATTTTATAGTTGGGGGAATCATTGTCTATAAGGAACTTCTGTTCTTGATCTTTCATCTTCATGATTTCTTTTGTGGTTGCCTAACCTTGGAAAACTCTAAGTATGTGCCAGTTATGTCTTATTTAGGTTGTGTTTTGAGAAATTTGTTTCACTTTGGAGGAGACCCCCTTAATAAAAAAGAGAAGCATGTTCTACTATAGTTTTGCCTGGCTACAGTATAATTTGGATGATAGTGAAAAGTAACCTAAAAATGAGTCTTTAAATGTTAATACTGGGAAGTGGACTTGGCCCAGTGGTTATGGCATCCGTCTACCACATGGGAGGTCCGTGGTTCAAACCCTGGGCTTCCTTGATCCATTTGGAGCTGGCCCATGTGCAGTGCTGATGCGCGCAAGGAGTGCTGTGCTACACAGGAGTGTCCCCTGCATAGGGGAGCCCCATGAGCAAGAAGTGCACCCCATAAAGAGAGCCGCCCAGCACAAGAAAGTGCAGCCTGCCCAAGAAAGGTGCCACAAACATGGAAAGCTGACACAACAAGATGACACGACAAAAAGAAACACAGATTCCTGTGCCACTGACAACAACAGAAGCAGACAAAGAAGACCCAACAAATAGACACAGAGGACAGAAAACGGGGGTGGGTGGGGGGGGAGTGAAAGAAATAAATCTTTTAAAATAATGTTAATACTATCTTGCAATTGAATTTGTTTTGTAAAAGAAATCACAAATGGAATTAGTTTAACTGCATGAGAAGCGGAAAAACTTTGTAACATTAATATTCTCTGTTCTGTTTCCATGTAAATTCTAATTGGATCTTGAGGGCCACATTAATAAAATTGTTACTGTTAAAGTTTAGTAACTTTGAGCCAGACAACTCTATTAAAGAAGAAGAGAAGAAGAAATAGAAAAATGCTAGCTGATTTTTTAAGCCTGAAATTTAATCATGGCTTAGTCCTGATAACAAAGAGCCTCCAGAAAACAGTTTCAGAAATGTATCCTTATGAAAGTTTCATATTATATCTCTCTGAAGTACTGATAAAATAGTAAGTTAGAGAAAACACATATTCCTGAAAACTATCCCCTATGAGCTATCAGTATTCTTGGTATTTGAAATGAAGAGAAGTTACGTTTGCATAAAACTAAATTAAGGCATTGTTCTGACAAATTTGTTTAGTTGATGACAATTATATGTTGTAAGAGGCTTGCTTAGAGACAGTTTCCAAAATAATTTTGGTAGCTTAAATATGTAAGGTATACAGAGTGTTTTTTATTTATTATTATTAAGGAAAAAGAAAGTAATTTTGTTCTAAGATAAAAATGATTGTTTATTAAGAAAAAGGAAAATGTGGGACAAATTGTAAATGAAAACAGAGAGTGCACGAAGTTCACAGAAAAGGGATTTGTGGTCAAAATTGGGTAAGATTTGATGGGTCTATCTATAAAGCTTTTAAGTATAAAAAGTATAAAAATATACTAATGCAAACTAAAATTTGGTTATTTCCTCTTTTTTTTTAATTTTTCATTTCTCTCCTTCTCCCCCTCCCCCGACATTGTCTGCTTTCTGTGTCCATTCAATGGGTGTTCTTCTTTGTCTGCTTCTGTTGTTGTCAGCGGCATGGGAAACTGTGTTTCTTTTTGTTGCATTATCTTGTGTCTGCTCTCCATGTGTGCGGTGCCATTCCTGGGCAGGCTGCGCTTTCTTTCTCACTGGGCAGCTCTCCTTATGGGGAGCACTCCTTGTGCGTGGGGCTCCCCTACGTGGGGGACACCCTTGCGTGGCAGGGCACTCCTTGCACGCAGCAGCACTGCGAATGGGCCAGCAGCACATGGGTCAAGGAGGCCTGGGGTTTGAACCACGGACCTCCCATATGGTAGACAGACGCCCTAACCACTGGGCCAAGTCCACTTGCCTATTTCCCTGTTAAAGTGACAAAATTTCTTAAATCATTAGTCTGTTTTAGGAGTTCATAAAGAGCTTTTTCCTGAATAATCAGTATAACTTTATTGTGTCCTTGGTTTAAGAATAAACAAGCCTTCTCACTTTTAAAAGAGCACTGATAAAATCAACTAGAGGAGTGTTTGAACAAAAGGGTAGGGTCCCTTAGCTCACCCTCAAAGGTATGGGAAACATTCTTAAGGAATTAGAAATCCCCAATGACGGCTGGGTGGTAATAGACAGAAACCTGGAGTGAAAGTTCCTGGGGGATGGGCACCTTACTATTGAATTAAAACCAAAATATTTAAAGCATAGCCTCCTGAGTATATGTCCTTTGCTAAAAACCTGTTAACCAAATAATTTTCAAGATAACTTTTATTAGGCATGGAATGATAGAAAACCCAGAGACAAGCCATATCAAGAGTGAGAATTATGAGTTGAATTAATGAATTTTATGTTTTTCTGTTTGTGTGCCTGATTATTTGTGCCTATCTGTTTGTTCAAATATAAACATATTTGTAACTGAGTAACCTTGAAACTCCAAATTAGAAAAGCTGAGCATGATGGAAAGGTATATAGAAATCTGAATATAGAAACTACTGGAAGATGAAAAAGTTTCCCTAGCCTCCTTGATCTGCCCTACTTCCCCAGGACCTTCTCTTTCAGAGAGGCATGGGGTAAGTGCTAGGTACAAGTACAATAAAATAAGGAAATGTAAGTTTAGCTTAGAACTCTGTCTACTATGCCAGAAAACTAAGAATAACAGACATAGAAGAAATCTTACAGAATAAACCTGTGTTTACATAATTTGTCCTGTAATTCCCCAAATTAAACCTTTTAGCCTTTGGATGAGCATAAATAAGAATACAATTGCCAAATTTCAGTAACTAAAGAAAAAGATCTTGAAAACTGTAGAAAGAGTTTTCTAAATTGTGATATATTCCAGAACCTAGAAGTCAGTATGATCTTGTGGTTTTTCACAATTTTAGAACATTATCAAAAAAAGAGGTTTCAGCCTCCTGTGCAGGAAGAAAAAAAGGACATTTCCTACAAAAATATAATTGTTTCAATTTTACTTGCCTTGGGTGTAATCTTCCTAGGTTTATAAGATATTAACAAAATAAATTAGAATTAAATTTATTAGATCTTAAGATGATGAAAATTGTTTGTCTTTAATGAAATTAAGTTAAAGAAGAAAATATAGATTTGTCTTAAAGTGAAATGATTAGTTTTCACAGAACAGAATAAGGGATGTAAGACAAGACTTAAATGTATCGATAAAGTAAATTTCATTTATTACTGACTAAATTAAAAAGCTTATTTAAAGGTGAAGTAACTAGTTTATGTGATTACGGTTGGTCAAGCAAAATTTGTAACAGAATTTTCTAATCTGAAGTATCGAAATATGTCAATATAAATGACTAATTCCAGGAAGTAGAAATTTGAGTTGATATTGATTAAAAAATAACTAGCCTCAGAACCTCAGTGGCCACTACCTCCACATCAATGATATAATTCCTTCCATTGCTAGAATCCCAATAGTTTATAGTAGAATACCAATAAGTCTATTTTAGTCCATAGAACTGGGGGTTCTGAGGGCAAGGAGAGGGAAAAACAGGTATAATATGCGGGGACATTTTTGGGACTTGGGAATTGTCCTGAATGACATTGCAATAACAGATACAGGCATTATATATCTTGCCATAGCCTACAGAATTGGATGAGAGAGAGTGCAAACTATAATCTAAACTTTAATCCATATTTAGTGGCAATGCTCCAAAATGTATTTATCAATTGCCATGAATGTAGCACACAAATAAAGGATGATGTTAATGTGGGAAAGTGTGGGAAGGTTAGGGAGTGGGTCATATGGGAATCCCCTGCATTTTTTATATAACATTTATGTGATCTAAGTATTTAAAAATAAAAAATAGCTTCAAAAAGGAGAAATTTGTCAAAGTCCACCTCAATGGACATATTAAGGTAGTGGTAGGGGGAAGATCATCTTGATTCTATTGGGAATCTTAGGTTTTCATAAAATAATGGACAAAGTAGGTTTTATACTGTATAGCTGAAATAAAATACCTGTTAATTAACATAACCATGGTAAAAGTGTAAAACTAAAAAGTGAAGTACTAAAAATAGTTAAGTTGATATCCTCTGAATTTCATAGGAAATATTTAGAAAGTGCATAAAAATTAAACTGGATGGCTGTCAGTGTTGTCAGATTCTCTTGTGCATTTAAACCAGGCCCCCAGAGTCATGCATAGTGCCTCTCCATTTGAGTTATTCACTAGATTGGTCACTATGACCCCTAAAAGAGTAAAGGTATCTGCCACATCACCTGATCATCCTCCCAGAATAGATAGAAATATGTTGCTGCTTCAGATTCCTGTGGTTCTGCCAGCCAGAGATAGCTTGCTCTTGAGGACCAACAATGCTGCAGTATGCTAGCTGTGTGAAGGATATAACCAGTGGAGCAATAATTGCCAGAGTAATGTGAGTAGAACCTAAAAATACAATTGGCTTTATAGCCTATTCCCATGGAAGGAAAATATGTATGATATTGTAAACCTGGAGCTTAGATATATGAACTGAAGATCAAAGAGAAACTTGTGCATTAATTATTATTAAGTACTATACCTGACAAATATGATAATATCTCTTTATACTGGATCATATGCAAAGTGATATTGAACATGTTAAATGTCTTGGCAAACTTGATTCATTTTCTAAGTAATTAAAGAAATTACCTGGGATTTAAAAAGTCTTCCTTATGTACTGTCTTTATTATGATTGCCTTATACTTGTTTTATTGTAGCCTATATTGCCTTTGTAGGTTTATATCTAGAGTATCCTCCAAAATAATCTGAAAATTTTCTTTGCCCATGATCAGCAGGAAGTTAACTACAGAAGATGAGACATTTGCCCATTTTCCTTATATGAGGAATGCTTACAAATTATGTCTTTTTAAGGATAAGAAGATTGTATAAACAAAGGGGGATCTGATAGCTGGAAAATGTGCTTACTAAAATTTTCTTCATTTAAGCATCTCTGAAAATTCTAAAACTAATTGAGCTGTTTTTCTATTAATCTAATTTTAGAAGTTTACTGTTTATACTTATTTCCCTGATGGATATTAACCAGACATTCCCTCAGTTTTGCTTAGGAGTAAGATAATGTCTCAAAGTAAAATCAGACAGAATGGTTTCAGGAACACTTTATGACCAGTAAATCTGTAACTTTTCTCAGAGACAAAAAGCTTGATATCCTTGAGTGGTTGGCACAATAATATCTAAACTGTGGTCTATTAGTTGCTGAAACCAAGGACAAGTTGAGTATGCTCGAGATAATGCAGGACTGACATATTGCATGTACCCTCCTCACAAGAACTCTGGCATCATTTGTTTTTTTTGTTTTTTTTTTACTTGCTCTTCTGCTCACCTACCCCTCTTTTTTGTCTATTAAAAACCCTAGCTACCATTTTAAATGTTAACTGGTTTTGGAAAGATTCCCCAAGTTTCTTGCTTGTGCACTTGCAATAAATCATAAGTCTTCTTACTGAGAGACAGATTTCTCCTTTGTGTTGCTGGATTGGGTGGATCCTTCATAGGAAATAGTCATGCTAATGGTAACAAGAGAAGCTATCTTCTCCAAAGCCATTTTTGTTCTAGGTTTTCATTTTCTTAATGATGTATGAAATTATTGGCTCTCCATTCTATCATTTACACAATACCTTTCTTTTTAATTACCTGCCAAGGTTTATCCTTAGATTTGCAAGTATGTTGGAAAAAAGGGAGAATTATGACTTCTAGAACAATCTAATGTCTTAGTGTTCCTACTGCCATACCAGCTACTTCTTTGTTGGATTTTGCTCTTCTTCTCAACCTCTAAAGGAGTGAGTAACCCAGTGCACTGTCTTAAGACATGGTTCCCTTGAGGACCTAGCAAATGGATAATGATAACTAATTAAATGAAATTTAAAAGGGAAGCTAAGGCTGCAGATAAAGACAGATAACTATCATTTTATGAGTTTACCATCTTCTGATCTGCTTTTTCAACTGTGCTAACCATGGGTAAAATGATCTCATATCAATAAATTTAGGTCATTTGTGTTTCAGTATTTGTGTCACCACTTTCTTCAAGACTGTATTATTTTTTAGAGGTAATTAGTATTGAGATTAATTTAAACATAGAGGATAAGTATCAATAAGTGTAATTAATTTTATTATATATATTACTTTTTAAACTTTTAGATAGCAGCATAGCAGGTACTCTGCTAAATTACTTAGATTATCTCATTTATTCTCTTATTATGTTATTATTTATCCATTTTGTACATAAGAAAACAAAACAAAAAGAAGCATTTTTTCATATCTTTTCCCCATTTTTCTATTGCAGTACCTTTCTTTCCATTACTGATTTACTGTATTTATATATATATATATATATATATATACACACACTAGATAAACCATTTTTAAAAAAATCAATGAATATATATTCTATCACTTTTCACTTGCTTCTTTGGTTCTCTTAATCAATTCTGTTTATTTTATCAGCAGAATCAACCATGATAGGTATGGTACTTAGTTTTATAGAAAGGGGATTCTCTTTGAGAAAACTACCACATGTAGCTACCTAATCTTACAGGTAAACCACATCTAATTTACTTAATCTAATAATCTTACGGTCTAATTAGTGATGTGAAAATTATAGAGAGACAAATTCACCATAGCTGTGCACTTTTCATCACTAATCCTCTTGCTGTCTGTCCCCTCCACTCCTATGGAAAAACACACATTATCACACAGTTTGTAATCATCAAGGTATTTAATTCAGTGCTCTTAAACTTTAATATGCAAAATAATAATTTAAAGATCTTGTTAAAATGCTTGTTATGACTTCAGAAGTCTTGAGTGAGTCATGCCTTGATATTTCTAAAGCTCCCAGGTGGTACTTTGCTTATGCTCCAGGTACAAGAACCACATTAGGAGACATGCCACTGTGATGATTCAAGAAGGCAAAAGCAAATCTGTCTATAGTGTTTGATTTCTTTGGGAGGTGACTGATTTTGTCTGAAAAGCAACACAATAAATAAACAAATATTCAAGTCAACAAACAAAAGATTAAATTCTGTTTTCTGTTTATAAGTTATTTCTAAGTAAAAAAGTAATACCCTCACAAGATTGCTGCTAACAAAAGGAACATGGCTGATGAAAATTGCCTCTTAAAGTAAGTGGGATAAGGAGTGCTTCTGTGGCATTAAAAAGACAATGGAGTATGTCTTCCTGTTTTATTAATAGATTTTATATTTTATAGCAGTTTTCAGTTTACAGAAAACTGCTCAGAAAATACAGAGATACCACATACCCCCTTTGTTAAGCACTGCATGCACTTTCCCCTATTATTAACATCTTGTGTTAGTTTGGTACAGTTGTTTTAATTGATGAAGAAAGTTTGAGATATTTTTAAATTAGAAGTGTATAATCCTTTTTATACATTGTTGGATTTGATTTCTTAACAATTTGTTGAGTATTTTTGCATCTATATCACAACAGATATTGGTCTGTAATTTTTCTTCCATATGATGTCTTTGTTTATTATATTAGAGCAATTATGATTTCATAGAGTGAATTAGTATTTTTTCCTTCACTTTTTATTTTCTGAAAGAGATTTAGAGAATTTATATCATTTCTTCCTTAAAAGTTTGATATAATTCACAAGTGAAACTATCTGGGTATGGTGCTTTCTGTTTTGGAAGTTTCATTATGATTGACTCAATAACTTTAATAGATATAGGCTTGTTCAGAGTATCTATTTTGCTTTGTTCAAGTTTGTGTAGATTGTGTCTTTCAAATAATTAGTCCATTCCATCTAAATTACCGAAATTGTGGGCAAAGATTTGTTCATTCCTTTACTACCCTTTTAATGTTCTTGGAATCAGTAGTAATGGTCCCACTTTCATTTTTGATACTAGTAGTGTGTCTTCTTTCTTATTCTTATGAGGTTGATAACTTTATTGATCTTTTCAAAGAATCAGCTTTCATTTAAGTGATTTTCTCTGTTAATTTCCTGTTTTAAATTTCATTGATATCTGCTCTAATTTTTATTATTTCTTTCCTCCTACTACGTTGGATTTAATTTGCTTTTCTCTTCTTAGTAATTTAAATCTTAATTTTTTTCTAATATATACATTTAATCCTATAATTTTTCTCCTAAGCACTGTTTTTGCAGCATCTTACAAATTTGGATAATCTGTATTTTCATTTTAATTTATTTGAAAATGCTTTTTCTGTCTTTGGAGACATCTTTGATTTATGTGTTACTTAGAAGTATGCTGTTCAATCTCCAAAAATTTTGGAATTTTATAGCCATCTTTATGTTATTGATTTCTATTTAATTCCATTATGATCTAAGAACATATATTGAATGGGTCTTATGCTTTTTAAATTCATTAAGGTGAATGCAACATGTGAACTTTAGAAAAATGTGCCTTCTGCTGTTTTTGGATGAAGGAGTCTACCAATGTCAATTGGATTCAGTCGTATTCTTTTCCGACTTTTAAAATCTTGAAGCATATGCAACATGCCTACCCTTGCAATAAAAAACTTAAAAATATATTCTATCTGAGATGCAGTATTACTGATCTTTTCAACAAACTGTGGTCTCATTTACACATTAATTACTTACCAATTTTTATTGAGGTTCTATTCTGAATCAGATATTGTGTTAGGCATTGACTACTCAGAGATAAAGAAAATAGATACAATCTCTTTCCAATTTAATAGTGCACTCTGTTCAGGAAGGGGATACAAAATAAATAAACATAGCATGTACCTACTATTGCAAATCAATATAAGTATCCAGAAGAATAAATAATAATCTAGAAACAGTACAGATAAAAAGGAGGGTCATCATTTGGACTGAGGGTTAAGAGAAGTATTTTATGATGAAATTAAGATGAAACTAAAAATACAATAAAAATAAGAAAAAGGGATCAGCATATGTGAAAACTCACAGGAAAGAGAGAATTTTATAAATTTAATAAATTTTCAGGTCTATGTGGTGAAGGGGAATGAGTACCCAGTGATGTTGGAGAAGTAGGAAAGAACCAGGATATGTATGGTCCTAGAGAATGTACTTTATTGCTTTAATTCTATTCTCAATGAAATAAGAATTTACATTAAAAAGAGGCTGTAGCAGTTTGATAAGGTTATGAATTCCAAAAATAGATATCGGATTATGTTTGTAATCTGGTCTGTACCTGGGCATGATTGAGTTATGTTTAGGGCTTTTAATTGGGCCATGTCTTTATTCATTAAGGCATTGGGTCCCCACCCCTTGGTTGGTGAGAACTCAGAGATAAAAAAGAATGGCAAAGGACAGAGTTGAGGATTTCTGATGTTAGAGTTTTGAAGTTGGTGTTTGATGCTGAAGTCCTAAGGTGGAGCCCCAGGAAGTAAGCACACAGAGGAAAGAGAAGCAAGCCCCAGGAAGAGAAGAACATAGCCAGGAGAAGAACACAGAGGAATAGACATGGTTCCTTAGACAGGACAGAAACCCCAGGGAGAGAGACAGAGCCATTCACCTGGTAGTCGACAGCTAACCTTGTGGAGAGAGGCAAAGTCTAGAGAGCCTCATAATCTACAGCCGACCTTGTGGAGTAAATAGAAGAGCTGAGCCCAGAGGAACCCAGGAAGCCTGAATGCTCACAGACATTTGCAGCCATTTGCTCCAACATGTGAAAATAGACTTTGGTGAGAGAAGAAACTTATGCTTTATGGCCTGGTATCTGTAAGCTCCTACCCCAAATAAATATTCTTTATAAAAACCAACCAATTTCTGGTATTTTGCCTCAGTATCCCTTTGGCTGAGTAATATAGAGGCATTATGTCCTTCAATTTTCGTTTTAAACAGATCACTCTTACCTTGTAAAGAAAACTGATTTGAAGGCAGCAAGATGAGAAATTAAGGAACAAATATGAAATTTTATATGGGTATAAATTATGTGATGAAATACAACTTATTGCTAAGATAGAGAACTGAAGAGGGGAGTTGTAGGACACAAATCACATAGTATTCTCCAGGACAGATTGAAGATCCTAGCTATCCTGACTATATGAAGGAAATGGGAAAACAATTATTTACCTTCTTTTTCTTTTTTTTTTCAGGGGGGAAATAAATTAAAACTTAAGTGCCTTCCAAAGTGTACTACATAGTTTTATTGTCTTTTCACTCAGAATTAAAATATATAATTAAGTAGACTTCAACTGTTTTCCCCTTTCATAGTTTCCTAATTTTAGCTTTGTTTTGGCCAAATATTGCTGCAAATATTTATAAAAAGTCTGAGAATCATAAGCCTTTGTTAAAGTTTATAAATATATAAAAGAAAAAAGCTTTTTAATTAAAGTATATGGAAATTTAATAAAAAGGATGAAAAGATAAGATGCTATTTTATTAGCTTATTAGAGAAATGTTAGTGACATACTACAAAGATTGAAAAAGAAATTTTTGAGAAGGAGAAAGAATTAAGATATAATCAGGGTCTAGATCAAAGGATGTTATTGATAGAGTGAATGTGGGGGTGAGGTATCCACTTTCCTCAGAAAGATAGGTATTATTATTTTTCCATATTGAAAGAAATCAATTGCTTTTGTCAATAATGAGATTTCCATCCTTATTAACTGAGTTTCTTCCCATTCTCATTGAGGGAAGCTCCTAGCCAATGCACTTCTTGTTTGTAGTACTCATGTCCACATTCAATAGTAATTTCAAGTAAATAAGGCAATAATAATAACAAAGAGAATACATTGATGCATACTCATGTTAAATGTTAAGTTTTCTCATGTTCAATTTTGAGCTATTCCCCAATATAATCTCATGGTGTTTCCTATGACATATTACTGTTTGTGACATAATTTTGCTACATCTTTCACTCTAAACTGCCTAATTTTCACTTGGTACCCAAAGGGATTCATCAGTGGAGGTATAGGTGAAAGAATATTTTCTATAGCAATACTGAAGAGGAGAGAAATGTGTTGGAAAAAGTGAAGGAGAATGACCAGGTTGGTAATGGGCATATAGAAGAAGATCACTGCAGATGTATGTGAAACACAAATATTGAGGGCTTTGAGCTGATTCTTTTGGGATGAAGTTCCCACTAGTCTTGAAAATCATGATGTAAGGCACAACAATAAGCATAAAGTATGCCATAAGACAGGGTACTACAAAAAAGTCAAAGATAACATTGATTTTGTAGAGCAGGGGAGCTTCAGGACATCTTGGTAGACAATAAGAATGAGATAAATAGCTTTTCTTTCACAATATTTCAACATTTGCAATGTGAAAGAAAAGGACAGCACCAAAAGAATGCTCTTAAGGAAAAATATCATTCCTATTTGGGCCACCCTAGCACTAGTAAGGCTAAAATTGTTTCTCAAAGACTTGTGAAAGGTGAAGAAGTAGTCAGAGAGCATGATCAGGAACACTGAAGATTCCAGGGCAGTGAATTTATGGATGAATAATTCTTGGGCAAAGCAGGCATTGGCAGAAATTCTAGGAGCATTGAACAGGAAGATTCTTAGCATGGTAGGAAGGGAGGATAAGGACAACCCCAAATCAGACAGGACAAACATGGAAAGGTAATAGGACATGGGCTCATATTTGGGGAGGGGGAAGCGTCTGTCTTGATGACAAAAACTATGCAGTTTCCAAGAATGATAACAAGGTACATGCTACAGATAGAAATAGACATCCAGATGTGTGTATACTCTAGCCCTGGTATCCCAATCAGGAAGAAGAAGCTGGAGATTCCATCATGTGATCTGTAGAGCAGAGGACTCCAATGAAACAGAATGTTTGAGTTAATGAAGCATGAATATCTAGAAATTCATTAGGAAAAGAACAGTTGTTGAAGTTTCTGGCTTCTTTCCCATCTCTTTTTGACAAAGCAAAGCATTGGTGTGTTTATCATATCGAGATAAAAGGTTGCCTGGAAAACTATTTCTTGACATGCTTTTCCTATGGAGAAACTAGATTTGATTTTTGCATGCAGATATGCATCTGATTTTATTTTCTCTGTAAAATATTAGTAACCTCTAGTTCATCATGCTGAAATC
This sequence comes from Dasypus novemcinctus, assembly GCF_030445035.2. NCBI lineage: Eukaryota > Metazoa > Chordata > Mammalia > Cingulata > Dasypodidae > Dasypus > Dasypus novemcinctus. The sequence goes on along the minus strand of NC_080682.1, from coordinate 99,549,453 downwards.
CTGTACTATTCAGGATCATCTTGCTATCAGATCCTAGATGAGAAATTGACTATATAATATCTATAGTGATACTACATGAAGACAAATGGACTTCTCAGACTCAACATCTTCCTAAATCATGGATGTCCCACCAATATGTGTTCTTCTCAGAACCCAGCTGTCATTAAATATGTCCCCTGCAGTCTTGACATGTTTGATTATTTAAACATCCTTAAAACATGCCTATTATTTTAAAATCATGAATATATTTGTAAGTGCTAACAATTTAGAGATTACTGACAGATTCTGTCTTATTTTTTCTTCAGTGGAGTTTATGAGTACTTGTGTAGTGTTGACTGGAGAAGAATAACCTAAAGTGGTTAGTATTATAAAAGGTAAGTCTGAACTGTGCTGAAAACTGAGCCCCCAAAAGAAAAAAATCTATTTACATAGTCTTCTAAAAGAACATTCTGATAAAAAGGAGACAAAGTAGAAACCAACTAGATGACAATATCTGAATACTTCCTAGATGGATACTTCGGAGGACACTTTGCAGATGATCTTAGCATAAAAAATGTAGGAAGCTAATGAATTTGTCTGTCACCACAGGCTCCTCCTGATATACAAGGTCATGTTTCTTCTCCAATCATCTTTTATGGTGGCACAAAGCTTTATGAGCATTGCAGACAGACAGGATCCTTTCTCAGAATAAGAATGAACATGACCTGATATAATGAATCTAAAGGGAATAAAATGAGCATCCAGATCTTCATAAGAAACTGCCTTGATTTGAGAGAGTTCTGTAATAATCCAATATGGGGAGAGATGGTAAATCCTATGCTACAGCTATGGCACATTTATTGGTTAATTGGGCAAAGTCAAAGCAGATCTATTATGAGTTGAGACAGATTTTAAGGAAGTTATGCAGGGTAAACACCCTAGAACATATATTGTTAATGTGGACTTTCCTCCTCTTGAACCCTGGGTACATCCTTCAGATATTTCTGGACATAACTAAAATGAAATATTCCATAAAACCAACTTGTACAAAGAGACTCCATTATCTCCCTCTCCAAATCTTACCTTTTTCAATAGGGTCTTCTCAAAATAGAAGTCTTCAAGCTTAAAATTTTATAAGATACAAATCTCTGTGTTTTTTTTTTATTATGCCAGATACTGACTTTTATTCATTAACAGATCACCATTTTGAATACTTAAATCATTTGAGTAATAGTAAGTACTATTATTATCTCCATTTTACTGATGAAGAAAATATTTCTCAGAAAGACCAAGTTGTCAGTCCAAGTTCACATAGGAGTTATGTGATATAGATAGGATAAGAATTCTTATCTGTCAGATCCCTGTAAAGTCTACATATTATGTGTAATCAAGACAGTCAATTGGTATTTGGAGAGTTGTAGACTGCCTGGCTGGGTGAAATGATATAATCTTTTCTATATTCTAAACTTCCTGCTAGTTAATTCAGAGAGGATCACTTAACTTTATGGCTGTATACTTTTGAGATAAGAATATAACCCTAGTATAGGGATACATACACATGCTGATTAATCACAGTCTTGGAATGAGTGTTAATATTGAGTGGACCAAGTAAAGGAAGCATATACAAGTTTTCTCATACCTTTATGCCCCGAACTCTTTTAATTTCTGTGACATATATCTGTGTTATTATATATATATTATATATATATAAAATTATATATATATTATTGCAAATGGACTTTGCTTTGCACCACTTTTGACTATATCGCTAAAATTCCCTCTCTTCCAATCTTGCTTTTTATCTGCGCTTTCTCATGAAAGAGGTAGCAGGGTGCATCAGTGTTTGTGTGTGTGTGTGTGTGTGCATGTGTGTATGTGGTGGTAGTTGCTTTTGTGATAGTATTTAACCATTGGCTTAATGTCTAGCTCTGAAGAATGAATTCGTTTGTACCACAGCAATATAAATTAAGTAACCACATTATAAGTAGCACTTCTGGGCATAATAATTATCAAGAAAAAAATGTGAAAATATAAAATCCATGTTGATAATAAAATCAAGGAGATGTGAAGCAACTAGAACTCTCATATTTTGTTGAAGGGAATGTAAATTCATATAACTATGGTGAAAAAATGTTTAACATTATCTCTCAAAGCTAAGTATATGCCTATACTATGACTACCTAATCCCACTTCTAAAGAAATTAGCTTCTTTTTTTTTTCTTTTTTTAGCCAAAACACATCTAAGAATTTTTACTGGAAATTTACTCATAACACCCAGAAACTGGAAGCAACTATAATATCCACCAATAGGAGAATGAGTTATATATACTTTTGTACATTGACCTTAATGTAATGTGATCTTCAAGATTTCAAAATCTTTCCAGTGATTTTAATTTCTAGGGAACAATGAATCAATCATTTAGAGGAAAGATTTGTATGGTGCTGTAGACACCGAGGAAGATATGGAAGACATTGCCTTGCAACTGTACATACAGGGCAACACCTATTACAGTGATAAAAGGCAAAACATCAAAAAAAATTTTATGGTATTTTTCATTGTTAATACCCCAATTTATTTTTTACTTTATTTTAGTTTTTCTAAATTATTATGTATTTTATTTATAATCTTTAAACCAATCATCACAATTTCATTTTCCTGTTAATTTAATTTGGCAATGTATTAGGCTTCATTTTTGAAGAAATTTTGGATCACAGAGGGGTTCATCTATGGCAGGGGAGGAGCGTTGTGGGGTGTCATTAATGGGGCATGCACTGGAGGGAGTTTGCATGGTCATGCATATAGGGTTTACAGATATGTTCGGATGTTTATTGGGTATTGACATAGTGGGTAGACTTTCACACAATAACTGGGGGAGTGCTGAGTTCCCATCCTGGGAAGTTCTGTCACTTTCCTCAGTGGAACAGCAACAATCCCCCAAGTGTAAGAGCAAAGACCAGTGAAGAAGGATGGTTCAATAATGGGCAGTTGATACTGATGACTATGCTTATGAGCCTGTGTGCTTGAAATTTCAACTAGGCCTAGAGCTGTAGAGTGCCTAAGTTACTTTTTGAGAGCCTCCATGTTGCTTAAATGTGGCCTCTCTCTAAACTAAAATGAACATATAAATGTATTTACCTATCCCCCAGCATGGGACATGACTTCTAGGGATGAGGCTCGCTGGTGCAGAGGGATTACTTCCAAGCACCAGCTTGTGATGCAACTTGAAAAAGACCTTGAATAAAAGAGAGTAATAGTAAAGACAAATGAGCTTATACAGCTAAGAGACTTCAAAATGAGTTAGGAGGTCATCAGATGGGTTGCACTTAAGCAATGTCTTAGCAGGATCTCAGAGACAGCCAAAGTAGATACAACCCCAGGTAGTGGTGCTCCTGAGGGCTACAGAGACACCTAGGTCCTATAGGTATGTCAGATGGCTCTGGAGTTCAGTGGGCCCTACTTTGGAATTTGAGCTCCTGAGTGTGATGGAGTTGGACTCAGATGTGACACCTCTACACATGCCTCTTCTGTCACTTTTACTGAACCTGTAGTTGGTGCTGGGGTTGGTGTATGTTAAGGAGACTTGAATTTTTTGACAGTCTATGTGCCAGCAGGGCCCTAAGCCTCAGCAGACTTGCAGTACCTACTCTCCAGTTCTTTGGACTTACCCAGGCTAGTCGACAGGGAGGTGAGGATGGCCAACCACCACATCATGAAACCAAGAGAGTCTACAACAGCAAGCAGGAGAAGCCCATCCATCAGCCATGTGGGATCTAAGTCCCCTCTCAATTTAGATGTGTAATGGACATCGCCATCCCAGGGTCCTTAGGTTAGAGGAATAAAACAGGGATTAGAGTGGACTTACTGGTACTCTACTATAGAATTATTGAGACTCTAGCAGTGAAAGGAATTATATCATTGATGTGGAGACAGGCCACGCGAGTTGCTGAAGGCAGGGAGAGGGAAACAGAGGTGTGATATGGGGGCATTTTCAGGACTTGACTTGTCCTGAATCATATTGCAGGGATAGACGCAGGACATTATATATCCTGCCATAACCCACTGAATGGACTGGGAGAGACTGTAAACTGCAAAGTCAACTATAATCCATGCTGTATAGCAGTGCTCCAAAATGTACTCATCAAATGTAATGGATGTACCACACTAATGAAAGAAGTTGTTGATGTGGGGAGTGCATTATACGGGAACCTCTTATATTTTTTAATGTAACATTTTGTGTGATCTATGTATCTTTTAAAAAAAAGGATAATAAAATATGAAAAAATAAAGTAATATAATTTAGCTACATGTCTGTCTTTTTAATGATAGCATTCTAAAGATAACAATATTTCCTAGAAGTTGCAAGATCGCTATTATATACTTTGGCTCCTAATTCCCTCATGTAACATAATGATGGACAGATTTCCTAAGTATTCACATTAAAATTCCTAAAGGTTTCTATGTGACTTGATTTCTTATGTATCCTTCAATCATTTTTCTAAAATAATTTTCTTTCTATTATTACTTCCCTGATGTCATTATGTCATCTTTGGCAGTTCTTATAGATAATTAAAGGTTTTCTCTCATTTATGTAAATTTGTTTTGTTTACTCCTGTATAATATTCTTTTTCTAAACCTTCTAGGAAGGAAATCTGCTTCTTTTGAATATTCCAATAACAGTGATTGGTTTCATGGCATAGGGATTGTACGTGATCCAGTTTTGCCAATCATATCAAGTTCATATCTATGTGTTTTATGGTTAGTTATGCTCTAAGGACCTTGTGCTGCATTACTTCATCCTTAGTATCACCACAATGATTCATGGGTACTACTAAGTAATTTGGTCCCTAATATCTGGTCCAATAAAGTGATATTTGCATTTCCTAAGGACTCCTAATAAAGTTCCTGCAGGTAACTGTGTTGGTTGATTTCTTAGGTATCCTTCAATAATTATTCTTCTTCAAACATATTCTCAATACTATTATTTCTCAATTACGTCATTCTACTATCTTTGTAGTTCTCATGGAAAACAAAAGACTTTATTTTCTTTATATTTATTTAACTTTGGTTTATTCCTACTCAATACTATTTTTTAAAAGATTTATTTTATTAAATAAATAATTTCTCTCCCCTCTCATTTGGGCTCACAGTCTACTCTCTGTACCTGTTCATTCTGTGCTATCTGTCTCTGCTAGTCTTCTTATTAGGAAACACTGGGAACAGAACCTAGGACCTCCCATGTGCAAGGGAGGCACCCAATGGCTTGAGCCACATTTCCTCCCTGCTTATTGTGTCTCTCATTGTGTTTCCATATTGTGCCTCATTGTTGTGTCATCTCATTACATCATCTTGTTGCATCCTTTTCTTGTGTCCCTTCACCATACCAGTCCCTCCCATCAGCTCATTATCTTGCTGATCTTCTTTAGGAGGCACCAGGAACCAAAACTGGGACCTCACATGTAGTAGGTGGGCACCCAACTGCTTGAGCCACATCTGCTTCCCTGTCCAATACTATTTTGACAACAATTTTGGAAACTAAACTGCTTCCTTTGCATATTCTAGTCACAGCAAATGAGTCCTTGACATAGGGATCGGCATGTGACCAGCTTTGTCAATAACATTGTATTCATATCCATGGATACTATGATCAGTTATGATTTAAAGACATTATGTAAGCTTCACTATTTATTGATTTAATTGGATTTCTAAATGGGGAGCTGATTGTGAAATATCTCTTTATTCTCTAGTGGAGTTGTAAAAAGTTGCCTACAGCTGGCAATTTCTTCACCTTGTTACCATTTCCTCCACTGTGTGGAAGAGGTTCATTCCTAATACTGATGGCAGCAGAGAAGAGAGATGAAGAGGGGGACATATAGATATATTTAGTGTAACCTTGTGTTAAATTTCTTTTTTTTTTTCATTGTAATTCGTGTATCACTACTTTTGTTCAGAAATTTCCAAATAAATGGGTTTTTCATTGCAGCCAAATTTTCACTTCAACCCTGTTTCTCACATAATTTCCCCAGGATCCGATTTCTAATCTGCTGGCTCTTCACAGAGTACACAAAGGGATTCATAAGAGGGGGAACCAGAAGGAAAATATTAGCTATACTGATTCTAATAACAGGAGACACATTTTTGGCAAAACGATGAATGACAGCTAAGGTGACAATAGGTACATAGAAGAGGAGAACAGCACAGATGTGGGAGAAGCAAGTGTTGAGGACCTTGAGGCGACCTTTGTGTGAGGCAATGCCTAGAACAATTTTCAGAATCAGCAGGTAAGACACAGAAATGCAAATCAAATCTAACATAGCTGTAAGAGCCACAAAAAATCCATAGATGATATTGACCCTGTTGTCTGAACAGGCCAGCTTCATGACATCCTGGTGGAGGCAGTAGGAATGGGATAAAAGACTTTCCTTACAAAATTTTAGCCTCTTTAAAATGAAGGGAAAAGGGAACACCAAGAAAATACTTTTTACAGCAAATGCAAAGCCAATTTTAGTGACTCTAGTGCTGGTAAGGATAGAGGTATATCTCAAAGGGTTATAGATGGCTATAAAGCGATCAACAGACATGATGAGAAGTACTGATGACTCCATAGCTGAGAATCCATGAATGAAAAACTCTTGTGCAAAGCAGGCATCAGAGGAAATTTCTGTGGCATTGAACAAAAAGATTCTCAGCATGGTTGGAATGGAGGAAATGGATAGTCCCAGGTCAGAAAAAGCCAGCATGGAGAGGAAATAATACATAGGCTCATGCAGAGAACTCTCTGTTTTGATGAAAAAGAGGATGGTGCAGTTCCCAAGAATGGCAAGAAGGTACATGAGGCAAATGGGGATGGAGAGCCAAATGTGAGCTTGCTCCAGCCCTGGAATCCCAATCAAGAAGAAGCTAGTGATTTCCACTTCAGAGGTGTTGAATGACATTGCAGAGTCTGAGGGAATCACGACGAGAGTGTCCAAAAAGGGTTCCTGCAATGGCATAAACGAATTGCATTATATGTGTATACTTTAGTTATTAACGGGGAGAAATCACCTATAATAATAATTAGGAGTAAAACAAAATGTTTTTATTTTAATATTGTCAGGAATAATTCATTAAAGAAATGTAAATCAAAACTACTATGTGATACCACTTTAAGCCCATATAACTGCTAAAATACAAATGCAGGCAAAACTAGTTTTGGTAAGAATTGGAAACCTTATTCATTGCTGGTAAGACTCTAAAATGATGGAGTCACTTTGGAAAACAGTTTGGCATTCCTCAAAATGTTAAAAATAAAGTTAACATTTGATTCAACAATTTCACTCCCAGGCATAAACCCTAGAAAAAAATATGTTCAATATAGAAAAATTCATAGAGATAGAAAGTAGATTAGTGGTTGCTGGAGGTCCATAGAGGGGAGAATGGAAAATAACTGCTGATAGGTATGGGATTTATTTTGAGGGTGATGAAAATATTTGAAATTTATGGTGATAGTTGCACAAGGCTGCCAATATATTAAAACAACTGAGCACTTTTAAAAGATGAATTTTAAGGGTGAGAATTATATCTCAATAAAGCTTTTAAATTGCGTTCTAAAATACCTTTATGCTTCTCTTATAGATCAGGTTTACATAATGGAAATGGGCACTTTGGTTAAGAAAACTCTATTGGAGACCATGATATGCACTCCCTGTAACTGGTGTGCAGAGTACACTAGTGTGTGACTGCTATCTAGAAAATTTTGAGAGAAGTAGCTGGTCAACTGCTTTAGGGCCCAACATGCATAATTTTGGTGCTAAAAGTGAAATATACAATAAGAAGGCCAAGGCAGCAGGGCTCTAGAAGCAAAAGGCCTTAGGTGGAGGAATGAAAACTATCAGCCGAAGGAGAGACACAGGTCATATAAATAAAGCAACAGCTACAGGGGCCAGTAGGAGTCTATGAAGATTGTAAAGACTCCCTGAGGAGACACACAGCATACAGTTTTCAAGATTTGGGAAGTCTGAAGCCATGTTATGACAAGAACACTTTAGTAAGAACTTCTCTGCCTTCGTTTTCTCCTGTTCTGCTCTTGAACTCCAATCTATAAGGTCTGATCACCAACTGGAAAAAGGGGAAGACGACAAGGAAGAAAGTTTGGAAGATAGACATGTTCTCTTACGTATTGGAGAAGATGTTATTTGCCACCACCCTAAGTTTGCATGTGAAAGGTGAGAAATCTTACTTTAGACTGAAGATTGAAGAATTTAACTGGATATTAATTATTATTATTATATTATTATTTTGAGGTACTGGGTGTCAGGGATTGAACCTGGAACCTTGTATGTGGGATGCTGGTGCTCAATCACTGAGCCAAATCGGCTTCCCTGAGTTGGTTTCTTCATTTGTTTTTGTTCGTTTGTTTGTTTGCTTATTTTTTGTTTTTTTTTCAGTAGGCACCTGGAACTGAACCCAAGACCTCTGATATGGGAGATGGGAGCTCAACTGATTGAGCCACATTCACTTCCCTGGATATTATAATTTTTAAGCATCTTTTTTTACTAAGTTAAAGTGAGTTAATACTTTCTAAGAATTAAATATCATGGTACCTCCCCTTTTTTTAATCAAAGAGCCAGGAGAAGACCAGCTACCATTAAACAGTTAAGAAATGACAGGAGGAGATAAAATGAATTTGAGTTCTTTTTTCATTGAGCTCCATGATTCATGCCTATTGTATGTATTGTATGGTCATATTACAGAAGAGTATCTGAATGAGAGCAGGATGGCGATACATATTTTTAACACTATAAATATCAGATTTTTTTGAGTCACCTAGGTTAAGAAGATTGAAAGTTTGCAAAAAAACCGCAAGGGATATTTTGTATTTGTTTGACTCCATTTATATTTCAGGATGCTGAATATAGTGATACCATAATCATTCTTAAGCAGGCCACAATTTGAGAATTTAAAATTCATACTCAGATTGTAGATAACCCTTCTGACATAGTAAGTTATTAAGAGTGTTAGGTGAAGAGGAATGTTGCTTTCAATGAAGAAATCATTGAATTCCATTAAGAAAATAGATAATGTGGATTATTTCCATGTAGTAAACCAATAAATAAATAAATAAATGAGAAAATACAGGACTAATAATTAATTATAGTGATTTCCATGCGATCCTAGAAAAAGAGGGGAGTCAATCACTAACCTCCTCTTTCTCCAACCCCATTTCCCCACTTTATGATTCGGACAATTTTTTAAAATTTCAAGAATGCTATACTCTTTCAAACCTCTCCATTTTGCGAATGATGCATATGCTATGTGGGATGCACTTCTTTTCCTAGTCTTTGTTCAAACCCTAAATTAGGTATCATCTTCTTTTAGAAAACCTTCCCTGGAACTCTTTCCCACCTTTTATCCCAAGATGGAAAATGCTTTCCTCTATGACTTCTTTGGTATATCTTTTGTATATTCATCTTACTAATTATAGTTCTTCTTTTTTAAACATCTGTTTCTTCTACTTCACTGATCTCTGTGAGGGCAGGCATGTTTTATACTTACCTCTATATTCCTTGGATGCTCTGACACATTTGGCTCTCAATAAATATTTGTTGGAAATAAATTATCTTTGTTAACTGGAGGCGAAAATAATGCAGGCTAAGAACAAAATAAGTCAGGATAACCACTGGCACATGGTTGACTGCCTTACTCCTCACACTATGTCTGTAACCCAAACTTTGACTTGCTATTGAGTTCTGCATCCTTGAGGGTATGAACAATCTCTGATAGTCAATGTTAACGTAGAAATGGAAAAACAAAAGGAATAAAAGGAAACATTTAAGAAAAGTAAATTTTATATAACCAATGCCTGACTGCTGTTATTTGCAATTTTATTAAATGAAACTTGTTCCCATTAATTAAGCAACCTAATAATACTTCAAAGTATTAAAGGATATATTACAAATAAATATAACTTTAACCTATGTGTTTTGCATATACCAATCCATGATGATTAGGGAACTGATCTTTCATAAATTGGCATCTAGATCGATTTCTCCATATGCTACTTTGTTCTCTTTTCCTCTCTTTTCTATACACACACACATATACTTACACACCATATCTGCATCTTTCTCTCCCTTGTATTTTTTCTCTAAATTCTAGACTCACATTCCATAATATGCATTATAAGCATGTTGGGTTTCTGAGTTGCAATTCTTGTTACCTTTTTTTTCTTAAATTTTGAGTTGTTTTCCATGGGTTGAACCCCAATTCCCTAGGTTGAGTTCCTTACCTAGTTTGGCTTCTCTTTCTAGGTTGCCTGTAAACAGTTTAGTGATAATTATATTGATGGAATTAAAGTTCCAAAGTAAATAGATAGGAAAAATTTGAATACCTGGTAGAGAATACAGGAGAATTTTTGGATGCAATTAGCAAACAGGAAGAAAATAAATTTTAAAAAACATTGATTGAATGGCTATTACATTCAAGTTGGAAAGCACTTACCACTAATATCAAAGGAATTCATATGTGTATATAGTAGTTACACAATGCCTTTGTATCAGGTGTAGGATTTGTTTTCTTATAATGCAAGTGCAAACATTCTGTCTTCAGAAACCTCAGAAAGACCCCCAACTGTCAAACACCTTGACTGACATCCAAGCCGTGTCCTCTCCCCTGTCAGGCCAAACAAACTTCCAGCCTCTTCAGTGTCCTTAATCCCCCACATCCTCTGTTTCTAAAAGGTGGATAGAGTAACCTCTAAGCACTGAAGCTTCCTGCTTACAAACTATTGCTTCAGAATATAATCTGAAATTAAGGGTCCAGTAATCACTGGAAAGCAGTATTCTCAGGTAATATTTTATGTTTTTTTCCTTTAAGGTAGTGGAACCTAGGACAGAATTTGACCTTCCCAATATTAAAAAATAATAATAATAATTGGGCAAGATCTGTTCCTGATGCTTGGAATATCAGTTTTGATTTTTTTGTTTGTTGTTTGTTGTTTTTGTTTTACCCTGCCTACCAAGTGAAAAGAAACGACCCTTCAAAATCTTGGTAAAAAATTAATAGTACTTCAGTGCGTGGTGTGCAACCACTGATGATATTGCTGCTTTCATTCCTCCCTTTAGCACTATAGTAACGCATATAAGTAGATAATTTTTCGATATATTCTGATATACACTGAGTGAGTGAAAAGTCACAATCTAATCTAAGAGGCTTCTATCTTTAAATTAAATGCAAAATATAAAAAAACTAGCTATATACAATTTCCTAACGACTATGAACTTATAGATTGCTCTTTGTTAGAATTATAAGGTTTCTTTCCTTTTTATTAAAAGATAATAATTTAAAGCAAAGCTTTCGATATGAGCAGTACTATGCTGAGTTAGAAGAGATTGCAGAGGCAGAAATACCCAGTGATTGTTTTCTCAACAATGGCACTTGAAGGTCAGCGGTCTTGATTATCAGCACCCAGAAAGAACTTACACTATCACGTATGGCAATGACTCTACTACTTGACAAGTCAGTTCATCCAAGATCCAGGTCCAAGTTTCTGTTGTTGAATTTGTTCTGGTGCTCAGCCTGTGATTCTGACCTAGTGCCTAGGTGATTTCCATGGATTGGCAGTGCCATGGACATCCACCTACAAACTTACAGGCATTGTGGAACTTTTTACTACTAACATCCACTAAAACACTCAGATAACTCAGTCAAAGAGAAAATGTGTAAATTTCTTGCCTGAACTGGTGAAAAGAAAAATGGCAGGTGAGAACATAAGGAAACTTACCAGCCAGGGTATAGATGGTTAGACCCACATGTCAGAGTAAAGCAGAAATGGAGGTGGCATGAGGTCATCAGAGTTTCATTGTTGTGCAGGCCCACCAATTTATTCTGACTTACAGAGTGTAGTGCTGTCTCCTCAATGCATTCCCAGTGGCCTAGAAACCTCTGGGGGTTTATGATCAGGCTGTACTCAGAGAAGAGACATTAAACCCCTTGTAAAGGATAAGAATTAACCACTGTAGAGAATATCCCTTAAGGATCACCTACTTCCTCTGGAAGAATTATGGTTGTCTTCTCCATGATCTTAGAGAACGCTGAATATTCTTAGGGCAGTTCTCCAGTGTATTATAACAAGGCCTTTGTGTGTCTGTCTCATCCATTAGATTTAACTTTCTTAAAGGTACAGGTTCTTGTTTTCTACAAATTAAGATGGTTTTGACAGTAATTTTAATCTAACATCTTCTAGGACAGTGGTTTTCAACTGAGGATGCACATTAGATTTCACTATGGAGTTTTAAAAAATGCAGATATATAAGCTTTTGGTGTTCTCTTCATACATCATGTATGTTGCTTCTCAGATTATCATATGTTTTATTTCAAGATTTTTTCCTCTGTAAAAATTGTGGTCATCTGTTTTTATATATCAGATGTAACAGTTGCTGTTCTTGAAAATATGCTTTATCACATCCTTAGAGATATTTTGTCTACAACTCTATAAGTATCCATGACTTTTGCTTTTAATTTTAAAAATCTGTCAAAAAATTTGCTTTGATTGCCATGGATATAACTAAATCTACTCATTACTGACATTATTTTTTATGAACTCTCATCAGACTATTTACATTTGAAAATGATCAGACACTCAGAGTTTGTGGGAAAGGACTGTACTAGATACTTCAAATTATGAAGAATAAACTCTCTGGTAACTTGCAGTCCATTTCAGTGGGTGGCATCAGGATATCCCCGGCATTTTTTTTTTAGTTAAGTAGCAGATAGATCCATGATACACTAATGTGAGATCCAGTGGGACAATAATTAATTACACAAGACCAAATTAGCTGATGAGGGATGCTGTATTGTGTTTGGAATATTGCTAATGCAATTTTAATGATCAATTTTCTGTATCTAAAAGGAGATGCTTTTTTAAATTAAGCCATCTAAAACGAGAACAGTCTAATAGACTCTGCTTCTATACAAAGGAATGATACATTTTGAAATATCTCATTTTCCCTGACTCCTCAGAGTTCAGAAACTCTTACTAAGCACCTTTACTTTTCAAGACAAAGCAGATACATGCATATGTTCAATAAGATCCTGTAGTTCATTCCTTTTTTCTTTTTCAGTTATCATACATTTATTACAACATAGCACTCCAGTTTTGCATTTTCCAAAGTTGGAGATCCTTAATCTACTATGATCTTCATAATTTTCAACAAGTGTGAAAAAAGGGAAATAAGGTTAGCTTGTTTCTAACAAGTCAAAACCCAAATACAGGATTCCTCAGTGATTTATTAATGTTGATGAATAATATACATAATGCTCTCATGCATAGCAAATGCATTCCTTTTTGGCAGAATATAGTTGGAAAATGAATTATGTAGCTAAGGCCTTTCTTGCCTTGAATGTCATAATTGCAAATGTTCCACATGTAATCAGATATGAGAACTACTTTTAAAAATTAAGGATGACTATATGGAACCAATGCCAACAAAATCCTTCCAAGAAAACTGGCTTGGTAACTGGCTCATAGGGTCCACTCTTACAGGTGGAAGACAAGATCTCTTTCAGGTATGCCAGGCATATTAGGACTTTTGGGACATCAACAAAAGAAGAATTTGCCCAAATGTGTAGGTACTGCCCATGAAATCTGGTGGAGAAAGTTTCTTTGGTTTGTTTTGCTAGCCATGGTGCATCAAATAATAGAGTCTTTTAAAGTCCCATCTGAGATTCCTAATCAGTATCTCCAACACTGCAAGCTTAAGAAAACTTATATGATAAAATAACATTCTGCTGCACTTATGTAAATATTCAGGCAAAAATCTATAGGGCTCAGCCTTATTTTGCGATCAATAATAACCTTTCCCTGAGTTTATTTTATTAAAAGGATGTAGACTAGAGGATGGGGACAAGATGGAAACTGAGTAGGGCATTCCAAGAGAAAGCTTGTCCTACAGAGCAGTTAGTAATCACCCAGAGCTATCTAAATCACCTGTTTGGGGAGACCCAGGAGACTAGAAGAGCATCCTGCAACATCCTTGAAAGAATGGAAGGAGGAAACTGCCCATCTGCAGTGAAGATTCATGAATAGAGCACTCCATGCTGCGGAGGTCAGTGCCCATCCTCCACAGATACTGCAAGCTGCCTTGGTAGCTATTTTGTGGTTGGAATTGGAAGTTCCATTTCCCAAAACCCAGGGAGGTAGAGATGGTTGGCCACTGATTTCAGCTACTGATTAATAAATTCAACTGGCTAAAACATAATCCTAAGAACAGCTAAAGCTTGAAACAGTCCAAATTGGATTACAGCCCTAGCCTAGCCTAGGTCCCAACCCCACCTCCAGCAGAGAAGAAGCTGGGGGAGCATGCACCAGCCTCTCCATGCAACTGCAGGTGCTTTTGACCTGCACATACTCAGTAGTCAGACACTGGGGTTCCATCCCTACAACCCAGTAAGATAGGAGAGGAGCTGTTTCCTTGGCCTCTCTAGGTAACTGCATGCCCTTTCACAAGACGTAGTAAAAAGGAAAAACTCACAAATATGTGGAGATTAATCAACACACTCTTCTTTTTTATGTTTTTCTTAATAAATCAATTTTATTGATACATGTGAATAAAGCATGTAATTCATACAAAGTGTATAATCAGTGGCATTTGGTAATATCACATAGCTGTATTCATCACTTCAATCATTATTAAATGATTTTCATTATTTCAATAATAATAATAGTAAAAAGTAAAACAAATGGACAAACAAACAAACAAGAAAATTCTTCACTTTTCAATCTTTCTATGTTCCCAATACAGTACATAGCTATTTCTGGCTATTCTTGCATATTTATTTATTTACTTATTTAGCAGTTTTATTGAGATATAGTCACATACCATACAATCTATACAAAGGGTTTAATCAATGGCTTTTTGTATAATCACAATGTTGTGCACCCATCATGACAAAAAATTTTAGATCAATGTCATTACTCTAAAAAGAAAAGTTCCATATGACTTAGCATTCCTTCTCCAGCCCTACATAACCACTAATCTAATTTCATCTATATAATTTGATTTATATTTATATTTTATATAAATGTAATCATAAAATATATTACATAATATATTTAATTCATAGTAGTGCAATCATAGAGTATCTGTCCTTTTGTGTCTTGCCTGCTTCATTCAACCAAATATCCTCCAGGTTCATCCATGTTGTCATATGCTTTACAACTTTGTTTCTTCTTACAGCTGGATAATATTCCATCATGTGTATACACCACAATGTGTTTATACATTCATCTGTTAGTGGACACCTGAGTTGTTTGTAACTTTTGATAATTGTGACTAATGCTGTTATGCATATCAGTGTGCAGATGTCTGCTCATGTCACTACTCTCAGTTCTTCTGGGTATATACTGAGTAGTGGTGTTATTGCAGGGTCACATGGTAAATCTATATTCAACTTCTTTAGGAACTGTGAAACAGTCCTCCACAGTGGCTGTACCATTCTAAATTCCCACCAGTAGTGTACAAGTGTTCCTTTTTCTCCACATCCTCTCCACCACTTGTAGTTCTGTCTTTTTATGTTGGCCATTCTGATAGGTATGAAATGATATTTCATTGTAGTTTTGATTTGCATCTCCCAAACCATTAGTGATTTTGAACATTTTTTTCATGTTTTCTTTTTGCTATTTGCACTTCTTTGAACAAATGCCTATTCAAGTTTTTTGCTCATTTTTCAATTGGGTTGTTTGTCTTTGTTTGTAACATTTCTTTATATATCCTGGATGGTATACCCTTAACAGACAACACACACTCTTAAATAAAATCAGTGGGTCAAAGAAGAAATTGTGAGAGAAATAAATAAATATCTCGAGATGAATGACAATGAGAACACATATCAGAACCTATGGGATGCAGCAAAGGCAGTGCTGAGGGGGAAATTTATAGCTATCAATGCTTACATTAAAAAGGAAGGAAAAACTAAAATCAATGACCTAACTACACACTTGACAGAACTAGAAAAAGAACAACAAGCTTTTCCCAAAGAAAGTAGAAAGAATTAAATAACAAAGAGCAGAGCAGAAATAAATGAAATTGAGAAAAAAAAGCAATAGAGAGAATTAATAAAACCAAAAGCTGGATTTTTGAGATTAACAAAATTGACAAACCTTTAACTAGACTGACAAAAAATGATAGAAGATACAAATAAACAAAATAAAAAATGAAAGTGAGAATATTACTTCTGACCCCACAGAAATAAAAAAGATCTTAACAGGATACTATGAAAAACTGTATACTAACTAGCTAGACATTGTAGATGAAAAGGAAAAATTTCTAGGAACATATGAACAACCACATTAACACTAGAAGTGGTAGAAGACCTAAACAAATCTATCACAATTAAAGAGACTAAAGAAGTCATCAAACAACTTCTCAAAATGAAAAGCCCAAGAATTCACAAGTGACTTCTACTAAGCATTCAAAGAACATTTAATACCAAACTTACTCAAGTTCTTCCAAATATTGAACTAGAAAGAAAACTACCAAACTGATTCTATGAAATCAGTATTACTCTAATACTAAAGCCAGGTAAAGGTATTATGCAAAAAGAAAACCAAAGACCCCTTTCCCTAATGAATATGGATGCAAAAATGCTCAAAAAATACTTGCTAATTGAATCCAACAACACATTAAAGAATTATCCTTATAATCCATGATGATTGATTTATTAGACCATTGAATCCATGATCTAGTGGATTTTATACCATGCATGCAAGAGTGGTTCAACACAAGAAAATCAATCAGAATAATATACTATGTTAATAAATCAAAGAAAAATCATACGATCCTATTAATAGATATAGAAAAGGCATGTGACAAAATACACCATCCTTTCTTGATAAAAATACTCCAAAAATAGGAAATGAAGGAAACTTCCTCAACATGATAAAGGCCGTGTATGAAAAGCCCACAGCTAACATTGTATTCAATGGTGAAAAACTGAAAGCTTTCCTGTTGCGAGGAGGAACAAGACAAACATGACCACTGTCACACTATTGTTCAATATAGTGCTAGAATTTCTAGCTAGAGCAGTTCAGGCAAAAAAAAAAAAAAAAAAAAAAAAAAAGAAATAAAAGACATCCAATTCAGAAAAAAGGAGTAAACCTTTCATTATTTGCAGATAATATGATCCTATACCTAGAAAGTCCCGAAAAATCTATGACAAAGCTGCTAGTGCTAATAAATGATTTCGGTAGAGTTTCAGGATACAAGATCAATGCACAAAAATCAGTGATGTTTATAGACAGTAGTAATGCACAATCTGAGGAGGAAGTCAGGGAAAAAAGTTCCATTTACAATAGTGACTAAAAGTACCAAATATTTAGGAATAAACTTAACCATGATGTAAAGCAATTGTATTCAGAAAACTATAATGCATTATTTCATTCCAGACTCATGGATTGTAAGAATAAATATCATTAAGATGTCAGTTCTATCCCAACTGAGATGCAGTTTCAAAGCAATCTCAATATTACTTCTACCAATATTTTTTAAACAAATGGAAAATAAAATTATCAAATTTATTTGGAAGGATAAGGGGCCCTGAATAGCCAGAAGCATCTTAAAAAGGACAATCAAAATTGGATGACTCTCACTTCCAGACCTTAAATCATATTACCTAGCTACAATGGTGAAAACAGCATGGTACTGTCATAAAGATAGACACATAGATCAATGGAACCGAATTGATGGTACAGAAAAAGACCCTCACATATTTAGTCAATTGATTTTTGAAAAGCCTATGAAATCTACCCAGCTGGAGCAGAACATTCTTTTCAACAAATGGTGCTGGGAGAACTGGATGACAATATTCAAAAGAAAGAAAGAGGACCTCCCTCTCACACCTTATATAAAAATTAACTAAAAATGGATCAAAGGTAGAACTATAAATCTCCTAGAAGACAATGTAAGTAAACAATTAAAAGCCTGTGTGTGGTAGGTAGTGAATTCTTAAATCTCATGGAGAAAGCATGAGCAATGAAAGAAAACCTGGATAACTGGGACCTCCTCAAACTTAAACACTTTTGTGATTTAAAGGACTTCATCAAAAACGTGAAAAGGCAGCCCACTCAGTGGGACAAAATATTTAGAAACCACATATCTGATAAGGGTTTGGTTTCCTTTCTATATAAAGAGATCATACAATCCAACAATTAAAGAGCAAGCAACCCAACTAAAAATGGGCAGAAGACTTGAAGAGGTATTTTTCCAAAGAGGAAATATAAGTAGCCACAAAGCACATGAAATAAGTGCAGGTAAATATGAACAATACTTTATTCTCGGTGGGATTGTAAAATGGTGCAGCCTCTGTGGAAGACAGTTAAGTGGTTCATCAGGAAGTTCATTATAGAAATGCCATATGATCCAGCAATTCCTTTGCTAGGAATATATCTAGAAGAATGGAAAACTGTGATATGCACAGACATTTGCACACCAATGATCATAGTGGTGTTATTCACAATTGCCAGAATATGGAAACATCCAAGTCTCCATCAACCAATGCGGCGGCTTGCTCGGTCAGTAGAGGAGGGGTCTGGCTGCGGACGAGGGGTCGGTCCAGCTCTGGACGAGGGGTCGGTCCCGCTTGGGACGAGGGGTCGGTCCGGCAGCAGACGAGGGATCGGTCTCACAAGGGGTTGCGCGGTTTGGCTGACGGGGTCGCCCGGCGAAGCTGGTGACGAAGGGGTCGCCCGGAGAAGCAGGCAACGAAGGGGTCGCCCAGAGAAGCAGGCGACGAACTGGGGACAAGGGAGGCCAGGCCCTTGTCAGGGGCTTTCAGGACTGGAGGGCGCACGGCAGAAGAACTACCGTGGAGACAAGGTAAACACGCAAGTCCACTTTATTGAGGGGGAGGCAACAGTTTTATAGGGGCTGGGGAAGGCTGATTGGTCGAAGCCACTCCCTGTTCTGATTGGTTGCCGGCGAAAGGTCAGTGGGAGGTACTGGACGGGGGAGAGGTGGTGATTAGGGATTTGCTGTTGCTGTTGCTGTTGCTGGGGGAAGGGGCAGGGTTTAGGGATTGGTGGCTGCTGTTGCTGGGGTAGAGGGCAGACTTGAGTTTCCCACCCACGCCTGGCTGTTGCTGCTGTCGGGGGGAGGGAAAAGGGCAGACTGGATTTTTCCGCCCACGCCTGGCTGTTGCTGCTGTCAGGGGAGGGGAAAAGGGCAGACTGGAATTTTCCGCCCTGCACCTGCGCAGGGAGAAAGAAGAAGGGTGCCGCCCCACAGGCATCGTGTGGCGCCATCCAGGAGGAGGGGCGGCCGCGGAAGCATGGCTGCCGAGAATGGGAGACCCAAGGGCACTCTACGCCCATGCCGAGCTTCCTTCAGGGGTGGCGATGAGTCCGACCAGCCACCCTATTATGGGGGCAGTGGCTTGGCCTGCCACGGCTGCTCCCCTGCCAGGCCAGCAAACCACACTTCAGCCCGAGGGGTGACTGCAAACCAATGAGTGGGCAAACAAATTGTGGTATATACATATGATGAAATACTATGCTGCAGTAAGAAGAAATGAAATTGGGGCACATATGATAACATGGATGAATCTTGAAGATATTATACTAAGTGAAAAAAGCCAACACAAAAGAACAAATATTGCATGGTCTCACTAATAGGACCAAAATATGATGAATAAATGTATGGAGTTAAAACCTAGAGTACAGGTTATTAGGAGATAAGAGAAGGGCTGCAAAGGAGTACTGATGTTTAATGTATATAGAAGTTTTAGTTAACTTGACTGTAAAAGTGTGGAAATGGATAGAGTTGATGGTAACACATTATAGTGAGTAGCAACTGGTTTATAAGTGGGATTGTGGCTGAAAAGGATAGTCTGGGGATATAAATCTTAATTGAGAGAAGGCTAAAGAATTATCTAGGAGCAAAACACAGTGAACCCAGAGGTTGAAGAGAACTGTGGTTAATAATACAAATGCAAGAATGTACTTCTGTGAACTAGAACAGATGCACGTCATTATTGCAGAGTAGTGGTAATGTGGAGAAGCATGGGAAAAATACAGTTAATGTAGCCCATAGACTATAGTTAACAACAATACTGTAATATTCTTGCATCAATGCCAGACAGGTACTGTGTTAATAATAGGGGGTATGTAAAGAATATTTCAAATATATGTTATGATCATAGTTTGTAAATATAGTCTGATGATATTATCTCATATTTGTAGCAAATGTTCCACAATGGAGTGGTGTGTTGATGATGGGGTGTTGTATGGGAGTTTTACACTTGTGGATTATTGTTTTGTAGGTTCACGATTCTGTAATAAAAATATATTTTAAAAAAGAATGTAGACCATAGGAAAAAATGTGCACTTCAATGGAAATCTGGGCATTGTTTAGTGCATACTCTTGTGGATTATCTGATTCTGATTGTATGAGACCATATCATTCATGGCTTTTGAGTTATTTTATTATCTACAACTCTTTATTTGTAGATACTAACAGCAATCAAATTAATTCATGTTTGCAGACATGAAAATACATTTATCTGGTATAGGTTCAATTGACCTCCTCCCCCATTGCAGAAAAAGCCATTTTTGTACCTTGGCAAATTCACTTCAATATTTCTGATCAGTAAATATATTTGTTATATAGTTTCTCAATTGCAATTGTTCTAACACTTGCCTGGCTCCTCGCCTGATGAGAATGCAAGTGGACACAGAAGAACACACAGAGAATGGACACAAGAAAGCAAACAAAGGGAAGGGGAGGAAGGGGAGAGAAGTACAATAAAAAATAAATAAAAATAAAAATAAAATAATAATTTAAGAAAAGAGTTAAATAAGAAATTTATTGGATGTTCATTTTATAATTGTGTGAGAGTCATGATTTTACCTTTTGTGAAAAATTATCCTTTTAAAGGGTTTAAATTCTTGCATGAGAAAGAACCAATACATGGGAGAGAAACAAAAGAGTATAGTAAAATGAGGTATAGTATTATAAAAAATGTACATAGAAACCTGGAAGACAGGAAGCTGACTTACACTGCAGAGTTTAGTAGGTGATATTTGAATGCTCCAGAAAAAATTGTTGAAAGGAAGGAATGAATGAAACTTTTCTCTATTTTTATAACCTTTGCATTTTGCTTTTCTGGTGATGATATGCATGTGAGAGTCTTTGCCTCATCTCAGTGCTTCATCTGAGTGCAGACACATTTCATATAGGTCAAAACTGTGATAAAGAGAAATATTTGAAATGAGAGGCAATTTTTAACCACTATCACTATTGATCCCATCCAGTTGTCAGATAAATGTCTGCTATTAATTCTCAAATAAATACTTTAGAATATGTCTTTAAATAGGATGAAATTGGTAAACATACCTTGTATTGATAAGACTGGTTAAGCAAGGTGGGTGAAAGAGGAAACTGGAAATGCAGTTTATGTTTACTTCTGGGCCTCAAGCCTAATTCCTAAAGCAATAAATTTGCAAGGCTGGTTCTCCAATCTTAATAAAATTCTCAAGTGTTAATATCATAATGTAGTTAGAATATGGTATGGTTTCTTACTCATTCATTCTATGCTTGTTCTGCTATAATTTATTAACTGGGTTTGATTGTGATTTAGCATCCCTGTCAGCTTTGCTTCTGACATAGTTTCCCTAGGACCAGATTTCTTATCTGTTGGCTTTTTACACAGTATACAATGGGGTTCATCAATGGAGGCACCAGCAGGAAAACATCAGCCATGAGGATTCTAATGACTGGGGAACTGTGTTTGGCAAACCGGTAGATGACAGCTAGGGAGACAATGGGCACATAGAAGATGAGCACAGCACAGATGTGGGACACACATGTATTGAGGACCTTGAGCCTTTCCCTCTTGGATGCTA
Source organism: Dasypus novemcinctus (assembly GCF_030445035.2). Lineage (NCBI taxonomy): Eukaryota > Metazoa > Chordata > Mammalia > Cingulata > Dasypodidae > Dasypus > Dasypus novemcinctus. Next base: position 99,527,602 of record NC_080682.1, on the reverse strand, counting down.
TGCTCAGCACTGTTTTCAGTATCAGCACATAGGACATGAAAATAAAAGCTAATTCAAGGATGCCTGTGAAAGCCACAAATAAGCCATAGACGACATTAACCTTATTATCAGAGCAGGCCAGCTTCATGACATCCTGATGAAGGCAGTAGGAATGGGATAGGAGATTCTTCTTACAGTATCTTAGGTGCTTTAGAGTGAAAGGGAAAGGGAGAACCAACAAAATATTTTTGAGAGAAAAAGCAAGCCCTAATTTGATGACTCTGGCACTGGTAAGGATAGAGGTATATCTCAGGGGGTTGCAGATAGCAATAAAGCGATCAAAGGACATAATGAGAAGTACAGATGATTCCATAGCTGAAAAACCATGAATGAAGAACTCTTGTGCAATACAGGCATCTGGAGAAATTTCTGGTCCATTGAACAAGAAAACCCTTAGCATGGTAGGAAGAGAGGAGAGGGATAATCCCAGGCCAGAAAGAGCAAGCATGGAGAGAAAATAGTACATGGGTTCATGCAGAGAAGGCTCTGTTCTTATAAAAAAGAGGATAGTGCAGTTCCCTACCATGGCAACAAGGTACATGAGGCAAATGGGCATGGAAATCCAAATGTGTGCATGTTCCATCCCTGGGATACCAATCAAGAAGAAGGTAGAGATTTCCACTTCAGAGGTGTTGATGATGGACATGTCAGCAAAATGACAGAATCAAGATGAAAGACTCAGAAGAGGCTTCCTGTAGTGGTGCAAATTAGTTGGGTCAAATTCCTCATTCTATCCTGTTGCATTCATTGACTTCAGCTAAAACTAAGTGTTCTATACATAAATCTTAGATACACACCTAAATGAGGAAAAATAGGTAGGTAAAAAGATATGAAGATCAAACTAAAAACATAAATGGAGAGAAAGGAAATCAAGTTGTTATTAAAATAAAATCTTATCACTGATGCAAGTTAAGACAGATAAAACATTCAATTCTTATACAAATATGATAGTTCAACTAAGATATGTCACTTCCTAATCAACAAACCCAAGACTCTTGCTTTTTTATGTAAATATTGAAATCTGTCACTTGTTAATTTATTTTAAAATTTCAATGAGTTTCATACATTTTGGGGTAAAGTAACCCATTTTTATACCATGTCTTCTAACTAAAGAAAGGATGTATTTTCCTTTCCTCTAATCTTCTTGAATATCTGGCAAAATTTTTTATCATTTTCTCCATAAAAAATTTTGTATTTTTGTAAGATTTATTCTTAGGATACTTTTGATGTTGCTGCTATCATTTATTCATTATTATTTATATATTTTTCTGAATGATTACCAGCTGTCTACAAAAACATTATGTATTTTTGTTGTGGAAGCCACCTACCAGTCGGTGCTAGTCATTCTCTGCATCCTTCCTTCCCACTCTGGACCCCTGGGTACATCTGCATCTCCCATTGTCCTCTTATCCCTGCACACACATCTCTAAAGAGATCTTTCAATAAATTCCCCTCAGTTGACCCTTTTTTAAAAAATCAGAGATGTAAGTTTACATAAAAATCATGCATAAAATATAGGGTTCCCATATACCACCCTATGAGTAACATTAGTGTGATATATTTGGTACAATTCATGAAGGATTTTTTAATAATTTTACTATTAACTGTAGTCCATTATTTTTATTAGGGTTCACTGTGTTGTACAGTCCTATGTTGTTGTTGTTGTTTTATATAAATGTGTATTCTGGTACTACATAAACAGCCTAATTGTTCTTCTTTTAACTGCATTCACATATAAAATTCAGTGCTCCTAATTACATTCACAATGTTGTGCTGTCAAAATATGCATCTATTTCTTGCTGGCACCCTGACTGACACATGGTCTGACATTACTTTGAGTTAAGATTTTCTTTCTCTCTCCTGGTCATTCAGCTTTTCTCTTGATCATTGATGTTCTGCAACTCAATATTAGGTTTAAATGTTGAGATTTATCATTTATTTTGCTTGGAATGTAGCATGTATTTTCAGTATGAGAAGACATTTCTTTCTTCAGATTTGAATATTTTCAGTCATTATCCCTTTCACTTTTGTCTATCCAGAGTTTGCCTGTCTAAAAATATTGAAACTACTCCATCTAACTTCTTAATTAGGTTGTTTCATACTCTCAAACTCTCTGACATTTTGGGTGCATCCGTTAGTATTAACTCCCAATTTACTAATTTTGTCTTCATTTTGTATCTAGTATAAAATTTATTTCAACTAATGAGTTTTCTTCAATTATTATATATATATTTCTTTTCTAGTGAAGGTGATTGAAAATCACTATGCACTCTGATTTATATCTATAAATTCCCCAATCACTTTTCATTCATTTTATTATTATGCTGTTATAAATTTTGAGACTCTTAAGCATATCTTTTTAAATATTCATATTACTAACTCATCCTTATCAACCACTACTTTAATTGAACTATGAATAAACCATAATGTGTCTTTGTTTGGAAAAATACCATACGTCTGAAGAATAGCTTTGTTATTTTGTTTTAAGGGTGGTACTTTATGGAGAGTCTAGAAGAAAGTAGAACACTGCATAGTAGGTTTCCCAGTATGTATTTTCCACTTAGAAAGGCCTATGCAACTAAATTTTCAAATTGCGAACATATAAAAAGCAGTATATGTAATAGAAGAAATGTATGGATCTTTAAAAAATGTAGTTAGGCTAAAGAACACTATACAGCAGTTGTTAAATGAGGTCTTTTATCCTGTTCTTTCCTTCATGTTAATGGAGTAATTTTGTTTAATATTATTAGGGATACATTATCAAGACTGTTACAACTTTTGATTATATCCTGAGATTAAAGTGGGTATTAAATAGTAAAACCAGAATTGTTTATCAGGGGCTGAGATACTCATTTTAATGTTCTTGGTTGATGAGATCCATAATTTGAATATCAGGATTTTAGGTACTTACCAAGGTGCAGGCCACTGAGGCTACATTTCTGGGTCAAAAGGAGATGAACAGAGGATGAAGCTACCCCAAACACTCTTGTTAAATACATGAATTGTCTATGTCATTCTGATTCTAGTCCTTATGGCCTGAGGTCTTTTTAGAAGAATAAAGGCCACTGGAGATGACACCCAGCTGTACCCAGAAGTAATAAAAAGCCCACAGGTGAATCCTTAAGTGAGACTGAACTCAAGGAGCATCAGCTTAATTTCCATAAGGTACACAGATTAGTCATTTGTGAGAAATTCTCCATCAAGCAGAATTAATTGCTCTCTCATCTGCAATTTCAGAGCAACTTTTACTTGGCTCTTCTTGAGGAGTTGTCACATTTTATGGTTTTGTGTCATAACCTTTTGGCTACTAAAATTGAAATTTCAGATTCTTAAAGAAACATATTTCTTAAAAATATACGAGTAGGTAGTAATTATTTCAAAATGAAAAAATGCTTATTGAAAATAAATAGTTAATATTGTTTAATGCAAAAGGCAAAGAATGTCAGTCTTCTCTTCTGTCTATACCCATAGCCAAGCTTAATCTCTGCTGACCATTTGATATGATCTATTCCAAAACTTCCTTTCTCTCTCTCACACACACACATACACACACATACAAACACACACAAACACACACATGTAAACAAATTTTGTTAGATTTAGATAGATTTTGGCAGAAATGACATTATCCTATTTATGTTGTTCTGCAGCTTTTTCTTCCAATCAATCATATATAAAGTATATATCAAAACATATATGTCTACATTATTGTTTAATTGTTTGATATATATTCTGCGGTCACCCCTCGGGCTGAAGTGTGGTTTGCTGGCCTGGCAGGGGAGCAGCCGCAGTAAGCTAGGGTGGCTGGTCGGACTCACCGCCACCCCTGAAGGGAGCTTGGCATGGGCGCAGAGTGCCCTCGGGTCTCCCCTTCTCGGCAGCCATGCTTCCGCGGCCGCCCCTCCTCCCAGATAGCGCCGCACGATGCCTTCTTTCTCCCTGCACAGGCGCAGGGCGGAAAATTCCAGTCTGCCCTTTTCCCTCCCCCCCGACAGCAGCAACAGCCAGGCATGGGTGGGAAACTCAAGTCTGCCCTCTACCCCAGCAACAGCAGCCACCAATCCCTAAACCCTGCCCCTTCCCCCAGCAACAGCAACAGCCAATCCCTAACCACCACCCCTCCACCGTCCAGCACCTCCCACTGACCTTTCTCTGGCAACCAATCAGAGCAGGGCATGGCTTCGACCAATCAGCCTTCCCCAGCCCCTATAAAACTGTTGCCTCTCCCTCAATAAAGTTGGACTTGCATGTTTACCTTGTCTCCGCGGTAGTTCTTCTGCCATGTGCCCTCCAGTCCTGAGAGCTCCCGACAAGGGCCTGGCCTCCCTTGTCCCCAGTTCGTCACCTGCTTCTCCGGGCGACCCCGTCAGCCGAACCGCGCAACCCCTTGTGAGACTGATCCCTCGTCTGCTGCCGGACCGACCCCTCGTCCCAAGTGGGACCAATCCCTTGTCCCAAGTGGGACCAACCCCTCGTCCAGAGCTGGACCGACCCCTCATCCGCAGCCAGACCCCACCTCTACCGACCGAGCAAACCGTCGCAGCTGGTGCCCAACGTGGGGCAAAGCAACCCCACCACAGCACAACGTGGGGCAAGGCAACTCCACCACAGCCTCACTCCATAACCTGGCGGCCCCCCCCTCTCTTCTCACCGTGGGACTTCTCTCGTGCAACATTGCTGCTACCTGAGCCTTGGCTACCTCATATGATCCACGTTGGTCTGGGAGAATCACTGGATGGCTTTCTCCTTCCATGTCGGGGGCTTATACCGACCCGCTATGATTAAGAGGAGCCTTGGATTTCTCGGGAGCGCACGCTTGCACGTCTGAAGTAACCCTCCCACAGCCCTACGCCCTCCTCTCTTCTCACCCCTATCTTTTCGCTCTGCATTGCTGCTCCTGAACCTTGGTGACCTCATACGATCCACGGCAGTCTGGGAGAATCGCTGGATGGCTTTCTCCTTCCATGTTGGGGGCTTATACCGACCCGCTATGATTAAGAGGTGCCAATAAAACTCTCAGGAGCGCGTGCCTGATCACCTCCACCCCTGCCTTCACCTCTGCCTCCTCCCCTCCACACTTGCTACCCTTTGCCTTGCTCCACTGCTTGTCGTTCCGCCCTCCCCTCGTCGGGGCCTTCTTTTGGCCCACGACCACCGTTGGAGTCCCATCGGCTCCGACCCCTCGTCTCACCACGCACCTCGGCTCCCATCGCCGCGCCCCTTTTCTTATCGGCTCCAAAAGGCCATTAGCAATGGGTAACATCCTATCTGCTAAGCAAGCCCCACAAGTTCGGGCCCTCGCCGGTCTCCTAGACACTCACCGGTGTAAGATCTCTTTGAAACAGCTCCAAGTATATTGGGACCTTCTTCTCCCCTTTAATCCATGGCTTACCATGTGTCAGCTCTGGGACCCGGATACCTACACTCGCCTTATAGATAGGGTCACTTCTGCTGTGGAGCAGGAAGGTAAAAGATTCCCTCCTGGCTTATTACCGGCGCTTTTTACCATCCGCTCCTGCCTTCAAGGCGCCCCTACCATCAACTCCCCCCGGCCGCACCACCGCCGCTGCCGTGATTGTCAGGACAGCGACTTTAACCGGAATCCTGATCGGGATCCTGATGCTGGCTCTGACTCCGACTCTGAGTCGCTTGTCGAGCGCCTTAATAACGTGCTCAAAGATTGTCCCCCTAAACAGTGTAATCTTGTAGCGCCAAGCGCCGGTGAAGATGGCGAACCTCCGCCTTCTTTGCCATCTGAAAAGGGGAGGCACTTTCAAGATGGCAGACTTCCGCCTTCTTCTTCGCTCAAAAAGGGGAGGTCCCTTTACCCCTCCCTCCCCCCAGCGACTTCCTGCCTGAGTGGGCCGGAAGCTCCCTCCCCGTCATTTTACCCCTCCACGCAGGGCGGTCCGTGGCCATCTTGTAGCCCACGACCATTTTGTGGCCTGCCGCCATTTTGTAGTACCTCTGGGGATGGCCCGCAGCCATTTTGTAACACCGCACGGGCAAAGGCTCCTCTCGCGCCCTCCGCGCCAGCGGCCCCCCCGGCTCCGCCTCCCTCTGGCAGCCCCCTCCATCCGATCCATGGCAAGCTGCCGCACGCGCGGCCCCTCTAGCCTATTTTTGGACCCATATTCCTCCCCCGCCGGGGCACCTCCGCCTACCTCCCCGCCACCTCTGCAGCGGATGTCCCGCAGGGTACGGCGCCAGATGCGAGTGATCCAGCACCAACTGAGCCAGCTCACCCTCCACCCCGAGAGACAACCATCCAACCCTGAAGTCTGTTCGCTGCTTGCACTCTACCATCAGTGCAGACACCGCAACCCTCACCATGCTGGCGAGCCAATTAACATAGTCTCTCTCCTTCTCCTTATGCTCTCCCTTGCCACCTCTGGCCAAGCTCTCGGCCTCCTCCTGCCCGACCTCTTCCTGCTCACTCTTCCCGCAGGTGCCCCAAGTCTTCTGTAACCGCTGCCCCCCATGCCGCCATCGCTCTTGAGCAGCTCCGGCCCCGCTAAATGGCCTGCAACCTGCTTTCCCCGGCCCATGGCCTGCTTTCTAGCATCCAATAACGCTTCTGCTCTTGCCTCCCCATACTTCTGCGGAGCTTCCTCCTGTCTCGACCTCACTCCTCTTCTCAGCCATCCAAAGCGTCCTTTCTCATCCCCCGCCCCCCTCCTTTTTTTTGCTTGAACCCCCATTGCATTGCAGATTGGGCCGCCCCATGTCGACCCGCCCCATTAACATCGGCCTCTCTTGCGCCCGTGGAGACTTTGGCCTTCCTGTTGTCCTCGCCTACGTCTCCACCACTCCCGACGCTGCTGCCACCACCGCTGCTGGTGCCCTGACGTGACTTGTCCTCACAGCTGCGATCCTCCAGACCATCACACAGTCTGCCTCTGCCGCTCTTCGCTGCCAAGAAGAGATCAACTACCTGTAACGCACTGTCACCCTGGACTTTTAACAGCAGATGGATCTTATAGCCGCCGAGATCAAGGAGAATTGGACATTGGCCACCCTTGCTTGCAACGGCAAGATACCGCCCCCTAAATTGTACATTTATATCCCCGTCATACTCACCTCCCTCTTCAGCCCCGCTTCCCTCATTGCTTACTGCCTCTTGGGCCTCGGCTACTTGTTGCTGCTGCCATCCTGGCCCTTATTTGAAAAGAAGGGGTAAATGCGGTCACCCCTCGGGCTGAAGTGTGGTTTGCTGGCCTGGCAGGGGAGCAGCCGCAGTAAGCTAGGGTGGCTGGTCTGACTCACCGCCACCCCTGAAGGGAGCTCAGCATGGGCGCAGAGTGCCCTCGGGTCTCCCCTTCTCGGCAGCCATGCTTCCGCGCCGCCCCTCCTCCCAGATAATGCTGCACAATGCCTTCTTTCTCCCTGCGCAAGCGCAGGGCGGAAAATTCCAGTCTGCCCTTTTCCCTCCCCTCCGACAGCAGCAACAGCCAGGCGTGGGCAGAAAAATCCAGTCTGCCCTTTTCTCTCCCCCCCCCCCGACAGCAGCAACAGCCAGGCATGGGCAGGAAACTCAAGTCTGCCCTCTACCCCAGCAACGGCAGCCACCAATCCCTAAACCCTGCCCCTTCCCCCAGCAACAGCGACAGCCAATCCCTAACCACCACCCCTCCACCGTCCAGCACCTCCCACTGACCTTTGTCCGGCAACCAATCAGAGCAGGGCATGGCTTCGACCAATCAGCCTTCCCCAGCCCCTATAAAACTGTTGCCTCTCCCTCAATAAAGTTGGACTTGCGTGTTTACCTTGTCTCTGCGGTAGTTCTTCTGCCATGCGCCCTCCAGTCCTGAGAGCCCCCGACAAGGGCCTGGCCTCCCTTGTCCCCAGTTCATTGCCTGCTTCTCCGGGTGACCCCCTCATCACCGGCTTCGCCGGGCGACCCCATCAGCCGAACCGCGCAACCCCTTGTGAGACCGATCCCTCGTCTGCTGCCGGACCGACCCCTCGTCCCAAGTGGGACCGACCCCTCATCCCAAGCGGGACTGACCCCTCATCCAGAGCTGGACTGACCCCTCGTCCGCAGCCAGACCCCACCTCTACCGACCGAGCAAACCGTCGCAATATTCTATAATACAAATTATGATTTTAAGCTTTGATACCCTGCATTAACAAATACAGAGTTGTTGTTTTACTAATTTATTTAACCATCCATACAGATATCTATTGATCTACTCATCTTTCATACATTAATGTATCTATTCATTCATGAAAATACCTTCAATTACCTGTTCCATGTCAAATATGACAGAACATTTTCACTACTTGTAAGCATAACTTCCTAAATAGGTGAGGTTAATCTTGGTTTTGTGTTCAGGAGCATTTACAGTTCATTTTAGAGGTCGATTCATGTATTGCCTTTGCCCATTTTTCTTTTATTAGTTTGTAGGAGTGATTTCTATATTGATGAAATTAGCCCCTTTTGGGGATTTGGTTGAAGAATTTTTCCTCTTATGTCATTGTATTTGTCTTTGTTAATGGTTGTGTCACAGGTTTGTTTCCCTTTGAATCAAATGCTGAAGTGAAGATTTGTGTTCAGGAAGTTTATTGGGACATGTTTTTAAGTTTAACACCTATTGTAGCAGGAAGGAATTAGGATAAATGAAAGGAGAATTTGAACTCAGGGAAATTGTGAATAAGTCTACATTCTAATCTACAGAGAATTCTGGAGCTAGTATGACTCTTCAGAACTGGTCTGAAATGAAGGAGGGAACCGGGCCTTTTAACTACCCATTAACCGGTCACAGGGAGGGGGTGATGACCTTGTGTGTGGTGGCTCCATTCAGCTGAGGGCGATTTTCAAGGACTCAAATGCACCTGACAATTACTAACTGTCCCAGCAGAGGAACGGGTGCTTCAGGCCTTGCAGGACAAGGACACCTGGGTGATGTACTGTAACAACCATAGCAGTTCACCCTTTACAAGCTTGGATCCACTAGTTTCAGCAATAAATTCTGGGAGCAGCTTCTCCAAAAAAAAGCTCTTTTCATTGAGAACTGACAAGAACAAGGATAATGGAATGATCTATAGCTCCCTACCTTACAGCTAGTCTCAAAGTTGCAGTTCTTATACATCATCTCTCTCCTCCACTATCCATTTTAGACTCCTATCACCTTCAGTTAGAACTTCATCTCTGGCCAACATGAATGTCTGTAACTGTGGGTTTTATGTTACCAGTTACCACCTAAACTGGGTAAAAGAAGTGTCAAGGGATAATCTAGATATTTCCTTTGTTTGCTGGTCTTTTAGTATGAGAAGCCTAAAGTGGCAAGTGGTTCTTGTAACTGGAAGTTAGTAGGACCCTATGTCCCCCATTTTGAAGCAGGAGCTCTAAACCAGCATTGTGGAGGTGGAAAGCAAAGATTTCCAGTGGTTTACTAGAAGTAATGGTTAGTGATGAGAACCCTACTTCCACCCCCAGATCCATATGTTCTCTCTTTCAAAGACACAGAATCACATAAGGAATGTTGATTTATGATACATACTATGTCCTAGAGGATAGTGCCACAGCCAAAAAAGTATCACTGGGCTTGTCCCTCACTTTCACATTTGAACAGTTCAGGTCGTGAAATAATAAATCCATCCTATGTTCAGTATGTCACCTACCAGACTTTGTTTGTTGTCATGAGATTCCCTTGGCCAGATTTGATGAATGGGATCACATATCAGTACCACTGATGCTCTGCAGAAAGATAACTGGCAGCTGGGGATAAGTAACAGGAGTTGTAAATTAGGTATAAAAGTCACAGGGCCTCCTTTGTTGCAAACAATGAGCTCTAATCTCCTGCAGCAAGAGGGCAGAGAAAGACTAAGAGTAAGGTGAAAATATAAACATCAGAGAAGCTAGCCTTCAGTGATAGTTAAATGTTAACCCAAGTCAGGTCTATTATGCCAAGAATAAGATCCTATTAATAGTTAATGAAACCCAGGCACCTGGGATAGGTGTATCTGGATGGATAGACCCATGGATTCTGATTCTCAAATTCTTCTGAGACTTCTAATTCTGTAGATGTGACCCAATCCTACTTATTAAGATCTAAATTCTGCTCCCTCTCCTCCAATTCTGGAAGGCAATATAGAGGTCTCAGTCTTACAAGGCAAAGTGTGCCCCTCTTAGGACCCACCCTACCCACCAATCTGCTGCTGGACTTATAATTAGGGATACATTACAACTTAATGCAGATTGAGAGTTGCTGGGCCTGGTGAGAAATTAAAGGAGACCCCAAAAGAAGTGTAAGAACTAGCTAGTTTCTACCAGCAATATTTAGGGACATATACAAAAGACTGGATGCAGAGCATGCTTAATGCAGGGGGCTGGAACATAAAGTAAGATGGGGAGAATATATTGTTGTAGAATTTGAGAGAGGCTCAATTATTTGTGTATAGAGAGGCCAGGACTCAGGAATGATTTTGAGAAAGAAAAATGGTTTATTGACGGCCGGCCAGACTCGGGAGCTTTCAGTTTGAATCCCGAGCCCTGAACAAGATTTTCAAATGTCTTTTATACCTCAAGGAAAGGCCAAATGGTCACTTTGTTTCAGTTCTCAATAGGCTTCAATTAGCATATATATCTTCCACATCTTAGGTAAGCTTTTAGCATGGACTCCAGACATTCTAGATAAGCCTTTAGCATATTTGGTTTGCATTTCCCCTGAATACTTAAAGTTTATAGACCTTGCATTGTTAAACTGTTTCCTGCTCCCCAAGGGCAGGACTGCAGCCTTTCATCATCCCATACCCACAAGTCACAGATAGTTTAGATTATCTCTGAAGAGACAAAGAGCCTGCCACCCATAGCCCACATCAATATAGCATATTAGTACTCTCCTAAAATACAGGATTTAACATCTGGCTAACACCCTAGGATATGGTACAAACTTTCCACTAAAATGATTCTTAGAAGCATGGAAAAAATGATGGCCAATATTGATGACTAATTATCTTAAGCATTTTTATGTCCTAATTGATAATTTGCCTACCTTCCTTTGTGAATTGTTCCATTATCTTGACCATTTTATATTAGTCTATATGTCCTTTCATTATTAAGTTGTAGGAAATCTTTGTATATTCTTCACAAATATAATGCCAATTATATATTTTGTGATTTCTTTATCCTAGTTTTTGGTTTGCCTATTCGTTTTCTGGCAGTACACTTGATGAGCAAAATAATTTAATTTTGATGAGTTTAATTTATCAACTTCTGTTGCTTTTGCTTTGTTATTGTCAAACTCTTTGTCTGCTCCCTGATCATAAAAATATTGTCTTGTATTCTTATAGAATATTATGTTTTGGTTTAGAAAGTTAGATCCATGATCATCTTTAATAAATACATGATTATGTTGTGAGGTAGATTTCAGATTTATTTTTTACATATGAATGTACCTTTGTTTTATCACTATTTATTGAAAAACTATTGTTTTTTAAATTGATCTGCTTTGACAATTTTGTTGGAAATCAATTGACCCTATCAAAATGTATATATTCATAAATTGGAATACTATATTGTAATGAAAATAAAGGAACTATTGCTGTGTGCAAAAACTTGTTTGCCCATGGAAATATAATGTTGAAATGAAAGCAAGTGCTGGTGGAGAATTGTGGGAAGATGGCAGAGAAGGTATTTCCAAGAATCAGTCCCTTTACCAGAAACAACTATTGATCTGGCAGGAGCTGTTTGAATCAACTATTTTAAAACTCTGGAGTGTAGCACGATACTATTTAGCATCCAGGGAAGAGTGTATGGAAGAGGTTAGTAAATTTCAGTAAATACAGGCAAATTTCACTGTCCAAGCAGCAGCTACCATTCTCCATCTCCCAGACGCATGGCAGGCAGCAATAGGGTTTGCAGTTCCAGCTCCTGGTGCAGCTGGCAGTTGCTAGGGTGGGATGTAGTGAACTAGCTCTCCAAAATCTGAGGTATGTGGTCCAATTGCTATTACTGCTTTTGATCACCTACATCAGATCACTGGGGACCAACTCTGAGGGTGGCCATTGTTCCAGCATGCCTCAGACAAAAGTAGGATAGGAGTCTTAAAGATAATACCCTTCTTCAAAACTGCAGAAAAGAGTTCAAGGGCTGAATTAACTAGGCAAGTGCCAAATCAAGAATGCAGATTAAAATGAGAAGTTTCTAGAAACTTTGCTGACCCCTCCCCTCCCTTTTCCCTAGAATACATGGAGTCAGCTTGCACTCTCATTGTAAGTCCCTGGCCTTGTTCTGGTAGGAAAAGACTGACTTAAGATGCAACTTGAAGGATCACCCCCTTACCTTCACCCCAGAATTTTCTTTACAGACAAAAGTAGCTTGGGAAAGTTAAAGCAGTGTAAGAAACTAATAGTCAACTAGCAAGGGACAAATGATTTATTGCTATAGGTCCAGCAGTGGAGACCCCAGGAAAAGGAGAAGGTATATTTATTTGGGAGTTGACAGGGCATTCAAATTCCTGCAAACAGGGCAACTCTTAAGATCACTAGCAAGCACAAGCCCAGATCAAGACCCTGCATTTTCCAGTTGCCTTCAGCTCATCTTCTTAATAGGAGGACCGCACTCTGAAGGACAGCCTTGGCCAATGCGAAACCAAAATGTTAAGACTACAAAAGGTGTTTTTGTTTTGTTTTGTTTTGTTTTGTTTTTGCATCAGTTTGTTTGGTTTTGTAAGCTCCTGGTGCTCAAAGAAATCTGTCAATGCACCATCTGAATGCAAACTTAAGAAACAGACAACTGAGGGGCTAAATCCCATTGTTTTTTATACTTTAAAATATTTAAATGCACAATGTGCAAAAAAGATTACAAAACAAACAAACAGGAAATCATGTCATTACACCATCTGGGATGCAAACTTAAGAAGCAGGCAACTGAGGGACTAAATCCCATGGTTTATACTGTAAAATATTTAAATACACAGTGTGCAAAAAATATTACAAAACAAGCAAAGAAACAGGAAATCATGTCCAATCCAAAGGACAGAAAACATCAATGAAGATCAGCTGTGGACTTACTAGGAAAATACTATATATATATACATATAATGAAGGAAAATGTAGGGAAAGAACTAAAGGATACCAGGAAAATAATGAATGAACAATATGAAAATCTCAATAAAGAGATAGAAATTTCAATAAAGAACCAAACAGAATTCTGGAGTTGAAGACCACAATATCTGAAATGGTTCAACAGATTGGAGTTGGTAGTGAAAGAATGAGTGAACTTGAAAACAAGATAACTGAAATGAGAAACCGGGGCCTCCCATGTGGGAAGCATGTGCTCAACTGCTAGAGCCACATCTGTTCCCTCTTTTTATTTCTATGGGACTCAGTAGTAATGTCTTCCTTTTCATTTCTGATTGTAGTTATTGGTAGTCTCTCTTTTTCTCTCTTCGTCAGTCTAGCTAAAGATTTTTCAGTTTTATCACTCTTTAAAAAGAAACAACATTTGGTATTATTGCTCCTCACTATTTTTTTATTGTCTATTTCATTTATCTTCAATTAATTTTCATTATATACTTTCTTTTGCTCACACTGGGTATAGTAAGCTCTTCTTTTTCAACATGCTTCCATTTTAACATTAGGTATTTGATTTGATATCTTTCTTCTGTTTTAATGTAAGTATCTAGAGCTATAAATTTCTTTAATGTATTCCATAAGTTTAAGTATGTTGTATTTTCATTTCCATTCACCTTAACACTTTTTTTTAATTGCTCTTCTGATTTGTTCTTTGATCCATTGGTTGTTTAAGAGTCCATTTTTTAATTTCCACATATTTGTGAATTTTCCAGTTATCCTTCTCATTAATTACTAGCTTTACTTCCTTGGTGTCAGAGAGATACATTATATGATTTCAATATTTTAAAATTTATTGGATCTTGTTTTGTGACCCAAAATATTGTCTATTTTGGAGAATGAGTCATGTGCACTAGAGAATAATGTGTATTCTGCTAATATTGGGTGAAGTGTTCTATGTCTGTCTGCTAGGTCTAGTTGGTTTATGCTATCATTCATTTCCTCTCTATTTTCTTATTGATCTTCTGTCTAGATTTTCTATCCATTAGTGAAATTGTACATTGCATGTAATGTAAAACTATCTATTTCTCCCTTCAGATATGTCAATATTTCCTTCATATACTTTGGGGATCTATCATTAGGTGCCTATGTATTTTCAATCATTATTTCTTCTTCTTCTTCTCTTTTTTGTCGAATTGACCTCTTTATCTGCATATAGTGTAATTTCTTTATCCCTCGTGGCTGTTTATATATATATGTGTGTGTGTGTGTGTGTGTGTGTGTCAATTTTTTTCTTTTTTTTTTAATTGTTTTTTGCTTTTTTATTGGTATTAAATACTTATGTATATACCTGTTTTGAACAGCTATGATAAATGGTAGTTTTCCACTATCATTAAGAAAGTAAGTTTTTAGTGTGCATGTTCCTGGAAGTCTTGTCACTTAACCTTATGTCAAACATTTGCAAGACTACTACTAGGGAATTAAAGGAAAGTTGCAAACCTACTATTGTATTTTACTCTTTTGAGGTCAGAAAGGCTGCTAAATTCTAGTTTCTATCCATGAATAACTTACAGGATTAGCTTTGTTTTAATAAATTTTTTCTATGAACGCCTTTGTTAGGGATATCAAGTTACATCTTAAACTCAGTTACTTCATTACAGCTGGATCTCCTAACAAAGATAGTAGTAATAAGAGATAAAAGTCTGGATGTAAGAATTCCACTAGGTGTAAGCAAAACTTCAGAACTCGAGACAGTGCCTGAACAGAGTACTATAGTACAGCGTGACAAGGTACAAAGTTACAAAAAAAAAAAAAAAGGAACTAAAGCCAAGCTTCAATATAATTTGCAACTTTGGTAAACTATTTTGCTTTCAAATTTTGGGGTATCTGGAAAGCTTAAGATATGTTAAAGCCTCTAAAAACATAGCCCCCAGTATTCATTCATTCAAGATATACTGAATAAAAACTGTGTGCCATTGGGATCCAAGAATAATCTGGTATAGAACCAATGAGTTACACAATATCGACACCAAGCATTTAACTCTCTGCTGCCAGGAATAAACAGTGGCAATTCATGACATCTTATGATTTGTCCAGTCAGGAAAGAAGGTTTATGAAATCAGTAAATGCCATTTTAAAAAGGGTCTTCTGTCAGAAATAATCTATCAATTCAAGATAGTCCTTTCAGCAAAATGCAGTATTATACCCTCAGTACTTTATAAATGGAATTTTCTTCTACTTGTATCCATTTCCCGGGGCTTATGGACCCATTCATATTCTCCATATTTAGAATCAAAGGTTCCTTTCTGAAGAGATCTTAATTTTAAGGTAAAACGTGGACCAAGCTCCTGAATTCCTACTTTCTTTTCACTCTTGAATATGTATCTGTGAAATCTGAAGAAGATATAATCTCGCTGATTGTGGAATGTGGCAACCTGCCTTCCAATAAATTGAGGATTATGGGGAAATAGAGATGCAAACATACGTCCAATGGAATGACCCAGCCGTGTTGTAAAATTATTCAGAATTATTTCAGGAATGTGCTCTTTGGGGTCCTTGCCTTTTTTCTTAATTTCTTTCCGCAGACGAACACTACTCATTTTAAAATGAGCCGTTGGACCATGTGGCAAGTGACTCAAAATAAGTCCATTTGGTGTTTTACGATCTTCATTAACAACGATCAGATCTGTGAAATCTCTCGAGATGCACTGTGGAATAATTTTTTTTAGAGCCAGTCCTCTTCTGTAATAGACATGTGAGTTTGGTATAACTGTAGAGAGCTGTTCACAGAGTCGTACTGTTCTCCCATGAGGTCTATCTGATGTTGTGATGAGAATCTTGGGAGAAGTTTGTCTGTTGAAGTAAGAAGCAAATTCATCTGTAGCTTCATCATAAGCAACCTCTTCGTCATTAGGGTCTACTATGGTTTCATCAGGTACTCGCTGGTTGTCAATGGTCTTGGGTGTAGGCTTTGGTGGAGCCTTATCACCAAGAGCCTCTCTCTCCTTTTTAAGTTTTTTCTTAGCTTCCAACTTTTCCTTCCGCTGCTGCTGTTTCCACCGCGTGAACATTAAGTGTCGCCGCTGCTTGTTCTTAATCTCGGAAATGCTGAAGCCGGGGGGAAAAGCAGCCGCTTTCGGGACTTGCGCCCCGCTTTCTGCCGCCCCGTCCCCAGGGACTGCAGTCTCCAGAGGCTTTTCAGAATCGGCTTTCCGTTTCAGCCCTTTCTTCCCGCTGCCATCGCTCCTAAGCCCGGCTTTCGCCATGATGTTTGCTCCTTTGGTCATCTACGGAAGCCTGTGTGTGTCAATTTTATCTACTCTTGGTATAACTATTCCAGCTCTCTTTTGTTTACAGTTTGTCTCGTATATATTTTTTCCATCCATTCACCTTCAGCCTACCTGTATCTTTGAATTTAAGATGAATCTTTTGTAAGCAGGATATCATTTTTGTCATGCTTGTTTATCCTTTCTACCAAGCTTCACCTTTTGGCTAAAGAGTTTATTCCATTTACATTTAAAATAGCTGTTTATAAAGAAGGAATTTCTTCTGCCATTTTATCTTTGTAAATTTGAATATCATTTATTTGTCTCTCTATTCTTCAGTTAATGCCTAATTCATTTCTATTTGAATTTTTTGTATCATACCATAAAAGTTGCTTCTTATTTCTTTACATATCGATTTTCATATATTTTCTTTGTGGTTACAATTTAATATCCTAAATCTATAACAATCATTTTTTATTTGGCACCACCTTAACTTAATAGCATCTACCTAGACTGTTGCTTTACCTCTTTGTCCCCTCCCCTTTTTATATACTTCTTATAAATTATATCTTTATATGTCGTGTTCCCATAACCATAGATTTATCACTGTACTTAAGCATGTTCACCTTTGAACCTATAAGTAAGTAAAAACTGGAGTTACATTCCAAAAAACACAATATAATATACTGGCATATATAGTTATCCATATGGTTACCTTAATAGAGGTCTTTATAGCTTTCTGTTGCTTCAACAAGTTCTTTTCTTAAAGAACTCCCTTTAGTACTGCCTGTAGGGTAGGTCTAGTGGTGTGAAACTCTATTAGATTTTGTTTATCTGGGAATGTCATAATTTGTCCCTCATAAATAGTCTCATAAGATATAAAATTCTTGGATGGAAATTGTCTTCTTTCAGCACTTTAAGTATTACCTCCTACTGCCTTCTAACCTCCATGATTTCTGATGAAAAACTGTCAATTATTCTTTTTGGGAATCAATTATACATGACATATTGCTTTTCTCTTTCAGCTTTCAAAACTCTCTCTTTGTCCTTTGCATTCAACAGTGTGACTATTATGTGTTTGGGAATATTTTCTTCAATATTATCCTGTTTGGGTTTTGAAGGGCATCTTGGATTACATATTCATATCTTTTGCTAAACTTAGGAATTCTTCCATTACTTTTTCTTTGAATATTCGTTCTGCTGCTTTCTCTTTCTTCTCCTTCTGGGACTCCCATAATGCTTATATTGCTATACCTGATGGTGTCTCACAGCCCTCTTAGGATATTTTCATTTTTCCTAATCCTTTTATTCCTTTTGTTCCTCAGTCTGATCCCTAGTGCTTCCTTTAAAAACCAAAACAAATGTTAAAAACAGCTCAGGGGAACAGATGTGGTTCAGTGGTTGAGCACTGCCTTCCCACATATGAGGCCTCAGGTTCAATCCCCAGTTCCCAGTACCTCAAAAAAAAAGAAATCAAAAGGACTGAAAGAGTATAATATAAACAACTGTATGCCAAATTAGATAAACTAGATGAAATGGGCAAATTCCTAGAAACACCTAAACTACCTACACTGACTCAAGAAGAAATTGAAGATCTCTAGAGATCAATAATAAGCAAAGAGATTGATTCAATAATTGAAAACCACCCAACAAAAGTCCAGGGCCAAATGGCTTCATTGGTGAATTTTATTGTACATTTCAAGAAGAATTAATGCCAATCCTGCTAAAACTATTCCAAAAATTAGAGGAGGAATATTCCTTTACTCATTTGTTGAATTTGGAGGACTCACTTTGCTCAATCTTAAATCTTACTACAAACCTAAAGTGGTCAAAACACTATGGTACTGGCACAAGTGCACATTGATAAACAAATAGAATTGAATTCAGAATTCAGAAATAGATCCTCACATCTATTGTCAATTTAATTTTGACGAGGCTGCCAAGTTTCCTTAATTGGGAAGTAATAGTCTCTTTTAACAAATGGTGCTGGGAAAATTGGATATCTGTGAGCAAAAGAATAAAGGTGAAGTCCTACCTCACATCACATACAAAAATTAAGTAAAAATGGATCAAAAATCTAATCTGAGGAAACAAGAATATAAAACTCCTCGAAGAAAATGTGTAGAAGTATTTTGTTTTCGTCAATGGTTTCATAGACTTTACAACAAGCATCAGAATAAACAAACAAAAAGATAAATGGACTTCATGAAAATAATAAAATTTTGTGCACTAAAGGACTGCATCATGAAAGTAAAAAGATAAACAATGGAATGGGAGAAAATATTTGGAATCAAAGATTTGAAAAGGGTTTAATACCTAGAATTTTTAAGAATTCCTATAACTCAAAAACTAAAAGACCAACTACTATTTTTTTTTTAAATGGGCAAAACACTTGAATAGACCTTTCTCCAAAGAGGATATACAAATGGCCAAAAAGCACATGGAAAGTTGCTCAAAATGATTAGCCATTAGGGAAATGCAAATCAAACTTCAAAGTGATACCATTTCATACCCATTAGAATGGATACTATTTAAAAATGGACAGTTATAAATGTTAGGATGTGAAGAAATAGGAACACTTATTCATTGTTGGTGAGAATGTATAATGCTGCAGCTACTCTAGAAGACAGTTTGGTGATACCTCAGAATATTAAGTATATAATTACCATATGACTCAACAATCCCACTGCCAATTATATACCCAGAAGTATTGAAAGCAGGGACTTGAAAAGGTATTTGCTCACTGATGTTCGCAGCAGCATTATTCATAATTGCCAAAAGATGGAATCAACCCTGGTGTCCATCAAAAGATGGAAAACAAATGAGGTATATAAAAACAATGAAATATTATTCAGCTCTGAAAAGGAACAATGTTTTGATACATGTGACAAGGTAGATGAACTTTGAAGACACACTGAGTGAAGTAAGCAGGACAAAAAAATGACCAATATTGCATGACCTCCCTGATATGAAATAATTAAAGTAAAACCATCCAAAGAGTCAGACCTAGAATAAAGCTTACCAGGGGCTAGGCTGAGGGTAAGGAATGGGAGTTAATTGTTAATTGGTATAGAGATTGTGTTTGGGTGTATGGAAAAGTTTTGGTAATGTATAACATCGATGGTAACAATATTTTATGAGTGGAATTAACATCACTAAATTATTTATCTGAATGTGGTTAAGTTGGAAATTTTAGTGGTATATATGTTGCTAGAATAAAAATTGGGAGAAAATAGTAAACATAGGAATGTGCAACATAAACCTTTAACCTTAATGTAAACGATGGACTACAGCTAATTGTACACTATAATAATAGTCTCTCATCAATTGTAGCAAGTTACTGAAGTAATGCAGAATGTTATAAATGTAGGCAGGTATTTGAGACTCTGTATTTTGTGCATGATATTTCTATAACCTAAAAAGTCTAGGCGGTGGACTTGGCCCAGTGGTTAGGGTGTCCATCTACCACATGGGAGGTCTGTGGTTCGAACCCTGGGCCTCCTTGACTCATGTGGAGCTGGCCCATGCACAGTGCTGATGTGCACAGGGAGTGCCCTGCCACGCAGGGGTGTCCCCCACATGGGGGAGAGCCACCCAGTGTAAAAGAGGGTTCAGCCTGCCCAGGAATGGTGCTGCACACACGGAGAACTGACACAAGAAGATGACGCAACAAAAAGAAACACAGATTCCTGTGCAGCTGACAACAGAAGCGGACAAAGAAGATGACACAGCTAATAGACACAGAGAACAGACAACCGGGGTTGGGGGGGGAAGGGGAGAGAAATAAATTAAAAAAAAATTCTATAATAAAAAGTAGTGAAAAAAAAGACAGAAAAAGCATATGTTATAAGAATTTATTTATACAAGCTTATAAATTAGAGTAGGCAAAAAGTGATGTGATCACAATGGTGGCATAAGACATCCCCTGAAAGAAATTCAGCGAAGATTCAGTGACTAAAGTGACAAATCCCACTTAAATTGAACTCTGGAAGATGGTAGAGACTGGAGAACTCCACAGATGCTGAATCAAAGAAAAAGAAAAATATCATGCAGGAAAATTCCATCTCAGTTCTACTTGTTCACCTCCCTCCCCCTCTCTCTTGGCCCCAGGCAGCTTGGGAGTCACACATAGAATGTCCTTGGTACCTCCCACCAGGGACACAGACTAGAGAGTTCAAAGTAGCAAGAAAGAATTCCATATATATCTGGTCACTGGAACCTATGCCTACAAAGAACCAAGGAGGAACACAAGCCTCTGAGGAGTGCTGCATATAAAATGGCCCCCTGCGGGGGGAAAATAAAGAGAGAGTGACAGAAAGCTTGACAAATGGTGGGCTCGCTCAATCCAGTTTCTGTGGGATAGAGCACCATATTTCAAAATGCACTTTTCTGGAGAAACCCGCCTTTCCAAATTGACCCCATCTAACTCCTCAGTGTAGGATACCCTAACTGGTAAGAAATTGGAGGCAGAAAGCCTTATGGAGAGAGAAAAAAAGGAGGTTGAAACTGAACTGCTGTAAGACAGGATAGGTCCCAGAACTGGGAAGTGTAAGGTAAACAGGGCATTCAGTGAGGGAGAGAATTTAAACAAATGAGAGGATCTGGAAGTAAATTCTGCACACAAACAGGATAGATCAAGATTTCCAGAGAAGGTATAGAAGAAAGGAAACTCTCTCCCAGAGGTGAAGCAGTTGCACAAAAAGTGTGATTTTGAAATTTGTTCCACAAATCCACGGCATGAATCAGATGAAGAAGGTTAAGAAAATCAGATCAGTTAATCTAGGCTATTCTAAAGGTCTAAAATAGCTGGACCAAAAGTCAAAGAAAATGCTCAACACAAAGCCAATCAAAAATGAAACCCGAGATGAGAGGAAGAAAATGACCTTCAAAGTTAATTTATTAAAATAATTAGATGCCTAGACATCAGCAAAAAAACTACAAGCATACTGAAAACAGGAAGATATGATTCAATTAAGGGCACAGTCAGAAGACCAGACAGAGACATGAATAGGAAAAATGAGCAGTCTCTCAGGGATTTGAGTGACAGCATGAAGTACACAAACATCCATGTTCATAAATGTCTTAGAAAAAGAAGAGAAGGAAAAAGGGGCAGAAAGAATAATTGAGGAAATAATGGGCAAAAAATTAAAAACTCTAATGAAAGATATGAAAGATACATGTCCAAGAAGCGTAAAGTACTCCAGACAGAATAAATCTTCATAGATCCACTCTGAGACACATACTAATCAGAATGTCAAATGCCAGAGACAAAGAGAGAATTCTCAAAGCAACAAGAGAAAAACAGTCCATCATATATAAGAGTCCTAAGTAAAACTATGTGCCTATTTCTCATCAGCAACAACGGAGGCAAGAAGACAGTGGTTTGATATATTTAAGGTACTGAAAGAGAAATACTGCTAGTCCCCAGAGCTTTATCTGGTAAAATTGTATTTCAAAAATAAGAGCATATTTAAAATAGCTATAGGTAAACAGAAACTGAGAAGATTTGTAAACAAAATTACTTCCCTAAAAGAGTTACTAATGGGAGTTCTTCAGGTTGAAAGAAAAGACAGGATAGGGTAGTTTGGAGTGGTGTGAAGAAATAAAAATTATCATTAGGGGTAACTAAAAGGGTAAATGGAAAACCTAATAATGCTGTATCCTCAATATGCAATTCTATTATTTATTCCTGTAAGAATCAGACTACAACTGAACAAGAAAAAGGGATATTTCCTGATAATGAATTTATAAAATATAAACTAGCAAAGTGGGACAAAAGCAAAATAGAGGGGAAACAGAGGGAATATGGGAGCAGAGAATGTTTATGCTATTGAAGCTAAGTTGGTATCTTTTCAAATAAGTAGGCATTATAATTTGCTAAAAGATGTTGGGAGCAATATTCCAGAAATGGATTGGTCTTTACAGTAGGGATTTACTAGGCTACAAGCTTACAGTTCCGAAGCTGTGACAATGCCCAAATCAAGGAATCCCCTGAGACACTCCCACTGAAGTTCAGTAGCTGTTGATCCTGGACTCATGCCATGTGGCAAAGCACAGTGGCAGCTTTGCAGGTCTCTGCCTTCTCTTTGAGGCTCACTTTCTCCCCAAGCTCAGCTGTGAGTCATTAGTCATGTAGCAATATCTGCTCATCTCTCTCCTTTGCTTCTGGGCTTCATTGTTAGTTTTGCTTCAACCTGCTTTGTTTGTAGCTTCTTTCTTTCCCAGGTTTTTGATGTCAGCTTCTGGAGGTTTCTTTCTGTTACTGCTGCTCTTTTTCTGTCAGCTGGCTTTTTTTCCCTCCATTTATAAAGGACTCCAGTAAGAGGATTAAGACCTACCCAGGACTATGCCCTACTGGAACAATCTAATCATAGCCCTTTAGATGATCCAATCTAATCTAATCAAAGTTTCACAAAAGGTTCAATTTAATAACATAATTTTCTGGGTCCATATAAAAGACTCAAATTGACACATTGGTTATAGGTGTAGGATGTGTTCATAGTACCCCAGGGTAACCACAATTAAAGTATTTAAAAATATAAAGAAACAGAAATGAGGAAGGGATCAGTCTGGTACCTCACAAAAGATCAACTATACAGAAAAAGGAGGGAGCAATAAAGGAAAGGAGAGTAAGAAAATATATGATAAGTAAAAGCCAAGGAATAAAATGGCTGAAGTAAGTAATGACCTTACAGTAATAGCACAATATTAATGTATTAAATTCCTAATCAAAAACACAGATTGGAAGAATGGATAAAATAGCATGATTCAACTATATGCTATTTGCAAGCAACTCATCTTAGACCTAGAGTGAAAAAAATAGATTGAAAGTGAAATGCTTGAAAAAGTAATTCTAGGCACATAGTAAACAAAAAGTCCTGGGGTAGCTATACTACTATCAAACAAAATATACTTTAAGTAAAAGCTGCTATAAGAGGCAAAGGACAGTATATATTAATAAAAGGGAGCAATTTTCCAAGTAAAAATAGCAATCATAAATATTTATGCACCTAACCACAGTGTCCCAAAATACATGAGGGCAACACTAGCAAAATTAAGGGAGAAGTAGACACTCTGACAATAATATTTCAAGATTTCAAAGCACAACTCTCATCAATAGATAGAACATCCAGATAGAAGATTAAAAAGGAAACAGAGAACTTGAATAATATGGTAAATGAACTAGACCTAAAAGACAAAAACAGAATATCGCACTCCTAATAGCAGAATATGTAGTCTTCCAAAGTGCAAGTGGGTCATTCTCTAAGATAGAGCACATGCTAAATCACAAAAAAGTCTCAATACATTTGGAAAAATTTGAAACTGTACACCCCATCTTCTCAGACAAAAATGGAATGAAGCTGGAAAACAATACTAGGCAGAAACTAAAAAATCCACAAATATATGAAGTTAAACTATCAGTGTGTTGAAGAAGAAATTAAAAGGAAAATCAGTAAATATCTTAAGACAAATGAAAATGAGAACACAGTATGTCAAAACTAGTGTGATGCAGTAAAGGCATTGCTGAGAGGAAGATGTAGAGCCCTAAATGCTTATACAAAAGAGAAGGGAAAAAAAAAAAAAAAGAAAGAAGAAAGAGCTAAAATCAAAGATCAAATTGCACTCCTGGAGGAACTAGAAAAAGAAGAGCAAACTAATCCCAAAACAAGCAGAAGGAACAAAATAACGTAGATTAGAGGGAAACGTCTGTGGCTCAATTCGTTGAGCTCCTGTCTACCACATGGGAGGCCATGAGTTCACATCCTAGGCCCTCCTTGTGATGGTAAGCTGGACCACAGGCCTCAGAGAGCTGATGGCCTGTGTGCCATGGAAAGCTGATGCAGCAAACTGACACAACAAAGGGAGACAAGCAGACACAGAAAAACGTGCAGCAAATGGACACAGAAAACAGACAGAAAAACAAGCTGCAGGGTGTGTGTGTGTAAATAAATAAATAAATAAATAAATAAATATTTTAAAAAAATAATATAGATTAGAGCAAATATAAATGAAACTGATCATGAAAAATAGTGGACAAAAACAAAAGTTGGTTCTTTGAAAGGATCAACAAAATTGACAAAACTTAGCTAGAGTGACAAAGACAAAAATGAGAGAACATGCAAATAAATAAAATCAGAAGTGAGAGGAATACATTACTATTGACACTACTCAAATAAAAATGATCATTAAGAGTCTACTATGAACAACTGTATGCCAGCAAATTAGACAACTTAGATAAAATGAACAAATACCTAGAAAATATGAACAACCTACAATGTCTCTAGAAGAAATAGAAGACCTCAACATAGCAATTACAAGTAAAGAGATTGAAACAGTCATTTAAAACTTCCCAACAAAGAAAAGCCCAGGACCAGATGGCTTCATGGGTGAATTCTATCACTCATTCTAAGAAGAATTAATAACAATCCTGCTTAAACTCCTCTAAAAAATTGAAGAGATAGCAACATTACCTAACATTCTCTGAGGTCAAGGCCACATTAATACTAAGGCTAGATGAAGACACAAGAAGAAATTAAAATTGTATACAAATTTCTCTTATGAATATGTATGCAAAAATCCTCAATAAAATACTTGCAAATTAAATTTAATACATTATAAGAATTATGTACTATGATCAAGTGGGTTTTATCCCAAGCATTCAAGTGTAGTTTGTCATAAGAAAATCAATTAATGTGACACACCATCTTAACACAACAAAGGAAAAAAAAATAGATGACTATCTCCATTGACTGAGAAAAGGCATTTGACAAAATCCAGCACACTTCCTTGATGAACACACTTAGAAATATAGGAACAGAAGAAAATTTCATCTACATGATAAAGGGCATATATGAAAAATCCACAGGTGACATCATACTCAATGATAGACTGAAAACTTTGCCTCTAAGATCTAGAATAAGACAAGGATGCCCAATGTCACCACTGTTATTCAACCTTGAACTGGAATTTCTAGCCATAGACATTAGACAAGAAAAATAAAAGGCATCCAAATTGAAATGGAAGAAGTAAATCTCTCACTATTTGGAGAGGACATGATGTTCTTTACAGACAGCCCCCAATAAACTACAACAAAGCTACCAGAATTAATATACTAATCCAGCAAAATGGCAGGGCACAAGATCAACACAGAAAATAGTGGTGTTTCTAGGCACTAGTAATGAGCAAGCTGAGGAACAAATAGAGAAAAAAATTAGATTTACAATGTCAACTAAAAGAATCAAATATCTGGGATTAAATTTAACCATGGTATAAATTATTTGTATACAGAAAACTGCAAAACATTGTTAAAAGAAATCAAAGAAGACCTAAACAAATAGAAGGACATTCCATGTTCATGAATTGTTAGAGTAAATATCATTAAGATGTCAATTCTACCCAAAATGATTTACAGATTCAATGCCAATACCACTCAAAGTTCCAATAGCTTAGTTTGCAGAAATGGAAAAGCCAATTTTCAAATTTATTTGGGAGGGTAAAGGACCCTGAGTAGGCAAAAATATCTTGAAAAAGAAGAACTAAGTTTGAGGACTCACATTTACTGATTTTAAAGAATATTACAAGCTACAGTGGTCACAACAGCATGGTACTGGCAAAAGGATAGATCTGTTCACTAGTGGAATCAAACTGTGAAGTAAGGAGACCCTTACATCTGTGGCCAATTGATTTTCACAAGTCTGCCAAGTCAATTTAATTGTGAAAGAAAAGTCTGACAAACGGTGCTGGGAGAGTTGAATATCCATATGAAAAGAATGAAAGAAGACCCCTATCTCATGCCATATACAAAAATTAACTCAAAAAGGATCAAAGACCTAAATATAAAAACTGGGAATTTAAAACTCCTAGGAGAAAATATAAAGAAGCATCTTCACTATCTTGTGTTAGGCAATGATTTAATACACTTAACATCCAAAGCACTAATAACAAAATAAAAAAATAGTTAAATGGACCACTTCAAAATTAAAACCTTCTCTGCTTCACATGACTGTCACAAAAGTGAAAAGACCAGCTACTCAATAGGAGTAAATATTTGGAAATCATATATTCAATAAAATTTTAATATCCCAAATATTTTTAAAATCCTACAACTGAACAATAAAAAGACAAAAAATCCAATTAAAAAATGTGCACAAAACTCTGCAAACAAACTCCCTACTTTCTCCTTGATGTGGGACATGATTTTCAGAGATGTACCTCTCTAGCACAGAGGGATTATTATCAAGCATTAACCAGTGGTGCATTTGGAAAATGGCCTTGACCCAAAGGGGGAAATATTAAATTTAAAAGTTTTTATGGTTAAAAGATTTCAAAGTGAGTCAGATGGTCATTCCGGAGGTTATGCTTATGTCGATCTCAGGCAGATTTCACAGACCACAGTAAACAAAGTCTTAAACAAAAATTCTCCTTAGGGCTCTAGGTATGTCCAGATACTGTAAGCAAGGCATTTGGCCTCATGAAATCAACATCCCCCCAGTGGGTCCTATTTGGGAATATATGGTAATCTATTTTTCCAATATAACAGTTATAATTATTTATAATTCCCCTAATCATGATTCCTCTACTTGTTTTATTTGAACTTATAATTATCAATATAGCTATTAAATGTAACTCTCAGAGACTTCAATCTTCTGATTTTTCTTATGCTCACTGAGCCTTTACTCCCAGGAGAGTTGCAGCCAACTCCTATGCTCCAGTTCTTCAGGCTTGTTCTGGACAACCAACAAAATTTTGAAGGTAAGTATCAACCCAAAACACAAGGAATAACTACAACTGCAAGCAAAATGATTCCTTCCATCTGACCCATAATATCTAATTCCCCTTTCACCAGTAGTAGTCAGAGTAGACATTATTCCAAATCTGTCAAGATTGAGGAATGATCTAACGTAAGGGAGGATTGTAACCACAGACCAATGTAGATTTATTGCTATTGTGTTAATGGAATAACTTGTAATATTGATATAAAGATAGTGATTGCAAGGGATTCAGTGGGGAGGGGGCAGGATGAATAGGTGAAACACAGTACAGTGAAACTATTCTGTATGATACTGTAATGATGGATACAAGACATTATACATTTGCCAAAGACTATATAACACAGTACAGCACAAAGTATAAGCCCTAATATAAAACTAAAGATATTGGCAAGTAGCAATGCTTCAGTATTCATCAACTGGAATAAATGTATCATATTAATGCAAGCTGTTAACAATAGAGGAAAGTAAATGTGTGTGGGGAAGGGAGTTATGTGGGAATTCCTTTACTTTCTGTGTAATTTTTCTGTAAATCTAAAACTTCCCCTACAAATACATTTTATTATTATTAAAAAAAATAAACCTAAGACATTTCTCCAAAAAGAATAGACAAATGTTAATAAGCCCATGAAAGATGTTCAAAATCACTAGCTAATAGGGAAATGAAACTCAAACCACAATGATATATCATTTCACACCCACTAGACTAACCTCTATTAAAAAAAGAGAAAAATACAAGTGCTGAAGAGGATGTGGAGAAATAGAAATACTCATTCATTAATGGTGGTAATGTAAAATTGTGCAGGCACTGTGGAAGACAGTTTGACAGTTCCTTGAGAAGTTAAGTATAGAAATAACTATGACCCATTAATTCCACTACTAGACATATACTGAAAAGTACTGAATACAGAGACTTGAACAGATATTTGCATACTGTTCATAGCGGCATTATTCACCATTGCCAAAAAATGGAAGCAACCCAATTGTTCATTAAAAGATGAGTGGCTAAACAAAATGTGATATATACACACATTGGAATATTTCCAGTCATACAAATGAATGGCATCCTGATACATGCAACAACACGGATGAGCCTTGAGGATGTTATGCTAAGTGAAATAAGCCAGACTCAAAAGGAAAATATTGTATGATCTTAATGATATGAATTAATTATAATAAACAAACTCATAGAATTATAATCTATAAATAGATTACCAGGGTTGGGTGCTTAATTTGTACAGAATTTCTTTTCAGTGTGGTCGTAAAGGTTTGAAAATGGATGGTGGTGATGGTAGCACATTACCGTGAGTGTAATTCACAGCACTGGATTTTATAGGTGAATGTGCTTGAAATGGGAAGCTATAGGTCAGATATGTTACTAGAATAAAAATTAAAAGATAAAAATGGGACTGTATAACACCTTGAACACCATTTGAAAAAAGTAAGCCAGTCAAAATAAATCTGTGCTGTTAGAAGTCTGGATAATGGTTTACTTTGGACTTGAACTCACAATATTTTTGACTAATTTTTTTTGTACTAAAATAGTCTGCATTTTAAATTTCAACATTAATTAAATTTTTCAATTTTTCATTTCAATTATCCCTGTAATTGAGGCAATGGATGGGGATTATAATAAAATGCAGGGCATAATATTTTTGCCATTTCATTATTGGCATACCTTTGTATATTTGCTTGATTTCATTCACAGATCATTTGCTATATTGGACAGTGTGAGTGACGTTGAATTTGAATTGACTAATGTTCTGAATTGACACATTCCTGACTTTTTTAAAAAATAAAACCAATTCTATTGACAAGAGTTCCAGGAAGGTCTAAGGAAGGAGTAGTATTTGACTTATTCTCTCCTTAATTGATAATAGGATGATCCTGGGTGCAGACATACCTGTGGCTGACTTAGAGTGTAAAGAGCAAAAAACTGATAAATATTATGGAGAAAATATTTCTTTCTTCATTCCATTTTTCATGAGGAAAATGATATTCATTTCCCATTATTCCTGGATGTTTATTATTCTTCTTTTACCTATTCCATTAAGATGTCCCATGTTATCTGATTACTGAGTTAGAAAGAGAGATTGATGAATCTGAGGGCAACTGTCCCTTTCTCCCTCTTTTCTTGTGAGAGTCATATGTCTGCAAAAAATATATTCGTTTTCACCTCTACATACCAAATGCTGAACAGAGGCATATCTTCTCATAGAAAGAGCAGAATGAGCAAGTTGCAGTCATGAGTATAATTCTAATACTAGGGCATTAGAAAGCTCTTTGTTGTCAAATAACTATGCTCTGTCTTTAAGTCCAGTTTTCATGATTAATAAATGGGATCTTTGTATGTTTTATTCTTTGTTAATTTCACATGTAGTTTTCAACTAAGGGTAGGAAAGAGTATCATTTATGAACATATTCACGTATTCACAGCTATTTACTGAGAGATTCAGAAGTGTTTCATCCACTAAAAATGAAGGTACAAACCAAATCTATAAGCCCTGTGTAGCAGTTTGGTATTGTTTATGAATTCCAAAAATAGTTATTGGATTGAAAATGTTTGTAAATTGGTCTGTTCCTCTGTGTATATTAGGCTGTATTGGAGTCAGAGGTTTTGCTCTTATTTGGTTAAATTATGATTAAGGTTTTGATTGGATCAAGTTAGTAGGATATTAAGTCCCTGCCCTCTGGTGGGTGGGGATTCAAAGAGAAAAGACACGACAGAGAACAGAGTTTGGAGTTTTGATATTGTGACTTATCTCAGCCTGCAGCTGATATTGGAAGAAGCTGGGATGATGGAGCCTTAAGAGGAAAAGAGAGCCTGAATCCTTGCAGGTGTTGACAGCCATCTTGTTCCAACACATGGCAACAGACTTTGGTGAGGGAAGTTATTCATGCTTTATGGCCTAGTAAGTATAAGTTTCTACCCCAAATAGATACCCTTTATAAAAGCCAACAAATTTCTGGTATTTTGCATCAGCACCAATTTGGCTAATACAACATGGAGAAGGAAAAATCCTGGAACAAAGTCTAGAACTTAGCACAGATATGATTGTTAAAATGAAAACTAAAATTTAATATAAAGTTAGTAAAAAAAGACATGAGAAAACTTCCCTAAGCAAAGAACAAACTAAGGGACGGCAAACAAAAGAGAAAAGAGAAAAGAAAAAGAATAAAAAGTTAAAAAAGAAAGCAAAAACCAATCCTCAGTGTAGGAAATTATTCATTATGAGTCCAAGAAATGGTCCAGAAAAGGAACATTAAAAACTGATTAAAATATAAATATAAATATATATACATGTATGTGTGTGTATATATGTATATAAATATATGTATATAAATATATATATTGAGGGGATTATTCAAAATAAAGTCTTCACTATGAAAGGATTCCCCATGTTCCCAGAACAATAAGGTGCTTTATTTTTTTAAATCTATATTTAACAACATTGGTTTGAAACTTTAAAGCAGCAGTGAAAAAGAGAAAATCCTAAATGCTATCAGAGGAAACTGAATGAGCATCCAAACAGCATGTTAAATTACCAGCAGAGCAAATAAAAGTAGAGGTATGATGTTGTAATAGCTGGATAGCATTTCCAAAGCAAAGGAGCTTATGTCTTCTCAATTTTTAGGAAATTTAATTTAACCTGAGAAGTTACTTAAGGATTGTTTCCAGTAAACCAATTGAATCAATGGAAAAAGTACACATGAACACTGATAAATGGTGTAAATCATGAGGAAAATTAGGGGAAATCACAGAGTGTCACTTTGCAAGGGGCTAGAGATTAATAATCTCATTTGGAATAAGACTAGAAAGGGCTCTAACAGGACAAGGCCCAAATGAAAAAGGGGACATCTAAGGATTTGTACTGTACTTGCAAATTAAGAAAAATGCATGGAGGTGATAAAGGCAAGATAATGCAAAGAGGAAAAACTAATTAAAATCCCGAGAAATAATAAAATCTCTGGATATAAAAATTATGATTAATTGTTGATTTTCAACTTTAAAGAAAAAGTATTAATACTTGTCATAGAGCACAACATAAATGTTATCTCTTCTAACAAATTGGGAGTAAAAATATACTCAGTTGAAGGAAATGTTTGTTGACATAAATACTTTCATTTTATAAATTGAGGAGTCAGGAGATACTACTTACATTTGATTGAACAAGTATAAGTATATTGTTTAACTGTTCAGCATAGTCAATAAAGAAACTAAAGTAATGGTATAAATATATTAGGAATGCTAAGGTAGAAATATAAGTCAGTAGGTATTGTCTAAAACTATAAATCAAGAAATAACAGGGTGGGAATATTTCTTTTATATTTGGAGTTTACCACTAAAGAATATTTGGGAGTTATCACTATAAGAAATTTAAAGAACTAAAGGTGATTTCCTTTGTCCAGTGTGCTTGGCAAAGGAGAATAAGAGACTATTGTTTCTTATTTTAAACCCATTACATATATGTGTGCCTGTTTGTGTGTAAGCCTCTCCCTCCCTATCTCTCTGTCTCTCTCTAAAAGCTAATAGTTTGTAGGCCTTATCAGCTGTGAGTGCTATAACTGGGGCAAGTTATGTAACTCTAATATCTTCACCTGTATAAAGAGCTTTGTTCAAATGACTGAATGAGAGAATTCATGTAAAGAGTTTACATTAGTCATGGCATTTAGCAATCAATTAAAGTCTGCTCTTATCGTAGCTATTATTTTGTTAATTGTTATTTTACTTATATGAATAA
This sequence comes from Dasypus novemcinctus, assembly GCF_030445035.2. Classification (NCBI taxonomy): domain Eukaryota; kingdom Metazoa; phylum Chordata; class Mammalia; order Cingulata; family Dasypodidae; genus Dasypus; species Dasypus novemcinctus. Next base: position 99,495,769 of record NC_080682.1, on the reverse strand, counting down.
ATACAGCTAATATAAATAAATGTTTATAAGACATCATTAATATAAATTAGTCTGCAATGACCGCTAAGTTCCTACAGGATCGAGTCTCACCTCTCTCTCCAGCCTTGTCCCCTTTCACTGCCAAATCCAAATCTATACAGCAGAGAGAAATGACGTAAGGTATCTAGACTTTCCCTCTGCATTCCCATAGAATTTTTTAAATCCATAAGGTCCAATTTACTTCATTACCTAACTCCTCTCACTCACCCAGGCAGAGTTAACATTTCAATCCAGTTAGCTACTAAAATAACTTTTATGTAAATTTATTATAAGCCTTACCATTATCTCGCAATTGTATACTTAATAGACCATTTTATGAGATAGTGAACTGATTTAAGGCATGCTCTGGGTCTTAATAATCTTTGTGTCACATATCATATCACATCGCTGGGATAAAATAAAATGTGAATGCAGTGTATAGTTTCAAGAGAGAAAATATTCTTTCCCTATGATGATAATTAAACATGTATGCTACTCTGTGCTGCCATAGGGATGTTTGATGACTGTGGCAGACCCCTGCAAGCTCTCTACCAGATAATCATTCCCTAAATTTCGGTCCTAACCAGATCCTGTTGTAGAAGCATTGAGTTACATCAATATGAATTAGATATTGAGTCACTCTTTCCCAGCAGAATTATCACAGAAGAACCAATTTTCCACCCCTAGAAAAGCCCTCCTCTTGTCCCCGCCCACCTACCTGACTAACAGAAGTGGAGGTTTTGCATGCCTGTGGCTTTAAAATGTTTTTTCTCATGCAACCAAGGTAATTTACTGAGAAGGAGTTTGAAAACTAGCCAGAGTCTGCTGGGAAAGGGCTTGATCACAAGCCAGAACCTTTAGTTTGGGAGACCAAATGCTACGGGAAAGGTGGGAAGGAGAGATGGGTTCCTTTTTCTCAAACTTCCTCATTTTTTAAACAAATGTAAAAACTGGAATCCTTCCTTGAAACTCTCATGTTGAAATAGCAATGTTTATATTCCCTACATTCTCAGCACTCCCTACCTCATAATCACTAAAAATATGTTTGTACCTATAACATTGGTATTACCTAGGAGCTTGTTAGAAAAGTAGAATATTAAGCCTGTCCCTAACCTATTAAATCAGAATATATATTTTAAACAAGACCCCCAGTGATTCAAATGCATATTAAAATTTGAGAAACATTGCCAAATCAAACACATACTTCTTACCTGAAATTGAATTGTTTATAAGTCACTCATTTACTTTCTTATTTAAGTCTCAGTTAGTTGCTAGGCCAGTTTTATGGGTGGCTGCCCATCTGAGTCTGCCCTGTCTTTTTTTGTGTGCACATTGGGTGCTCCAGAAGCATTAGAGGGGCTTGGAACTGTAAGAGGTAGAGCAGTATCATTGAAAGCAAAAATCCATCCTAGGGATTAAGGGTGTTGCCTACAGAGTAAGCCACTGCTTATATTTTAGCTATATCATTTTGGGCATTGTGACTGTCCACTTAAAATCTCATTTCCTCTAAGAAGAAAGTGACAAAAACTATCTGTTTCACAGGTGGTCTGTTGATTAAGAAGATTGTGCAAGTGCTCAGTAAATTATCATTATTATATGCCCTGGGTCATGAGCTTTCCATTATATCTTCACATTTACCACTAGTAAAGCAAGTACTCATGAGGAAGTCATTTCTAATCTCATTGGTAGCTATGAAATTCTTTTACTGAAGACTTTTTCCTTTTGATAAATAATGAATGGCCTTCTAGATAAGGCAAGTCTGTGCTATATTTAGCATTGTAAATTGAACAAGTTCCTGTCATCATTGAGTCTACAGAGTATTAGATGGGCCTGCAAACATAGGGGAATTTTGTTTGCTAACCATTCTGCACCAGAATTTTGAGAAAAAGTCAGAGTAACAGAAGCACTACGATAACAGGAGCCTCTGATCATGTTCCTCCAAAGGAACAGGGAAGGGCTGACTTCTAACCATCCTGGGGAAGTTAGCCTAGATGGAGGAGACAGAACTCTCACTGACCAATTCTGATAGGGGAGAGTGATGCGGAAACCAGGGATGGAGAAAAGAGAAGAACCTACAAGGAGAGGACGCAGGAACATTAAGGGAGAGCTGGGAATGAGGGGTTTAGAAAATGAGATTTGAGGGACCTAGAAAGGAGATATTCCCTTTTCTTCTTCCTTTAACCTTGCTTTGAGTTTTGAATGATTTTAATAATTTTTGATAGTTAGGACTTATTTCTTTCATTGTGACTCCACTGAGCCTAGGCCCTAAGGTTTCTGAATTTACTCAAATCACTGGAACATCAAGAATATGGTGGCAGTATAATATTATGGCAGAGATTTGCTGGTAGAGAAAAGCAGCATGCTCTGTTTAATAAAAGCTGATGTTAGCCAGATATAGATGCAAATATTAAAATGAAAATATTTGTGTATTTCCTAGACCTCAGTTTATTTATCATAAGACAATATGGGCTTATTCCTTGGAAGTTTTCAGTGAACAAACTCAAATTTTACATCTCAGAGGTCATCAGGAATAAACTTTCTATTCCATGCTTGCCTAAAAACAAACATCTTTGTTTCCACAAACATCCTTAACTCTATCCTGCCATTTTCAGGGATTGAGGATATTCACTTTTCCAAGCTTATCTTGGAATGCCTCCATGATTATTAATAACTCCAGTCTTATTAATTCTTCCAGTTGATATTCTATTCCATACTGGTATTTTCAACCTTTCTTCAGCACATACCTTCCTTGTATTACAACATAAAGTAGTTTATAGCACACCAACATTAAAATAACACCAAAACATTATTTATATGCTCATAACACTACACAAATTACAATTCATGTTATAGTCTTATATCCCTCATGATAGAATGAGTATGGCCTTCAGTAGCTCATTGATCTATATTTTTCTTGTATTTATTTGAATTTCAGGTGGTGGACTTGGCCCAGTAGTTAGGGCCTCCGTCTACCACATGGGAGGTCCATGGTTCAAACCCTGGGCCTCCTTGACTCATGTGGAGCTGGCCCATGCGCAGTGCTGATGCATGCAAGGAGTGCAGTGCCACGCAGGGTGTCCCCCACGTAGGGGAGCCCCACGCGCAAGGAGTGCGCCCCATAAGGAGAGCCACCCAGCGCAAAAGAAAGTTCAGCCTGCCCAGGAATGGCGCCATGCACACAAGGAGAGCTGACACAACAGGATGATGCAATGAAAAGAAACACAGATTCCCATGCTGCTGACCACAACAGAAGTGGACAAAGAAGATGCAGCAAAACAGACACAGAGAACAGACAACTGGGGTGGGGGGGGGAGGGAAGGGGAGAGAAATAAATAAATAAATAAATCTTTTTTAAAAAATTTCATTTACTTTTATGGAGGTATAATTAGCATATGATGAAATGCACAATGTACAGTTTAATGAGGTTGAAAAATGAATATGCCTATATTATTCAGACTCTAGTTAAGAATTAGATGTCTATCACCTGAGAAAGTTCCCAGGCACTAAATTCCCATCCATCCCCTCAATATCAGAGGTGACTGTTTGGATTGCTAGCCATACATTAGTTTTGCCTATTCTTGAAGTTCACATAAATGTAGTCATACAGTTGTACTACTTTGTGCCTCACATCTTTAACTCAGATTAATGTTTTGGATGATATCTCTTTTATTGCAAGTATCAATAATTTATTTCTTGCCATTGCTGAAGTAGCCCATTGTAAGACACACTACAATTTGTTTGATGGACTATTTCTTTATTGAATTTGAAGCCAATTTCTTCTTTTCACTAGTTGTGTATTTCTTATCATTGACTCTTATTTTTAACCTTTAAAGTTGGTATATTATCATCTTAAAGATGTAAAATACCGATCTGCTTCATAATAGGCTCTCAATAATTATGTTCTTTATTTTTATAGGTTCCCATTCCATGATATTTAGTTTCCATCTTTACGAGCTCCTGGTTCACTTATCATTTTGTTTTTTTTTTTACCCCAGACCCAAGGCCTAGATAAAACTCTGGTGTTATCTCTACTTGCCAATAAGCTAAAGTTAAATTAAATTTTGATCTTGGTCTTATGCCAAAATCATGGTTTGGGCAGTCCCCATCTCCTCTCTGATCAATCCCCAATGGCATATTGACGGGGAAGAGATGTCTCTGTCAAATATGGAGGCTGTCCCAGTCATGAAGACCAGGGGGGAAGGGCAGACAGAGTAGAGGGCCAGGGTCCCCCACAAGAGTCACTGGTGAAAGTTACATTTCCCTAGAACAGGGGTTCTTAACTTTTTTTTTTGTTCCATTGACCCCTTGGCCAGTCAGATGAAAATCATGTACACCTTCTCAGAATGTAGTGGCAGATAGATTTATAAGACTCAATATTGAAGATCAGAGAAAATAATGAAAACAAGTTGATTTTTTTTCAATTCAAGCTCACAACCCCTGTGAAATATTTCCATAGGCCCCTGGGGGTTCCATTCTGGCTAAGAACTCCTGTCCTATAAGGACACCGTGAGTTTTCAAAGGATAGGGGAAAACAAAGGGATTTTGTTTATTTAGGGTATTTGCAGGGGCAATAAAGTCCAATGGTACAATGCTTAGGGAAAAAGAGGGCCTGGAAGAATGAGAAAGAAATTTATTTTAAAGATGAATTGCTAGAAGAGGGTTGGGGTAAAGGTGGGGATCTACAGGTTCTGGAATGATCCACAAGTAGTGATTATCCCTGCCTAACCCATTCTTCTCTGCCTTTTACCCACTCTCTATACAGAGTCAGTCCATTCCATTCGTTTGGTCTGAAGGAATCGGCAAGGTAAGAGAGAGAAGCATGGTACAATGGAAAAGTCTGCCCTCTGAAAACTATTTTATCAAATACTCAGGTGGTCGCTAGAGGATGAGCTTCTAGAAGGCAAATTAATCAAACCACATCCATTCAGTCTTCTTCATAGGAGAGGCAATTTCAGATCTGGCCCTCAGCAGGAGCTCAGTAAAGAGTGATGTTTGATTCATTTCTCTCTCAGTGTCTCTAGGTCTTTGTCTTTTCTTCAACTCAAAGCAAATTGTGTGAATGTGATAATCATAAAGCAGCTCTTACTAATTGTGAACCTGTTGTGTACTAGATTCAGTGCTAAGATTCAATCCTCACTACTGTCCTATAACATAAATATGATGTTTCCCAATTTTACAGATAGAAACTGAGGTCTTATAGTGTCAACTCACTGAACATGCAACTGCTATTATGTAGTGGAGTTAAGATTTATGCTCAGATCTGTATGATGGTGAAGCCCACACACTGAAGCTTTTTTGATATATGCTGTGTTTCTGGATCTCTCAGCTTCTTGTAGAGGCTTTATTTTCTCCAACATACAATTATCAACTATTTCTTTCTGTGTTCTCAGATTTCTTCTACATGGGTTTCATCTACGGGTTTTCATACTCAGATATGAGTCATTATTATGGCAGGTGCCTCAATTTTACTCTCATCTCTCTTTAGCTTCCAGAGCAAGGTCCTGTTTGTTTTGATAAAGGGATGATTTTATAGATCAAACTCTAAAAAATGGTTCAAATGTCCCTTGTTTCTTTTTTTCCCTCTAAACTTTAACAAAAGTGTCCTCTATGTCCTGAGACTTACCAGTAGTTCTTTAAATAAGGTTATGCCCACGGATCCTGAGGGCTAGCAGGTGTGAGAGAAACCCGGAAATAAATGCTGCGGATGTTCTCATCATCTTGGCAGGCTGGCCATTCTGCCTCCCACTTGGCAAAGGCAATGACAAAGTTTGCTGCTCCAGGGAGGGGGGACAATCCAGCAGCATGAGTCACAGAGCAATGCTGGCATGGTCTATAAAGACCCTGGGATCTATGTTGGAAATTCAGGCAGAGGAGGAGTGACTATTTGCCATGCTGCCTACCATCTTGAAAGCTATTCTCTTCTTGCCCTGGTGCCTGGCTCTCCCAGTGCCCCCCACTACAGACCTTGAAGGATGGGACTTTGTTAAGGTAGGTGCACTCATCAGGGTCATTTTATCACATTACATGTTTTGTGGGTTTATCCATATGATGGACATATTCATCTTTATGAAAGATCCTTTATCTATCCATCTATCTATCTATTATTAGTGAGCTACATGATCATATTATTTTTATATATAAAGATTAAGATACAAATATGAATTCATATATAAAGACAAATATATCAATATTGCATATTAAAACATTTTGTTCATTCAAAAGTTCATTTTTTCTTTTATTTTAAAAATAAATTAAAATAATTTTCTGTATCTCTAAGAGTATTGTGGGCCTTAAACACTGTGCCTACTGTGCATGAGGGATAAATCAGCCCTTGCATTCATCTCCCACACTCTCAGTCTTCTCTATGGCACGAGATGAACACTTGGATAACTGGGTGTGTGATTTCTTTTAGACTGTGAGGATTCAAGGGAGGTGATTCAAATGGGTTATTATGTTCTTCTTAATGACTGAGAAACTCACAAATAGTTCACAGCACCTTTTCCATTCCTCAAGAAACTCTGAATTTGTACCAAACCTCCTAAGCACCCGAGGCACTTAAAAATCCTTATCATTGGTTTCAGCCACATCCTTTGTAATTATTCAAGGATTTGATCCAAATTCCTGCTGATATTTAGCCCAAAAAGACATGGTAAATCATTTATTTCCCACTGCCCAACTTAGCTTATAATAAAACAAAGGCATAAGAATGTAGATTTTACACACAAGTAATAGAGTACAACATGGTACATTATTCACTTAGATACACACTCTCTTGTTCTGGGTGGTGAACGATTTGTATTAGACATGTAGAAGCATTATTTGACTCTGTGTCTTTATCTGGAGGAGTCACAAATCCCATAGTTGTGGCTTTTGAGAATGTTTCATACTGAAACTGTCCAGTATGATATGGTAAATTTTCAGTCCTCTTCCAGCATTTGTGTATCCAGCACTGAACTGAAGGGATTTATTACTACAGCTAGAGATACCCCATGATTTATCTTTCCAGATCCCCTCTCTTATATCAAGATGAGAGCTTGAGTCTATACATCCAAGGACTGTGAAATGCACATCAGATCCACATCTTGTCAAAGAATCTTAAAGCTCTACACTTCTGCACTAGACCATGTTTCTGTAACCTTAACAGGAACAAGGAAGATTTGCCCAAGTCTTGGGAAAATGTGGGTTTTTGGTTGTTTGCTTACATTGTTCTTGAGAGATGCAAACCTTCCTTGCTGAAGCAGTTGAGCAATCATTTAGAAATCATCAGGAACTTGAGCTGGCCTCTACAGGCCTCTCTGAAGCTTCATAGAGTAGGCAGCAGATCCTCTGGGCAGGACCATTGTGTTGCACAGGTCCAGAAAGAATTATTTTATTTTATTCTGTTCAAATGGTACTCTCTGGAGTGGTCTTGGTATAATGTTGCAATAACTAGTGACCCTGTCTGGGCAATGCAACTGAAAGCTCCAATAGACTAAGATGCAAAGAAGGGTCTGTTGGGTAGCCAGTGGTACATGGGGGTGGGAGGATGATTCATAGTAAAGACCTTTCAATGATTACCTTCAGTGCTTTACTTTCCTTAAGGATAGAATGAAGGTTAGGGTGGGAGAAAGTGTTTGGATCAATGAATCAATAAATAACTGATATATGCACAGGGGCCTGTGATTAAAAATTATAATTCAAAATTTCTGTTTTGGTTGTTCTATGAAAATTTGGACATATGGTTTCTTTGTGTATGGCCTTGCCTGAACCTAAAAAAAAAAAAGAGCGAGAGAGAAGAGGGTAAACTTCCAAATAAGGCAACATTAAAAAAGTTTGTCTTTGTTTCAAAACCCACTGCTATAAAAAGGACAAATCTATATTCCATAAATTTTGTAGGCTAAGTGTGTTGAAATATTCTACTGTCAGAATTTCCTGAAAGAAAAAAAGGAAACATTTAAATTTCAAAATTGTCGTTACCTATTCAAAGAAAGTATTCCAATTTTAAAGAGAAGTATGCTACCTTCTTTGTTAAATTCTAAAAGTATCGGGGGCCTTGCGTGACAAATCCAGCCACGTATTTAATTACAGACTTATACAAAATGGGAAAATCAATCAGTGGTTTGCAACAAGAGCTACCATAAGAAATTGGGTTAGACCAAGCTGAATTATACATGGCCTTATCCTCAGATTGCTTTCATTCCACCTGGGGTTCAAATATATAGAAAGATGATTACAATACAAAGTAATATTTTCCTCAGATTTGATATTTGCTAGACTGGACTGGGAAGAAAGTCATCAGAAACAAAGAGTGGGCAATGAACAGAAATTTTAAAGGTATTTTAGTGGAAAGGAATTTGTATTGCAAATGGGTTGGGCAAGGCAGAACAAACGAAATTCTGTGTCCTAACAGTCACAGATTCTGTCCTGAGACAACGAACTTCCATCGTTCAGAAAGACCGGGGCCATCTTCTCTAGGAATGCCCATCTAGTACCTTTGTGCCCTTTATTCTTGGGCTCTGTGTCCTGAAACTTGTATGTTTTATTTTTTGAGAACTTTTTCCAGGTTATTTAAGTCATTTTTATTCTGTTTCCTGTGGTTGCCATCATCTGAGAAAAGGACGTTTAAGAAGGTTAGAGACAGAGTTCCATCCTTCCTGGGTTCTTGATTGAGGCTGTGCCCTGGATAATTGATACCAGGGGTCCACCTTCATTATCTGTAAGTGCTCATCCTGTCCTGATCTCTCACTCCAGGACTATTTCCATCGTTTTTTCCTCACCAAGAAGGCATTGCCTCTCCTTACTGAAGGGGAGCAGATAAGGTTCCTGCAGCAGTTCTTCCATCTGAATGTGACAGGCTTACTGAACAAGGAGACGCTGGACATACTGCGCCGGCCCCGCTGTGGGGTACCTGATGTGGCTGAGTATTCGATCTCCCCAGGAAGACCCAAATGGGATAAGCACACTTTGACATACAGGTGCTTGTTAGCGCCTGGAGGGATGGTGGGTTGGTGACTACAAAACACCCCTAATGGCTTCCTTTTACCCTGCCAGTATCTTCAAATCCCTACATCTATCTCAGAGTAGGCGATTCTACCAGTTGTCATGCTAGCTTCCTCAAATCATCCCTTTAGGAAGAAGAGCCTAGCCTCTATCATTATTGCTCTAGCTTGTGTTGTTTTTGTTTTTTTTTTCCTGTCACTCTTCTCCATGGTAGCAATAAACTATAGTCTCATGCCCTTAATCAGCATATTTCCCCCGTATAAAATACCATTCTGCTATTAACCTGTTTTCCTTCCCTTAGTTAACTAAGTTGTGTGTGTGTAGGATATAATTTTGAAACCTTGCTCCCTGTCTAGGCTACTCTTCTGTGGGGGCTCTTATGCACATTGGAGAAATCCAAAGCAAAACAATTCTAAACCATATAAATGTTATGCATTTCAATTGAGTTCTTATAGATTTTTTTTCCCACTTAATTTTCAAAATCACTCTGTAGGGTTGTAGTTCTCAGGCTTTAATTTAGCTAAAAATAATATGAGGTGTTTGCCAATGTTCCTAGAAAGCAGTATTTTGTGGGTGTTATTTCTTAAGGTTTTGATTCATTTAGTCGGAGACTAACACAATTTTATAGACGAACAAAAGGAGGTGGGAAAACATTAAGTGATTTGTTCAAAAGTGTAGTCATTCACTTTTAGAGCTAGGATAATTCTCACACCTCTGAGCTATTCTTCTCAAGGATTTCTTCTTTCAGCATTATCAATTACCCATATGACATGAAGACATCCACAGTGAAAGATATTATTCATGATGCCGTTTCCATCTGGAGCAGCGTGACCCCCTTGATCTTCCAACAAGTTGAGGGTCAAGATGCAGACATCAAGATTTCATTCTGGGCTCTGGGTAAGGAACTGACAGGAAGGGAGGGCATGTTGTTCCATGTAAAGGGCAACGGGACCCTCTCCATAAATAAAACCCAACCCACACTATCCAGCTTCTGAAAAATTAAAATTAAAAGCAAGGCAAAGCCCTAATGGGAAGAACAATCATTCTACAGCACAGGAAACACCCTTTTATGTCAAGAAAGCATTAGGTAAGGGAGGGAGGGGTGCACTATGGTTGTGAACAGGGTGAGAGAGGGAGACTTGCACATTTCCTGTCAAAAGAGATCTGTAAAGCCCCTAAGTCTTATGAAACATTATTCAGAGTACATCTAACCTATTTTTAAAACCTGCCTAGCTTAAATTTTGTTTCCTTTATTCCTCTCCATTTTGGGAAGGACTTTTTGTCTCTAAATTGTAATCTTCACTCAGTCTCTGTCATATGTCTCTCTTTCCTTTTTAACAAAACCATAAGAAGTAGCTAGATTTTTGGTCCCACATCATCTTCTGCACAGACTGTGCCTTAGCTTTTTGTCCATCTCACAGTACTGGGGTTGCCCAGCACTCTCAGACACTGAAGCTTGCATAAAACTATCCCTAACCCTAGGAGCTGTCCCATCTTGTAACTATAGCTATCTTTCCTTCACAGCACATGGAGATGGTTTTCCTTTTGATGGGCCAGGTGGTGTCTTAGGTCATGCGTTTTTCCCAAATTCTGAAGCTCCAGGAATTGTCCACTTTGACAAGGATGAACATTGGTCAACTTCATATAGGGGTAAAGACATTGTTTTGTAGGGATCAAGACTCTCAGGGGCCTTGGAGGTTGGGATGCATTTGGATTTGTGTGCAGTAAAGATGGAAGAGGGAAGAATTCAGGGAGGTGGGAAGAATTTGCTAAGGAAGGGGTTCACTTGTATGAATGGAGTTAGATGAGGTCATTTCTGAATGCAAGTTCTCCTACCATATGTGCTTAGCTCTTTATCTTTCTGCTTTCATTCATCAGTTTCTCAGTTCTTTCCTTTACTCTTTCCTTCTCCCAGTTTATGTGTCTATATATTTTGCCATTCTGTTTCTCATATATACTCTTTCCCCTTTTGGCTACTTTTTTTTGCCCTCTATCATTTATTCCTCCTTTCCTTCTCTCTTACCTTCTCTCTTCTTCTCATATACTCTATTCTTTCATTTTAGTAGTTAATTTTTCATTTTATCTGTATCCTTTCAGGAATTAATCTCTTCCTGGTTGCCACCCATGAGCTAGGCCATTCTTTGGGCCTGTTCCACTCTGGGAATCCGAACTCCATAATGTACCCCACCTATGAGTATCAGGACCTCAGAACTTTCCACCTCAGTGTTGATGATATCAAAAGAATCCAGCAGCTTTATGGTCTGTACCTCCTGGAGGGGAGGGGGTCTTGGCAAGAAACTCCACTTGCAGTTTACTCACTGTTTTCATTTGTCTACACAGGGAGAAAGACATTCTTCTGAGGTGCCCTAATGCTGGTGCAGAGGACTCAACTTGAGTCATTCAACTCAAGCCTTTCAGTGGTTTCTTTGGAGGGACAAATAACTTAAAACACTAAAGCAGCCTAGGGGACAGCTAGAAATAAACCCTAAAAAGTTACCTAGTCAGGGTAGCTGAGTAAAACTCAGAAAATTTTGGAGTCATAATAAATACAATTTTTGAAAGTAATAATTTGTCTTCACATTTTTGGTATGGCCATGACCATAATAAGGGCAAGCAGAGTGGGGAGCTCTAAAAGAGATGACCATGGGATTCTAGAGTTAACTTCAAGGTAAGATAAAATAAAATTAGGAATAGACTTTTAGTGTGTCGCTACATAGAGATTAAGAAATGTCATCATTTATGGTGTAGTTAAGATGGCAGTTATAAAGACCATTTGTGGGGTTTGACAGCTTATCCACTTAGGAACTATGAGACTTTGGACAGGGAAAATATCCACTTTATGACTCACTTTCCACATTTTTCAAACAATTGCAATGGCTATACTTATTATCATAGTGCTAAATTATATAATACATGTTAAACACTTTACTCAGTGCTTGGCAGAAAAAATGTTTAGGTAATATTATTATTGTTATTGAGATATAAGAATTAAATTTATACTGTTCATTCTAACTACTGTTGTCTGTTTTTAGGGTAAGACATTTTGAACTGGTAGGGAATCAGATACATAGGAGTAAGTTAAGATTAAGACTTATTCTTCCTAGAAAAGTGAGGCTAGTACCTAGCTACACTATTGCAAAATGGGTTAGGAAATAGTGTAATAAGGATGGGGCATGATTTTAAAAATTTAAAAAAAGTCATATAAAAAGAGGGTCACATAAAGAATACATGCAATTTTATTCACCTTATAAAATAGAATGCAGCTAATATATTCAGCTGGCACAAAACATTCTTTGAAACTGCCAAGAATATTTGGGAGTGGTTTCTGAAGAACAACATTAATCTCAATAAAATGATAATTTCAAGTTTCCAAGAGCTACTGGAGGAAAGTAGTTGAGAGAAAAGCCAGTGAAATGGGTGAGAAGTCTTTCAGTTATGGGGTATGACTTGAGCAGGAATATACTGTCCCTTCAGGTTTTGCTTTTAGCTTCAAATTATCCCTGAGGTCACACTCTTTCCAGGGTACCCACATTAGGTAAATGAGTGAGGCAAGGGTGTAAATTGCCAGCCTCTTCCATCTGACCCAGGATAACGAAAACTCTTATGAGCACTGCAGCAAAGACCCCCAGGGGTTTGATCAAAGCTTTGCAGGTCTCATTACAGCTCAGCTTCTCCCTTTGCCTAATCTGGCTCCCACCCCCTTTCCTTCACAGCTGTTGATTCCTAATAAATATGCTGCATCCCAGTCTCAGCCTTAGTATCTGCTTCTGGAAAACCCAACTTCTGAATGCTGGTTATTTGAAATACCAATAAAATTATTAATATGCTGTGATACTGATAGATATGAAATAGAGAAGGCATATATAGCCAACATTAGCAATGAAAAAGTATATATCAACACACCTGCAGACAATGAAAAACCATGGAAGAATATTTTTGCACAACTTTTATCCAATAAATATCAAAATGTATATCCAAAACACATATTCCTGGATAACATAACTTACAAAATGGCTAAAGGCAGAAGAAAAAACACAAATGGTCCTTTACATGTTGAAATATGTACTCTATATTTAAAAATATCTCTACAAATATTTTCAACTCATAAAAAACAAAATATGAATTATCTTCTATTAAACATCTAGCTTGTTCTTAAAAATCATCACTGCAAGACTATTTAATAAAATAATCATGCCAGATGTATACAAAACTTTCTAGAGGGAAAAAAATTGAAGAGGAATTTTTCCTATATCATATTTGAGCTTCAAATAACACTGATATAAAAACATGCCAAAGATCTTATAAGTAAAGAACATTTCAGGATATTCTCAAGGATGAGCAAAAATTAAAATTCCTAAATAAAATATTAGCAAATCAAATTCATCAATAAATAAGGGAAAATAAAGGACTATGTGCAACTTGGATTTATGCCAGAAATGCAAGGTTGATATGCCTTTTTACAATTAATCAATACAATTAATCATATTAGCAGAATAATGAAGGAAAATTGTATTGTTTTCTCAACAGATAAAGGAAATGATTTTTCTAGTCCTGAAAAAGAATCCTCAGCAAATAAGCAATAAAATGAAAGCACATTTCTCCAACAAAAGTAGTTATAAAACTAATGCAGCCAACATAATGGCAAAGGAGTAAAAATTTACCTGTGACAACAGCAATGAGACAAAAATGCTACTTTCATCACTTCCATCCAACTTTGCACCAGAGTTGTTAGTGCAATAAAGCAATAAATAAAATATACATGTAAGCATTGGGAAGTAGGAGGAAAGAAATCATCATTACTTGAAGAGATTGATGTGGGCTATGGGTGGCAGGCTCTTTGTCTCTTCAGAGATAACCTAAACTGTGACTTGTGGGTGTGGGATGATCAAAGGTTGCAGTGCTGCCCTTGGTGAGCAGGAAACAGTTTAACAATGCAAGGTCTATAAACTTTAAGTATTCAGGGGAAATGCAAAGCAAATATGCTAAAAGCTTATAGAATGCCTGAGGTCCATGCTAAAAGCTTACTAAGATGTGGAAATAAATATATGGTAATTCAAGCCTATTGAGAATTGAAACAAAAGGACCATTTGGCCTTTCCTCTCTGTACAAAAGGGACTAAAAAATCTTGTTCGGGGCTCGGGATTCAAACAGAAAGTTCCCGAGTCTGGCCGGCCGTCAATAAACCATTTTTCCTTCTCAAAATCATTCCTGAGTCCTGGCCTCTCTATACTCAAATAATTGAACTTCTCTCAAATTCTACAACATTTTTGGCGACCACGAAGGGACTACAAACGAAGGCCGGAGACGGTAGCATTTTGCTGCCCCTTCCAAATCCCCGAGGAAGCCAGGAGGACTCTGGTGAACCCCAAATCTGGGCGTCCCTGGATTAAATTTAATACAGAAAAGATGTGGACTCCACCAGAATCTTCCCAACAAAAATCGAGGGCCATGGAAGGTCTGAAGAGAAAGATTCTGGAAACGAAAAAGAACTCTGAACATAGAAGAAGGTAAGACTCCCCGGATGAGCACAGTCTGGAAGGCCCTAGTTTTAATTGCTAGGAAGGGGAGGCTGATCACCTCCCGAGAGAACCCTAGTAGCCCCAGATTTTTGGGGGAAGCCATTCTCTCTAGGCTTGGGAAAAGGAGAAAAACCGGGGTAAAGCCTTGGTGTTTTGGGTTTGTCTAACTGCATGTTAGAATCTGGTACTAGTGTTATATCCACTAAAGGAGTGGAGTCTTGATTTTAATAGGAAGGGCTGTTTATAGATTCGAGTCCTAATGTCCTGGAGAAAAATGGGGAAAAAGCCCTAGTGTTTTGGGTTTGTCTAACTGCATGTTAGAATCTGGTACTAGTCTTATATCCACTAAAGGAGTGGAGTCTTGATTTTAGTAAAAAGGGCTATTTATAGGTTCAAGTCCTAATGTCCTCGAAATTAGTCTAGATTAAAAAACAAAACAAAACTTGGTTACAGGAAAATGGATTGGCTTTTCTGGGGAGCTTGGTCTGGGTGTAAAGTTTAAACAGTGGAAAAAGTCTAGCTGAAATCTTTTGTTATGGTGCTAAATTGTGAATGAATTCACTTTATACCAAATGTTAAGTGTTCTGAGGTTTGTGATGGCTGTGAGCGCAGCCATGGTGAAAATATATACAAACTTGTGGGTCAGATTAGTAACCTTTGTGCTTCTGTCTGTGTCAGCTCAATGCTAGTGTTGGAGTTGTGTCCTTCCGTAAAGTAGAATTACAGCTGAGTTGGAGCCCCCACCCCCTGCCATTGGCAAGGGGGTGAAATGATTATGGGGCAAAACTGAGGAGTCTGGATGTTTGTGGAGTCTAGATGTTTGTGCATGCTCTGCTCTCTTGTCTCTGGTCTGGCCCTTTGCCGGGGCTTGGAGGCCATCTGTGTCCACGCCATGCATCCAAGTTTGTTGGGGCTACCCCAGTCAGGGTGGCTGGGTCGCTGGGAGAATTTTTGTCTGCTCATTTTGGCTGAAAGCTGGAAAGGGGAGAAAGGCTCGCCCCTTTCCAGTGAGTCCACACCTTCTATTCATAAGCCACATTCCTGTTTGATTATTGTGCACCTGACTGCCTGGAAGCGGGGAAGAGAAGAGGGTGAAAAGCAGAATCAGAATAAATGCAGTAAAGTTCCCTCCCTAGGGTGTCAAAGCCAAACTATATTTGCATTCTGCCCAGGTTCTTAGAAGATATTGTAGTAACTTTAAGTCAGAGAATGTGTTCTGTGAAGGTAAAATTTGTCTTAAAGGTATAAATAATTATAAAGGTTTTACAAAGCATTGTTTAAATTAAGGTATTTAAATGGCTAATTGCAGAAAGTCATTATTAAACAAAAACTGAATTGATAATAATAATAATGAAAAGTAATTTTATAACAAACTTATTTGGCAGCCAGCCTCCCCTGCCAACTTGCTTCCAAAAAAACTGTTTCTAGTATTACATGCTACTAAGTATTAAAAGTGAAGAAAAATTCATTATTTTAACAAGCTTGTTTAGTATTAATGGCAATTATATGTTGTAAGAAGTTTGCCTGGTAACTTAGTATGTGGGATATATGGAATGTGTTTTTATTGCTAAGGAAGCAGAAGATGATTTAGTCCTAAAATAAAATAATTGATTATTGGAAAGAGTAGAGTGTGGGACAAAATCTGAATAAATACTGAAAGTGTAGAAGGTTTGTGAAAGGAAACTTTTATGATTAAAATTGAGTAAGATCAGTATACAAAGAAAATCTTGTTTATCAAAATAGCTTGTGCTTTAACCTCATCATTTCCTCAGTGTTTGAAGAAGGGTCTTATCTCATCAAACACTGAAAAGTTGCTTTTATTTCAAACTAACTGCAAGAGATTTATTTTACCTTAAAAGAGAAATTAAAGTAATGGTTAAGCTCATTTAATATGTTATAAGTCAAATGAAAGGTGTTGAAAAGTGTTATAAAATTAACCGGTTTTAAAAAATTAATAAAAACTGTAACTAAGAGTTAAAATCATTTATAAATGCATTTATATTATGAAAGAGTGGAAAGATAATAACTGAAATTATAACTGAGTGAATTTAGCCTGAAACTATTATTTAAGTGTAAATTCTAAACTAATCTTTCCTTTGTTTATGGTTACTTCAAGCCTAACCTCACCCCTAGTCTTTGCCTATGGTTATTTCATAATAGCTTCTGCCCCTACAGGCCAGACAAGAGCAAGGACATCACTGTCTCCTGTCCTGGTAATAGTAACCCTTTCGCTCATGAATTCTAGTGTAAACTAAATAAATTGCTGCCTGATGGAATAAGGTTAAATGACCACTGGAGTTTTATTATCTTCAAAATCAAAAAGGAGGGTGGGGGGGGAGAAGTCTCCTGCCTTAATGGTCAGTGTTCCTAAGAGTGGCAATTCATGAGAGAAACATCTGTCTCCCTGAGTCTTCAAATAGCCTCAGTAAATATATAAGATTAATCTTGTTGTTTATCCAAAATTCTGCTAATTTCAAAGTAAAATATAAAGTTCTAAAACAAAACGGTGCTAAAGCATTGAAAACATTTTGGTTATTACAATCCATTAAGAAAGAAAGAAAATTCTTGTGTAAAACTGCATAGTCATAGTATAAAACTGCACAGTCATAGTGCAAGTTAAGAAGAGTTTCAGGAGTCTTTGAAATGTTTTGCAGTCACACTTGTTTTGTAAGAATTAGAAGTTTAAAGTAACTAAAGTTATGTTGTATCAAACTATTCATGTCTGCCTATTTGCTCAAATTGTTGAGGTGAAATATGCAGTTATAAGTAATATATATTTTGGGACCCCAAATTAAGCTAAACAATATATAAAATAATGCAAATTATAAATAATATCAAAGAGTTTTGTTTCTGTGTCTAACTCTTTGTGTCTGCCCATTTGCTCAGTGTATGTCTTCATACATCAGGATAATATCAAATTAACAAATAAAAATTCTTAAAAGAGCACTATTCAAATTGTTAAAAATTAAATATGCAGTTATATTTGTAAATATTATTAAAGCCCAAATTAAACTAAGCAGGATGAAAAAGTCATATAGAAATCTAATTATAAAAACAATTGGGAAAAGGCCTCCTCTTTGCAAGAGCTTTAAAGGCAAGATTAGGTGTGGCAGATTAAACCTATCTACTAGGCTAGGGAATTAAAAATCAGTTTGCTAGGTAATTTCCCAGTTTAAACCTTTTGTCAACCATACAATGTAAAAAAAACAAAGATTAGGTTGGTTTTCACATAAAGGAAAAAAATGTTGATAGGTGTAACCTGGTGGCCTGCTGCCTCAGTCTCTCACTCCCGGGTTGGACAGCCGTGGAAGAAACCAGCTCAGGCCAGTCCTACGGGCAGTGAAAGGTTGCCCAAGAAGGAGCTAGGTTGGTGCCATTTCAGCACTAAATTCTATTCCTTATTTAACAAAGGGGAACAAGTAAAAACTAAAATGGTTAGAATGTGAGATAGAAGAAGCAGTTAAATCACAAACTTTTGCGTGGAAAAGTTAGATCTCAGATAAGCTTTAACTTCTGAAGTATCCAAACTATGGAAAAACAGAGGAAGAGCTTGTGTGCTAGGCTTAGGGGTATAAATTGTGTCATTTTTCTTTGTTCCACATGCCAGCCATATCTGGCTCTGTGCCCCTTCTTGCAAAATTGAGAATAAATTATTTTCTCCTCCACAATCTGGTAAGCCTTATTTTCTTCCAAAAGATTTCTTTCCAACAAAATAAAAGTAATTAGTGGCTCTATTAACAAATTTCAGTAAGTAAAGAAAAGTCCATAAAAACTATGGAAAGATCTTTCCTGGGTTATGATTAAACAAATTAAGTAATTGTGTAATGTGTTTTAAAACCTGGTAGTCAGTATGCTTTTAAATTGTTCATTTTCATAACTTAAACAAAGAAAAGAAGTTCTTAGCTTCCTGTAAGGAAAAAAGAGAACATTCCTTGCATAAACTATAATGGTTTCAATTTTATTTAACTTGAGTGTAATCTCCCATAGTTAATTTATAAACTAAATTAACATTATGTACGAAATCTTCAGAGTAATGAAAATTGTAAGTTCACATTGGTGAAATTAGGTTAAAAGAAAAAGATTGTAGATGTGCTCTCTTAAATAAATAGAGTAAATTTCTTTGGTAATTGTAATTTAATAAGTTTATTTAAACATGAGGTGGCTAGTCAATGTGGTTATAGTCAATTATAAAGAGTTTGTAAAACATCTTCCAAACTAAAAACGTTTAAATAGTTCTGTTGTAGAATTTGAGAGAAGCTCAATTATTTGTGTATAGAGAGGCTAGGATTCAGGAATGATTTTGAAAAGGAAAAATGGTTTATTGACGACCGGCTGGACTTGGGAGCTTTCTGTTTGAATCCCAAACCCTGAATAAGATTTTCAAATGCTTTTTATACTGCGAGGAAAGGCCAAATGGTTGCTTTGTTTCAGTTTTCAATAGGCTTCAATTAGCATATATATTTTCCAAATCTTAGGTAAGCTTTTAGCATGGACTCCAGACATTCTAGATAAGCCTTTAGCATATTTGGTTTGCATTTCCCCTGAATACTTAAAATTTATAGACCTTGCATTGTTAAACCGTTTCCTGCTCCCCAAGGGCAGGACTGCAGCCTTTCATCATCCCACACCCACAAGTCACAGATAGTTTAGATTATCTCTGAAGAGACAAAGAGCCTGCCACCCGTAGCCCACATCATTTCCCCCCTTTGCCAAAGTTTAACTTGCTAAGCTTTGGCATAATTATTGTTGGAGCTATGAGGTGGATGGCTGTTTGTTGTTTTGATTGATTATTTATCAATCTTTAGTGTAGCATTCAGGACTGTTTTTAAGAGTTTAGAAGATTTTATTCTGGACAGCAGAATCCTGGGGCGGGAGCCTCCTGCAGTCATCTTGCGGCCACCGGCACTCACATGGATTTCCAGTTAGGTTCTAGATCCATCTATTAATTTTATTTCACTCTTGAAGAGTTTACACCTTTAATTTAAAAGGGGTGCTGAAGGGAGATGGATCTCTTTTCTGTAACTGCTTCCTGCTGGCCATGGGCTGTAGTCATTGCCTAATAAGGTGTAAAACTCTTACTTTATTTTAACTGGAGGAAGATGGATCTGGCATTCTGTATGAAGTTGGATGAAGTTTTCATATGGTTAATAAGATGCTCACTCTGAAAGAAACAAACTTAATTAAAAATTTGGAATACCCGTTTTTAAAAGAGGACACATTGGATTACAGAGGTAGACAAGGTTAGGTGCCTATAAAGATGGCACTCCTTCAAAGCTGGTGGGAACAGCATATATATATATATTTTTAAGTTATCCATCTTTAGAGAGAAATTGCAACTGACACTTAGCTTTGTCTGAAGACACATTCCAAGCTGTTCAATGATTGACACTCATTTGCTCTGTTAGATGCTCCTGGTGAACTGGCACTCCTTGGGCGACTGGCTTCACTCAGAATTAGAACACTAAGTTGGAAATTCTCTTAGTTTTCTCTTGTGGGAGTGATCAGAACTACAGAATAAAGATTTTTACACCTTGGTTTTCATTGTACAATTTCTAGCAATTTTGACTTGTTCAATAGGTGACTCACCATCAGCAAGCAAGCCTCACTTTTGCTACACAGCAGAGTACAGCAGAATATAGAAGTTGACTGAGACTGGCTGAGACTGCCACCTTATTCTATAGACATGTTTATTAACTGTTTAGAAAATGATTTTACTAGGAATTTAACATGTCTAATATACTTTTGCACTTGATCCAAAATAGAAAAGATAACGTTATAATTATTAGGCATATATTTAGTACAGGATAAAAGTACGGCACTTAATATTAACTAATGTATTACTTAATGCATAAGGATTCAGAGTTGCAATTATTAGTTTTGAGTTTCAGGTTTGTGATACTTTACATGTTATTTCTCCATGAGAACAGGCCATAATGCCAATTGTGTTTAGGTTTCACTTACAATATATTGGTATCATGGCTCTATTTAGCATGTTTTTCAACGCAGTGAGCAAGTTGCAGCATCCTTGATCTTAGAGAGATTTTCCAGTATTCTACTAGCCTGGTGCATAGTGCTCTCTGGCACTATGGAACAGTGCCAGTCTGGAGGTGATATCTATTGTACACTTGGCTGTACTGAGTCATCATTGGCTGCTGCAGGAGCTTGAAACTGCAACATAGTTTCCATCGACTTCAGGAGCAGAACCAGAGGCTGATATAGCAAATATTTTTAATTGAGGGGTCAGTGACCAGCCTAGCCAATAACTCACATGGAGAGGCCACCTGTAATGTATACAAGGCCTGGTTTGAATGCACAAGAGTTTGATAATGTTAACGTTTATTTCTTGTTTTTATATATATATTTTAAACAATTTAATGCAACACATCATATATTAAATGACTTTACTTACACAATTTTACTATGAAGATAACAGTAGGTACTTTACTTTAGTAATAGAGGAAAAATATTATTTTTCATTGTTAAAATGAAAACAGAAGACTTCCAATATAATCAAGATAACTTTTTATTACTATTTACTTAAATATGTACTTTGCAGTGGCTTTCAGACAGGTTTTATTATCATTAAGTTATTTCTGCTACTAATACCAATCTAAGTTTTAGTTAACAATGACTTCTCTAGAACTAGAACTATTTAAACATTTTCAGTTTGGCAGATGTTTTACAAACTCCTTATAATTGAATATAACCACATTGACTAGACACTTTATGTTTAAATAAGCTTATTAAATTACAATTACCAAAGAAATTTACTTTATTTATTTAAGAGAGCACATCTACAATCTTTTTTCTTTAGCCTAATTTTACCAATGTGAACTTATAATTTTCATTAATTGAAAGATTTCGTACATAATGTTAATTTAGTTTATAAGTTAACTATGGGAGATTACACTCAAGTTAAATAAAATTGAAACTATAATAGTTTACGCAAGGAATGTTTTCTTTTTCCCTTACAGGAAGCTAAAAACTTCTTTTCTTTAAGTTATGAAAATTATTAATTTAAAAGCATACTGACTACCAGGCTTTAAAACACATGCATACTGACTACCAGGTTTTAAAACACATTACACAATTACTTAATTTTTTTAAATCATAACCCAGGAAAGATTTTTCCATAGCTTTTATGGACTTTCCTTTACTTACTGAAATTTGTTAATAGAGCCACTAATTACCTTTATTTTGTTGGAAACAAATCTTTTGGAAGAAAATAAGGCTTACCAGATTGTGGAGAGAAAATAATTTATTCTCAATCTTGCAAGAAGGGGCGCAGAGCCAGATATGGCTGGTGCCCCGGACAAAGAAAAATGACACAATTTATACCCCTAAGTCTAGCATGCAAGCTCTTTCTCTGTTTTTTTATAGATTGGATACTTCAGAAGTTACAGCTTATCTGAGATTTAACTTTCCCACGCAAAAGTTTGATTTAATTGCTTCCTCTATCACATTCCAGCCATTTTAGTTTTTACCTGCTCCCCTTTGTTAAATAAGGAATAGAATTTAGTGCTGAAATGGCACCGACTTAGCTCCTTCTTGGGCATCCTTCTACTGCCCATAGGACTGGCCTAAACTGGCTTCCTCCACTGCTGTTCAACCCGGGAGTGGGAGACTGAGGCAGCAGGCCACCAGGTTACATCAACATTTTTCTTATGTGAAAATTAACCTAATCTTTGTTTTTTTTTGCATTTTATGGCTGACAAAAGGTTTAAACTGGGAAATTACTAGGCAAACTGATTCTTAATTCCCTAGCCTAGTAGATAGGTTTAATCTGCTACACCTAGTCTTGCCTTTAAAGCTCTTGTAAAGAGGAGGCCCTTTCCCAATTGTTTCTATAATTAGATTTCTATGACTTTTTCATTTTGCTTAGTTTAATTTGGGCTTTAAGAATATTTATTTACATATATAACTGCATATTCAATTAACAATTTGAATAGAGCTCTTTTAAGAATTTTCATTTGTTAATTTGATATTATTATCCTGATGTATGAAGACATACACTGAGCAAATGGGCAGACACAAAGAGTTAGACACAGAAACAAAACTGTGGACTCCTTCCCACCTGTGGCCTTTGGAAGCTTTTCTGTAGGGGGTCCATCCTACAAAACAGTCAACACCATGTCCAATGAATAGATTGTCACTGCCATCTGGTGGTTATGTCTTCTGGGTCAACGACAAAATCCTCCATTTAAATTCCCCACAGTTTGCACATCCTGTTAATGTGCTTCCTGTGTTCCCTGAAGCATGTGAATTGTGGAATTTCCTTTCCGACCCAAAAAGGGGCTTCACCTGGTGTTCCACTGCTTTTTCTTTTAGCTGCCCCAAGGGTAGAGAGGGAAGCTGTGGAAGGGGAGCAGATACCTGGATCCTGGCCCCAGATTTGGACAGGAGTATGTCCCAAGTGGTAAACATGTCATGGGGAGTCAAGAAGGAGGAACAGGTGCCAGAGAGCATCCTCCCTTCACCCAGACTCTTCTCTCCATATTTTATCCCAGCTCCAGCTGTCACACCCAGGCTCCGATTGACTGTCAAGGCAGGAGACTTTTCCCCCTCCATCCCCCTTTAAGATTTTGGAGATAATAAAACCTCCAGTGGTCATTTAACCTTATTCCATCAGGCAGCAATTTATTTAGTTTTACTCTTGAATTCATGAGAGAAAGGGTTACTAATACCAGGAGAGGAGACAGTGATGTCCCAGCTCTTCTCAATTATGAAATAACCATAGGCAAAGGCAAAGGGTGAGGTTAGGCTTGAAGTAACCATAAACAAAGGAAAGGTTAGTTTAGAATTTACACTTAAATAATAGTTTCAGGCTAAATTCACCCAGCTATAATTTCAGTTATTGTCTTTCCACTGTTTTATAATATAAATGCATTTATAAATGTTTTGACTCTTAGTTACAGTTTTTATTAATTTTTTTTAAAAACCTATTAATTTTATAACACTTTTAAATACCTTTCATTCGACTTATAACATATTAAATGAACTTAACCATTAATTTAATTTTTCCTTTAAAGTAAAAGAATAAATCTCTTGCAGTTAGTTTGAAATAAAAAGCTATTTTTCAGGATTTCATTTCTAGAACATAAATGTTCTTTTAAAAGAGGTAAGACTCTTCTTCAAACACTGAGGAAATGATGAGGTTAAAGCCCAAGAAGCTATTGATAAAAGATTTTCTTTGTATATTGATCTTACTCAATTTTAATCATAAAAATTTTCCTTCCACAAACCTTCTACACTTTCAGTATTCATTCAGGTTTTTTCTCAACACTCTACTCTTTCTAATAATCAATCATTTTATCTTAGGACAAAATCATCTTCTGTTTCCTTAACAATAAAAACACACTCCATATATCCTATATACTAAGTTACCAGGCAAACTTCTTACAACATATAATTGCCATTAATACTAAACAAGCTTGTTAAAATAATGAACTTTTCTTCACTTTAAATACTTAGTAGCATGTAATACCAGAAACAGTTTTTTTGGAAGCAAGTTGGCAGGGGAGACTGGCTGCCGAATAAATTTGTTATAAAATTGCCTTTTATTATTATTATTATTAATTCAGTTTTGTTAAATAATGACTTTCTGCAATTAGCCATTTAAATACCTTAATTTAAACAATGCTTTGTAAAACTTTTATAATTATTTATACCCTTAAGACAAATTTTACTTTCACAGAACACATTCTCTTACTTAAAGTTACTACAATACCTTCTAAGAACCTGGGCAGAATGCAAAGGTATTTTGGCTTTGACACCCTAGGGAGGGAACTTTACTGCATTTATTCTGATTCTGCTTTTCACCCCCTTCACTTCCCCCCCTTTCAGGCAGTCGGGTGCACAACAATCAAACAGGAAAGTGGCTTATGAATAGAAGGTGTGGACTCACTGGAAAGGGGCAAGCCCCTCCCCCCTTTCCAGCTTTCAGGCCAAAATGGGCAGACAGAACCTACTCAAATTCAGCAACTCTCCAGGGGACCCAGCCACCCTGACTGGGGCAGCCCCAACGAATTTGGGTGCATGGTGAGGACACAGATGGCCTCCAAGACCCGGCAAAGGGCCAGATCAGAGACAAGACAGCAGAGCATGCACAAACATCTAGACTCCGCAAACATCCAGACTCCTCAGTTTTGCCCCATAATCATTTCACCCCCTTGCCAATGGCAAGGGAGGGCTCCAGCTCAGCTGTAATTCTACTTTACATAAGGACACAACTCCAACAGTAGCATTGAGCTGACACAGACAGAAGCACAAAGGTTACTAATTTGACCCACAAGTTTACATATATATTTTCACCATGACTGCCCCCACAGCCATCACAAACCTCAGAACACTTAACATTTGGTATAAAGCGAATTCATTCACAATTTAGCACCATAACAAAAGATTTCAGCTAGACTTTTTCCACTGTTTAAACTTTACACCCAGACTAAGCTCCACCAGAAAAGCCGATCCATTTTCCTGCAACCAAGTTTTTTTTTTTTCTAGACTAATTTCCAGGACATTAGGACTTGAACCTATAAATAGCCTTTTTTACTAAAATCAAGACTCCACTCCTTTTGTGGATATAAGACTAGTACCAGATTCTAACATGCAGTTAGACAAACCCAAAACACCAGGGCTTTTCCCCAGTTTTTCTCCAGGACATTAGGACTCCGAACCTATAAACAACCTTTCCTATTAAAATCGAGACTCCACTCCTTTAGTGGATATAAGACCAGTACCAGATTCTAACATGCAGTTAGACAAACCCAAAACACCAGGGCTTTTCCCTGTTTTTTTTCCTTTTCCCAAGCCTTGAGAGAATGGCTTCCCCCCAATATTTTGGGGCTACTAGGGTTCTCTTGGGAGGTGATCAGCCTCCCCTTCCTAGCAATTAAAGCTAGGGCCTTCCAGACTTTGCTCACCCAGGGAGTCTTACCTTCTTCCATGTTCGGAGTTCTTTTTCATTCTCAGAATCTTTCCATTCAGACCTTCCATTGCCCTCGATTTTTGTCAGGAAGATCTGGTGGAGCCCACATCTTTTCTGGATTAAATTTAATCCAGGGGCACCCAGATTTGGGGTTCACCTGAGTCCTCCCGGCTTCCTTGGGGATTTGGAAGGGGCAGCAAAATGCTACCATCTCTGGCCTTCGTTTGTTGTCCTGCCGTGGTCACCAAAAATGTTGTAGAATTTGAGAGAGGCTCAATTATTTGTGTATAGAGAGGCCAGGACTCAGGAATGATTTTGAGAAGGAAAAATGGTTTATTGATGGCCGGCTGGACTCGGGAGCTTTCTGTTTGAATCCCGAGCCCTGAACAAGATTTTCAAATGTCTTTTATACCGCGAGGAAAGGCCAAATGGTCGCTTTATTTCAGTTTTCAATAGGCTACAATTAGCATATATATCTTCCAAATTTAGGTAAGCTTTTAGCATGGACTCCAGACATTCTAGATAAGCCTTTAGCATATTTGGTTTGCATTTCCCCTGAATACTTAAAGTTTATAGACCTTGCATTGTTAAACCGTTTCCTGCTCCCCAAGGGCAGGACTGCAGCTTTTCATCATCCCACACCCACATGTCACAGATAGTTTAGATTATCTCTGAAGAGACAAAGAGCCTGCCACCCATAGCCCACATCAGTTCTAGTTCTAAAAGTCCTGGTTAACTAAAACTTAGATTGGTATTGGTTGCAAAAAATAACTTCGTGATAATAAAACCTGTCTGAAGGCCACCACAAGGTACATATTAAAGTAAATGGTAATAAAAGTTATCTTGATTCTATTGAAAATATTCTGTTTTCACTTTAACAATGAAAAATATTTTTTTCTTCTATTACTAAAGTAAAGTACCTACTGGTATCTTCATGGTAAAATTGTGTAAGTTAACAGTCATTTGATATATGATGTGTTGCATTAAATTGTTTAAAAATATATATATAAAAACAAGGAATACATGTTAACATTATCAAACTCTTGTGCATTCAGACCAGACCTTGTATGCATTGCATTTTGCCTCTCCATGTGAGTTATTGGCTAGGCTGGTCACTGACACCTCAATTAAAAATATTTGCTATATCAGGCTCTGGTTCTGCTCCTGAAGTCAATGGAAACTACGTTGCAGTTTCAAGCTCCTGCAGCAGCCAATAATGACTTGGTACAGCCAAGTGTACAATGGATATCGCCTCCAGACTGGCACTGTACCATGGTGCCAGAGAGCACTATGCACCAAGCTAGTAGAATAATGGAAAATCTCTCTAAGATTAAGGTGCTGTGACTTGCTCACTGCGTTGAAAAACATGCTAAGTGGAGCCATGATACCAGGATACTGTAAGTAAAACTTAAACACAATTGGCATTATGGCCTGCTCTCATAGAGAGATAACATGTAAAGTATTACAAACCTGAAACTCAAAACTAATAATTGCAACTCTGAATCCTTATGCATTAAATAATACATTAGTTAATATTAAGTGCTGTACTTTTATCCTGTACTAAATATATGCCTAATAATTATAATGTTATCTTTTCTGTTTTGGATCAAGTGCAGAAGTATATTAAACATGTTAAATTCCTGGTAAAATTATTTTCTAAACAGTTAATAAACATGTCTATAGAATAAGGTGGCAGTCTCAGCCAGTCTCAGTCAACTTCTATATTCTACTGTACTCTGCTGTGTAGCAAAGGTGAGGCTTGCCTGCTGATGGTGAGTCACCTATTGAACAAGTCAAAATAGCTAGAAATTGTACAATTAAAACCAAGGCGTAAAAAAACCTTTATTCTGTAGTTCTGATCACTCGCACAGGTGAAAACTAAGAGGATTTC
Organism: Dasypus novemcinctus; assembly: GCF_030445035.2. NCBI lineage: Eukaryota > Metazoa > Chordata > Mammalia > Cingulata > Dasypodidae > Dasypus > Dasypus novemcinctus. Next base: position 99,468,435 of record NC_080682.1, on the reverse strand, counting down.
CAACTTAGTGTTCTAATCCTGAGTGAAGCCAGTTGCCCAAGGAGTGCAAGTTCACCAGGAGCGTCTAACAGAGAAAATGAGTGCCAATCATTAAACAGTTTAGAATGTGTCTTCAGACAAAGCTAAGTGTCTGTTGCAATTTCTCTCTAAAGATGAATAACTTAAAAAAGAATATATATGCTGTTCCCACCAGCTTTGAAGGAGTGCCATATTTATAGGCACCTAACCTTGTCTACCTCTGTAATCCAATGTCCTCTTTTAAAAACGGGTATTCCACATTTTTAATTAAGTTTTTCTTTCAGAGTGAACATCTTATTACCCATATGAAAACTTCATCCAACTTTGTACAGAATGCCAGATGAATCTTCCTCCAGTTAGAATAAATTAAGAGTTTTACACCTTATTAGGCAATGACTACAGCCCATGGCCAGCAGGAAGCAGTTACAAAAAAGAAATCCATCTCCCTCAGTACCCCTTTTAAATTAAAGGTGTAAACTCTTCAAGAGTGAAATAAAATTAATAGATGGATCTGGAACCTGACTGGAAATCCATGTGAGCGCCGGTGGCCGCAGAATAACTGCAGGAGGCCCCCGCCCCAGGATTCTGCTGTCCAGAATGAAAACTTCTAAACTCTTAAAAACAGTCCTGGATGCTACACTAAAGATTGATAAATAATCAATCAAAACAACAAACAGCCATCCACCTCATAGCTCCAACAATAATTATGCCAAAGCTTAGCAAGCTAAACTTTGGCAAGGGGGAAATGATGTGGGCTATGGGTGGCAGGCTCTTTGTCTCTTCAGAGATAACCTAAATTGTGACTTGTGGGTGTGGGATGATGAAAGGTTGCAGTCCTGCCCTTGGTGAGCAGGAAACAGTTTAACAATGCAAGGTCTATAAACTTTAAGTATTCAAGGGAAATGCAAAGCAAATATGCTAAAAGCTTATTGAATGCCTGAGGTCCATGCTAAAAGCTTACTAAGATGTGAAAATAAATATATGGTAATTCAAGCCTATTGAGAACTGAAACAAAAGGACCATTTGGCCTTTCCTCTCTGTATAAAAGGGACTAAAAAATCTTGTTCGGGGCTCGGGATACAAACAGAAAGTTCCCGAATCTGGCCGGCTGTCAATAAACCATTTTTCCTTCTCAAAATCATTCCTGAGTCCTGGCCTCTCTATACTCAAATAATTGAACTTCTCTCAAATTCTACAACAAGATCACCTATTAGAAATTAAAGATTTATAGCAGTTTTTCCAGAACAGGATCAAAATAATTTATTTTATTTTTATACATCAGCAACAAATATTTTAAAAAGAGAATATTTACACTGGCATAAAGTAATACCATTACTCAAGGAACAAATCTAGTGTAAGAGATGTAATATCTCTGCATGGAAAGCTATAAAATAATTTTGAGAAAAATTAAAGATGCCCAATGTTCTTGGATTGAAAAACTTGGTATTCTTAACTCTTTGTTTTCACCCCTGATACCTGGATTCTGATACATAGATTCAATGCATTCTCAGTAGAAGTCCCAATGTATATCTTGACAGAATTTGATAAGCTGTTCCTAAATTTTGTGAATAACTGCAAAGAGGTAGGGTAGCCAAGGTAACAATTAAGGAAAATAATATGTTGGATGACCATGTTTTATATTAAGCACTGTGGAAATAGTGATGGCCCAGATAATGCTTAGTATGGAGACTTAAATACTGTTGTTGCTTAATAAATGTGGTTACTAAACACATGAATAATAAAAAATCCTGTTCTATGAGAAGCAGTACATGTCTTATAATGGAAAGACCTATCACTGCATGCCATGGTCCTATACAAATGTCCTTAATTAAAGCTAAAATTTCAATGTTCTTCTGGCTCAGGAAAGTGGTCATGAAGTCACTTTTTATGCTCATTTGAGATAGACAATTATTTCTGAGAAAACCCTGGGAGTCCTGGACGGAAGCAGGGACATATTTCTATAATTCCCAGGATAGTGATCATGGGTGTTTGGCACAGCTGTGGTTAAGGAATATTTATGTTTGTTTCATCCCTGGGGATCCAGTTGACTCCAGTACTAACTCCTAACTCTGTGCCTCAGGAGACATTAGAAGTATTCATTAAGATAGAAGAAGCATTTAAGGTTCACCACATAAGGAATCAAAGGTTTCCAAAGCATGAGGGCCAAAACTGTAGCCCTGGCAGTCAGTATAAATTTGACTGTCCGATACAGATGAGAGCTTTTCTCAGGTAAGGGATAAGCCAAAGAGAGCAAGTTATAAAGCACATGAATACAAAAGGAAATGAGAAGACAGATATAGGCAGTAAAACAAACAAACAAAAACAGAGAGAGAGAGAAAAGATTTGGACAGAGTAGAAAAGGGAGGTCACAGTAAGGGTGAGTCAGATTTATTGGGAAGAAAGGATAAAAAAAGATAATTAAATGCTGAAAGGACCAAAATTTAGGCTAAAACACAATAGATGTAAATGGCAGTAGGAGTTAGAAGATCAATAGGAAAGAATAAATATGTGTGGAATGAGGGAAAAGAGAAAGTTACAGAGTAGAAATAGAAAAAGAATAGGATTTGACATACAGAAGAGGAAAGTTTAGGCAGAGAAATATAGAAAAGAACAATGGATCCGGAAAAGGGGTACTGTTTGCATGATTAATTAAGCGCTTGTCTGGATGCAATTGTCTTACATAATTTTCAAATATGTTCAAATGTTTTATTACAAAACAAACAGTGGGTAACATGTAGCATAATCTGTGTCAACATATGGGGCTGAAGGGGAAATTCTTTAGAAGTACAATTTGCATTTCTGCAAGAGGGGGACAAAAAACAGGTGTCATCATTTTTGTGAACAATTTTGAAATGTATGACATATCATAAATTTCTGCTCCACTCTTTTTCACAACTTTAAAACAGGTTAGTCAGTGGAAGATAGTTTTTGAAACCCGCAGCCAGGAAGCTGGTGAGGCATAATTAAATGGTCTTGTCATCCTCAGTGGTTCTCCTGTAATTACTTGGAAGAGGTGAGTGCAACATGATTTTATACATGCCTCTGCCATTTGAAGCAGTCTTTCTAAAGTTACTCTTAGTCCCTACCTATTCTTTCCCTTTCAGCTTTACTGTGATTAGATAGTATCAAAACAAACAAAATACAAAACATAAAGACTCATTGTTAATGGCCCAGAATTAGAGTCATTAGAAAATTAACAGAGAAAAGACGCAACAAAGGCTCCGACAAAAGTGAAAGACATGACAGAGAAGGCAGCGAAAAAGAAGGAGAAGAAAGGGCAAGAATTTACTTGGGATTTTCCTGCCTTTCTTAACTTTGAATCTAGAAACAGTATCAATTATAGTTTTCTGAAAATTCCCAAGGACACATTTCCTGCAGTTTCTCTGAGGAGTGAAAAATATGTGACTTAGATTATAATTGGAAGAATTAAAGGAGAAAGCATGGAAGAACTTCACTACGTAAGGTAAAGGATGCTACTTCTCCACTCTATGTCCAGTATTATCCGTGTGTGTGCACTTGAGTGTGTGCTTTAGTGAGCTGAGCTTTAGAACAGGTAAACAGTGTAGAAGTTTCTGATGGAGAGGGAAGATAAAAGAAAATCAGTTAGGGACTCTGTGAGTTACTGAAGACTAGAGAGGAAAAATGTTGCTTGAAGGCAAAGAAAAATAAATGTGCTGAATGAGTATTATGCCTAGTAAGTCTGAGAATATAGTGAGTAGCTGACTGTTTTATTGAAGGCTAGTGACCCAAATAAAGCTCAAATTAGACTGCTGGGCTGGACTACCAGGAAGCTGTCTGACTCCTAGCTGATGTGGAACTCCTGGGCTTGCAGAAAGAAAGACAAAAACATTGAAAGGTCTTTCTTACTTTCTGGAGAGGGTGGCTTGGCATTTCCTTCTGCTTCTCAGGCATGGATTCTAAAGCCCTCCTTTGAAACATGGGATGTGAAGACTGAGAACTTACACAGACAATGAGTTAAAAGTCAGTTGAACTCAAACAAAAACTTGCATCACTTTGATTTATCAAATTTGTTTCCCTCTACTGTGTTCAGGGAACTAATTAGAGGTAGCATTTAGGAGTTTGGGGAATATAGTACCATGTGTTTTCTGATCTAGTGTTTACTAATAACCTAAAAATAAAATGCAGTTGGGAAATTCACCTTTTTGATATGCAGATTCTAAGCTTACTAACTTGGACCTGGATTTTTCCTAAGTGTATGAATAGACCCAAAAGACTAGATTTTCAATAGAGAGGTCAAAAAATCCTTGCCACTGTTACCAATAATGTGAGTATATTAAAAGTGAATTAATTTTATCAATGCATATTATTACTATTAAAACATAATTTAGATATCACATGATATCAAGAGCTGTACTTTCTTTTGAGTCTTAGTGGCTTGTTCTGCAACTTCACAGTAAAAGAGGGCAAGAGATGTACTCATTCTGATAAGTCAAATGAGAGAAAATGAGGCATATTGTGGGGGTACCATTAAGCCCTTTTGCCTGCTCTTGTAAACTTACTACTCACTACTTTTTATCAAAATTTGTAATTTTATTAAATATGATAAGGATAGGTGCTTTTGTTTTCCTATTTGGGTCTTTTCCTTCTACCTTCCTGCATTGTTGGCAGAGATCATAACCCTTGCAAAAATATGTAGAATATTTGAAATGAGAGAAATTGCTATTCAAATCCAGGGGGTGGGAGCAGGAATTTATGACCCTAAAGCCTCAAGTTGACAAAGAATGTGATCCATGAAGGAATATATCTTATTCTTTGTGTTTCCAATACCTAGCACAAAGCTTAGAGTATAATAGGTTTCCAATAGTTATATCTTTGTTGATGGACCAAAGTCATATTAGTAAAATAAAAGGTAAGTATTAGGTACTCAGTGTTTGCAGAAAGAATGCTGACTAGGAGACTCAAAGAATGCTTAACCCTTTCTTAGCATCAAATATGTATGCTAAAGCCAGCAAGCAAGCAGTGTTTTATTTCTCTCCTTTTATTCCTATCTCCCCTGCCAACTACTAACTGCTAGCACTTAATGTACCACTGAATTTAAGCTACAACATAACTTATTCACATGGAAAAACCATTTTATGCCCAAAGCACAGATGCTGTTCATAGCTATGATTATTGACTCTGTTTTGTTCTTGTAAGTCAAGCAAATCTATGAGCCTGAGCAGGAGAAGAAAGCATTTGATAGAGTACACAGCCAGCCTTGATGTGCCAGAACTGTTTTTCTCAACATTTAAGCAATGACCAATGTTACCATGTATTTATTTTTCACCATAATAAGATGGGAATTTGACATGAAACCATAATTTCATAGCTAATTCATAGCTCATAATATGTTTAGTGGTGGAAAAGCAAAGGATGATCTGAAACTTCAAGAAAATTGAAATGCCTTGAAAATATTAAATTGATGTGAATAGGAAGCACCTACTTCTAGAAATTCTCAAGAGGAATGGTAACCTCAACTCTTCTAAGAATGATGCTTATAATAAGATAATTCCAGCCCATCTATAGTTAGGTGAGTCTGACTTCACATTTAAGAATTGAATTTAGCAGGAAATTCAAACACAACTGACAAAAAATTAAATCCACAAAAATATTATCCAATAAGTGAATCATCTCTAACAAGATTTATTGACAAATTCCACCCAAATCTTGACAGCCCTTTATATTATATTTGCCATGACATTCTCACCAAGTTTCTAAAATTTTTTTACTGAACATTATCAGTGTCTAAGAGCCCAATTCTGTACAAATCATAGTCTTCGCTATTTCTTAATTACACTCTTTGTGAGATTGACTTTGGATATCGTGATTAGTGTTTATGTAAAGTAAAGAACTAAAAGTGAAAGGTACGACTTCTCTAATAAAAAGTGAGAGATGTATAAGGCAGTTGTATATGTAGAAAACAATTGTGTGTATTAGTAATTAAAAAAAGAATCAGTTGAAAGGGCAAAATTTATTAAAAGTTTCTCTAAAATAAACTGAAGACACTAAAAGATCAGTGCCAGACAGCTGGAGCCTCATGATATGGGTCTTTGAATCCATATTTGGAAAGATCTTCACTTCAGACCAGGGTTTGACCTCTCAAGAGGTCAGAGGCAAAGCTGAGGCATTGCTGGGGGGATTTCTGAAGACTATGCAGTCTAGACCCTAAGGGAAAAGGTAAGTGAAAAATTTACTCAGGAATAGTCAATAGACTGAGACAAGTCTTGGATAAGGAATCAGGTCCTGGGAAGAGCAGAGAATGCCCTGGGGCCTGGCTGTCCTGCTGAAGGTCAAACACCGTGGACAGAGCAAGGGCAACATGGGTATCCACCACAGGAGGTGCAGCAATCACAATGCAGACTACTGAGGGAAAGGAAACCCAGGCTTTAGAATTTTATTTTCAGACAGGAGGAATGAACTTAGTTGTGTCCAAAAGACACCGAGGTGAGTGCGTAGAGCTGCATTTCTGGGATCGCCATGATTATAGAGGTAGGTTCAAATGACCTATACAGTTAGGGAAAAAAATAACATTCTGTTTGCATATTCTTTTAAAAACGTGATTATAAGCATCATTTGGAGAGGAAAAAGTTGATCAAGAAAGGATAATTAGAAGAGTGGATAGTACCAAGTATTGCTAATTTTCACACAATATGTAACAGATATCTTGCTAACTGTGCTGTTTTGTAAGAGGGTGGACAAGAAGCCACCCTTAGAAGGGCTTTCATAGGTGCACAATGGCCTTATGTCTTAAATATTTATTTTCAAAGCACTTAAGCCTTGATCTGTGATATATAAATATATATATATATATCTTCCATGAGAATTTTTGGTTAGGGAAGAGTTGCTGTACTACTAAATACTTTAAATTATACAAGTGAGAAGCGTTCTGGGATTATGGAGTTTAGTCTCGTTGCCATACCTTCTTTCATACTGAGGAATTTAACTTTTAGCAGTAAAACATTAATTATTTAAAATGATTAAGTATTAGGAATTGTTAAACAAAACTGAACTAAATACAAAGGGAAATTATATTGAGTCCTTGGGACCAATCCAATTGTCCTGTTCGACAAGACAGCCCAGGAGCAATAAATAATAAACCTAAGGATGTTCCTGATAGGAATCTTGTGTAAATCAATAGACACTTTTCTTTATTTTCATCTTCAGACCATAAAGTAAAGGTTTGTTCTCTGCTCTTTTGCTATTCAAATTTTCCAGTGTCCTCAATGCAAACCTGACAACATTGGGATGATCAGATTTGCATAGTCCACACTTTTGTTCCAGAATTTGGTGCTTTTAATGATGGGGAAATATTTCTTACATCAGACCCATAAGAGGTACCGTCCTCTGTGAAGATGAAGAAAAGAGTCCTCTCATCCTGATTGCACTTCTGCTCATAAGGGATAGCACTGAAGGATAAGAGAGGGTAACAGAGGAGGCTCTTCTCAGGGTAAGGTCACTATTTTTGAGGCATTTTAAAGGTCACTATGGTGGTCTGCAATAGCAGTGATGCTGTGGAGCCCATATTTATCCTGAGAGGTTTCCCCGGACCAGAGTATATTCTTCCTTGGCTCTCAATCCCATTCTGCCTGGCATACTTAGTAGCATTTTTTGGTAATTGCATCATCCTCTCTGTCGTTTGGATTGAGTCTTCCCTCCACCAGCCCATGTACTACTTCCTTTCCATCCTGGCACTGACTGACCTGGGTATGTCCCTGTCTACACTTCCCACCATGCTTCCTGTGCTATGGTTGGGTGCTCAGGAGATAGAGGCAAGTACTTGTTTTGCTCAGCTCTTTTTCATCCATACATTCACGTTTCTGGAGTCTTCAGTGTTGCTGGCCATGGCCTTTGATCGTTTTGTTGCTATCTGCTATCCACTGCACTATTCCACCATCCTCACCAATGGTGTAATTGGCAAGATTGGTTTGATCTGCTTGCTGAGAAGCATGGGAGTTGTAATGCCCACGCCGTTGCTACTGAGACACTATCTGTACCATCACGTCAATACCCTTTCCCATGCCTTCTGCTTGCACCAGGATCTTCTGAAATTATCATGTTCAGATGCCAGGATAAATAGTGTTTATGGACTTTGTGTCGTCATTGCCACACTAGGTGTGGATTCCCTCTTCATACTTCTTTCATATGTCCTGATTCTGAATGCTGTGCTGGGCATTGCGTCTCATGAAGAGCAGCTAAAGGCACTCAACACATGTATATCTCATGTCTGTGCGGTGCTCATCTTCTTTGTGCCAGTTATTGGAGTGTCAATGGCCCATCGCTTTGGGAAGCATCTGTCTCCCATCGTCCACGTCCTCATGGCTGACATCTACTTGCTTCTTCCCCCGGTGCTTAACCCAGTCATCTATAGTATCAAGACAAAGCAGATTCGTTTAGGAATTCTCCGCAAATTTGGATTAAGGAGAAAACTTTAAGTAACCTCTGTCCTCCAGTTTTACCACTGAAAATCCTAAGGGGGCTAGTTTTGTATAGTTAGGAATAAAATAATTGGAGCAAGATCATAGAGTTAAATTCATTATTCTCCTATTTCCTACATTTGTTATCTCAGCCTTTGTGAGATTTATACTATTCTTGACTATTCTTGGCAAAATTGTGAAAATTAACTGTGGCCTTTGTGATTGCAAATAATTGAGAGACAAACTAGACAGTGCATGGATAAGAGATTGGTTAAAAAACTGTACACATTTCTTAAAAATAATTGCAACAATTCCTTGTGAAATATAACTACATTTACATAACTCTGTTTTTACTTATCTAATATCCACTATCTCTCTCTAATAAATTTTCCCATCATTGATTTCTCGTGCTGCAATATCACAACTATTTCTGAGAGGTTTTCTGATTCTTTAGGGCATCTTTGGAACTTGACTTTCTGGCAAGACTTTGAACTGCTTGTGTGGCTATTGGCTTTGGAACTAGGCCTGTACTTATACTGCACACTAAATTTCACATCAGAGTCTACTTCCTAGAAATCCCTGGGTTGAGAGGTTCTCAGAAAACCTGTAATATGAATGAAAGGCGAAATAAAATTCTCAAGGACACCCTTTGGCAGGCAGATAGAACAAGATAAGAATACAAGCAAAACCATGGTTTTGACTAAGTTTTAAGCATAGGAACCTGGGAGAATGGAAATGACCCAGTCACTCTGTTTCTTCTACTCTAATCTTGAACATAAGAACTAACAAAAAGGGGTCTTGGAGACACAGCCTTGGCTTACCCGAGTACAGGAAATTTCATATATGTATATTTATGCAACTGAACTCATGCTAATTATTATGCTATTTGTGTTGAACTTTTTAAATGTCATTAGATCAATTACCTAATTTAAATTCTGATTTCATAATTAATCAGCATCAAATTTCTTGCTTATCCCTTTTATGTGGGTTCACAAATGACAGTAGATCAAAGATCTAGGAATACCTAATCTTCCACCCAAAGAGAAAAAATGAGGCTTATGCTATAGAGATATTGAACCAGAAAAGCCTGGACTCAAGAGCACGAGTAAGTCTCCACAACCAGAAAAACACATTTATTTTTTCTATGTTATTAATTTTTAGGAGTTATTCATATATTCTGAATATCAGTAACTGCAGGATATCTGTATTATATTATCTTCTACATGCTACAGTTTACATTTTGTAAGCTTTAATAGAATCTTTTCATGACCAGAAGTGTTAACTTTAATGAAGTACAATATATCAGTTTTTAATTGTATTGTCAGTGCTTTTTTATGCCCTTTAATTCAGGGTCCAATTATGAGACAAAAGCCTCACAGTCACTTGAATAGGTTAATGTAAATAATTATTGACTTTAACAGCAAATTAATTCTAAAGGGTAAAACAGAATGTTAAAGAACATCCTAGAGCAAAGGGAGAATATTCAAGGAAGGTATAAATTTGGGAGTGGGGTCTCATCCCCAAAGCTAGGGTTTAGAATTCTTGGAGTATATTTGTGTGTAGTCTACTGGATGCCAGATAAATTCACTCAGTTGTCCTGGGCAAGAAGGGATTACCCCTCTGGGGTACAGGTGGGCCATGGCTGGCAGGCAGAGATTCCCTTTCATGCTGAGAAGAAGGGCAGCTGTAGGATGCTGTTGGGGTGAGACTGGCAGGCAGAGAACCACAGCTGGAACTAACAAGCTGGAACAGCCCTTCATGGTGCCTGCTGACTAAAGTAGGAAAGCAGACTGCTAGGAAAACTATGATATTCAGTTGTAATACACCTGCAGGATTATTGATGTTACTGACTTCTACCCTACATATTTCTCTCTTTCTTCTTTTGCTTTGATTTGCTCTACATTTTCTAATTTCCTGAGATGTTACTGCTTTTGACACTTCCTTCTTTTATTGTTTAAGGTAACAAAATTTCCTTCTAAGTAGTATCTTAGTTGCAGACCACATGTTTTGATATGTGGGTTCTTTATTTTTCAGTCAAAATACAGTCTGGGTTCATTTTGAGTTCTTAATTATTCAGAGAATATTTAGAAAATTAAATATTTAGAACTGCATTGTTAATTACGTGAGATTTTTCTAACTACATTTTTTATTATTTTAGATTGACATTATGTAATTTGTTGAATCTTTGTTTACAACTCAGCATATGGTTCATATTTTTAAATGTTCCATGTACGGTGCATATAACTTATACTCTGTTATTATTGGGTCAGTGTTCTGTAAATGTGAACTATGTCGATTGTGCTGGTCATATTTTCTATATGCTTTCATATTTTTCTCTGTTTCTTTTATCAACTTTGGAGAAACATGTGTTCCAGTTTCCACTAATATTGTAGACTTAATAATTTCTCTATTAATTCTTTCAATTTTTGTTCTATATATTTGGTATCTGTGTTAGGGTAAATAAAATTAAGAATTACAGTAGATTTTTGCTGAATTGACCCTTATCAGTATGATACTTTTTTTCTGTAGTTAATACCTCTTGTTTCTGATATTGATGCAGCTATATTAGTTTTCTTTTGATTGGAGTCTGCAAAATATATATTTTCCATTCTTACACATGCAACAACTTTGCTGATATTAAAACTGCATTACTTCTCATTATCAGAAAAATCTGATTCCATCAGAAAATGTTAGGCTTTTACCTCAGTATACATTATATATATATGTTTATATTCCATAAGATATTCAACTATTCGTTTTTTCCCTCTTTATTGTTTTTGTAATTTTTGCATTAAAAAAATATGAGGTACCCATATACCCCCCACCCCCCTCACCCCACTCCTCCCACATCAACAACCTCTTTCATCATCATGGCACATTCATTGCATTTGGTGAATACATTTTGGAACACTGCTGCACCACATGGATAATGGTTTACATTGTAGTTTACACTTTCCCCCAGTCCACCCAGTGGGCTATGGCAGGACATACAATGTCCAGTAACTGTCCTTGCAGTACCAGCCAGGACAACTCAAGTCCTGAAATGCCCCCACATCATATCTCTTCTTCCCTCTCCCTGCCCTCAGCAGCTACTGTGGCTACTTTCCTTACATCAATTCTACATTTTCTTCCATTACTAATTACAATAGTTCATAGTAGAATATCAGTAAAGCCCACTCTAATCAGTAAAGCCCACTCTTCCTCCATCCTGTGGACCCTGGAATGGTTACATCCACTCCACCTCTATATCAAGAAGGGGCTTAGATTCCACATGGATGATAGATGCAATTTTCCTACTTGCAGTTGTAGGCACTCTTGGCTCCCTGCTGTGGTGGTTGACCTTCTTCACCTCCCTGTTAGCTGGCTAGGGTAAGTCCAATAAACCAGAGGGTAACAGTTGCAAGTCTGTTGAGGCTCAAGACCTGGCTATCACATAGACAGTCCAGAGATTCAGGTCCCCTGAGTATATACCAACCCCAGCACCAACTACAGGTCCAGTAAAAGTAAAAGAAGAGATATGTGTAGAAAGATTACATCTGAATCCAACTCCATCACAGTCAGGGACACAAACTCCAAAGTAGGGCCACCTGACATAACACTGAACTCCAGAGCCATCTACCATGACCAATGAACCTGTGGGTCTCTGTAGCCCTCAGAAGAACCAATAACTGAGGTTGTATCTACTTGGGCTGTCTCTGGGACCCTGCTGAAGCGTACATAAGCGCAACCCCTCAGATGACATCCTGACTCTTTTTTGGAGATTCATAGCCATATAAACTCATTTATCCTTTCCATTTCCCCCATTTATTCAAGGTCAAAAAGCAGTATTTAACACCTGATATTACATGTGGGCTGAGATATTCTGCTGGTCTGAGTTGACCCTTTTATTCAAGGTCTTTTTCTAGTTACATTATCAGTTGGTGCTTGGTAGTAATCCCTCAGCACCAGGGAGGCTCATTCCCGGGAGTCATGTTCTATGCAGGGTTGGGGTGGGGGGGGAGGTAATGAATTTACATGCTGAGTTTGTCTTAGAGAGTGGCCACATTTGAGCAACATGAAGGCTCTCAGGAGGTAACTCTTAGGCACCCTGAAAATCAAACAAAATATGACAAACACAAGTTCAGCTATTCTTTAGTACATTCATTTTAATTCATCATTAATTAGTAATTCATCATTACCCATACATTTATTCTTTCATTCCATATCATTTTCTTTTTTAATTCCACATTTCAATCTAGGATCATTGTCCTACTGCTTTTTATTTCCAACTTTTTGGAAAGATACTCCATCTGCTGTAATCTGGAAAGATTTTATTTAACCTTAAATATGAAATATATTTTTCTGATTATAGGATACCAGGTTGCCAGTTATTTCCTCTCAGCACATTAACAATGTTACTTGTTGCTTTCTGGCTTCCATTGTTTCTGTAAAGAAGTCAAGTGTTCTTGTTCCTTTGGAAAAAATGTGTCCCTTTTCCTTCTGCTGCATGTGCCTAGTTTCTGTTTTGTTTTTTTTGTATTTTGTTTTTCTTTTAAAAAAATTTATCCTGCAAATGTTCCACTGAGCTCTTTAGTGGGAATTTATGTCTTCTATTGGTTTTGGAAACCTCTTAAATATTATTATTGTCTCATTTTCTCCTCTCCTTAAACTCTACTGTTTGTGAATATGGGTCTCATATGACAAATTTTCCCTATTATATTTGTTATTTTTTCTTGGTGTTTTACTTCAGGTATTTTTCATTGTAGCACAGAGTTATTTGAGTAAAATCTTGTTCTTTTCCATCTAAAGTGCCTTCAGGAAATCAGTTATGATTTTTATTACCTTATGCCCTGAACCCTGTGCCTACATTATGTTTCAATTAACAAATGTTCAGCAAAGGTGTACTCCTGCAGATAATAAGGTAAGAAATCCTTATGATATAAAATATAATTTCTTTGTCATCTAATACTCAGTTTTCATCAATTTGCACATACTAAATTAGGCAACTCTCCACTGCCAACTTTCAAACATACTTTACATGAATTTTTTTGGCCACAGGTTCAAAGATGAACTTGTTCTTCTATGAACATGCCATGTTAAGAAATTAAGAGCATCCCAAGTCTTCCAAAACAGAAAGACACTTGTGAACACACATATACACACAGGCACATATGTGCTCATTCATATCATCTTATTTCCTCTTACAATATGAATCAATAATGAATTAATTCTAAGCTTTGAAGACATTTACAAATATAATAGAAGTATATCATCCCTCCATTAAAACAATATTTTAGGTAGTTTTCTTTGGTACATATACTTCTCTCTGAAATGGGTCATTGCCGTAGTCACTCACTCATTATCTCATCCAGCAAGGTCTACACAAGTTCGTTTAAGAGCTAGAAGAACATCACCACGGAGCTATCAAGTAAGGATCTGTGAAAAATAAAGGATTGAGTAGCATTTGGAAGGATGGTGTTATCCTGAAAAACTGAGAGTAGGAAATCAATGATTACTCTTCTAGAGGAAGTAGAAAATACAGGAATTTATTATTTGAACTAAGTCTTATTAAATTAGGTGAAGATAAATATATGGTGCAATGTATCATTAGACACATTGTCCATGACTTTTCTAGCTTGTATTTTCCATGGATCATTTAACTTTTTCAGAAAATCCTATCATGTTAATGTTCCATGACTCATAAAATATCAAGAGAGCTGGATCTTAAAGACCAAATTCTTTTGATGTTAATATATGTTTCAGAATGTTAACTAATGAAGTTAATGCATGAAATTTAACTTTTCTAAACTAGATACATAATTCCCTAGGAAAGGGAATTTGCTTTTCTTTCTTAACATAAATATCCTTGGGAATCTGTCTCATGGTTGAAAGACTTAGGAGATATGATCCAGATCACTTAGCCTTATGATTTAATTATTTGATGGCTATACAGATTTGTTGTACCCTTTAAATAATACTTGCTAGCACCTTTGAAAGAAGTTTCAGCTGTGGTCATAAAACATAGGGTCACATAATTGGTAGACTGCAGAATATTACAGTAACTAGTTAACCCTATAGAAATGTGCAAGTAATTGGATTTTTGACTTTCTGTTGTTGAATACTTAATATGTTCTAAATACTATACATGTATTAACTCACTGAATCCTTAGAAAAACTCAATACAGATAAAATTATTATAATTTCATTTTATAGATGAGAAAATCGAGGTAAAAAGAAGTTAAGTAACTTTTTCTAAGTAACTTTTTCTAAGTTACACAGTCTGCACATACCAGAGTTGGGGATCAAAGCCAAGAACCTTTGGATCTACGGTTCATGGGCATTACTGTCATGGCCTTGGAGCCATTTGCCTTTCCTTCATTTTATCCAGAGATTTAAACACAGAATTTTGATTTGGGGTTTAATTTTATGCTTTTCCCTTGAACCATGGTTTCTCATGGTTGGCTAAATTTACATTTTGGACAAGATAATTCTTCATTGTGGGGCCTATCTTGTACGTTGTAGGATGCTCGGAAGTCCTCTTTCATCCACACACCAGTACCAAAAGCACCCCACACCAGCTGTGACAACTAAAACTACCTCTAAACATTGTGAAATATCCCCTTGCAGGGCAAAATTGCTTCTCATTGAAGACCACTTATTGAAGATCTTTGTTTTAATCAAAGATCTTTTAGGCTACTATTTTAAAATTAGCACTAATTCTAAATGTTAATAAAGGATGTAATAAAATATATTTGGTAAATGCTGGACTGTTCAACACTGGTTTACTTAGAATTTTTCATATATTAGACTCTATGGTTTGTCTCACACAAAATTGAATAAGATTTGCTGGCTTTATATATTTACTAATTTTTATGTTCGTTGTTTTTTTCTGTTTTTTTTTTTTGCAATCAGTTCTGTAAACTAATGGCCTCTGGTACATTTTGGGTGAATCCGTTATAGGCAATGTAAAATCATTAAATATTATTCATGGAACTGGGAGGGAAGGTTGGAGGAAGGAGCAGGTGAACTCTGAGGATTGGCAGATCTGTACTTAAAACTACAATGGTGGGGCATTCTTGAGGTTCCTCAGGAAGCTAACTTTAGAACTGCCATATGATCCAGCAATTCCACTGCTTGGTATATACCCAGAAGAATTGGAAGCAGTGACATGAAGAGATATATGCAAACCAATGTTCATAACAGCATTATTCACTATTGTTAAAAGTTGGAATCAGTGCAAATATCCATGAACTGATGAATGCATAAACAAACTGTAGTCTATATATACAATAGAATAATTACTCAGCTGTAAGATGGAATGCAGTATTCACACATGGGATAACATGGATGGATCTTGAAGACCTTATACTGAGTGAAGTAAGCCAGGCACTAAAGGGCAAACATTACATGACCTTACTGATGTGACCTAAGCAAATACAGCAGACTCATAGACCTAGAGTCTGTAAGATAGGTTAACAGGAGACAGAAAGAGAGTAGAGGGTAGTGAGTGGATGCCCATATAAGCAAAGTTTATGATAAGGTGGAAGGATGTGGTTGGGCAATGGATGGGCATGAGAGTGGTGCAATGATGTGATTGGTTTCAGTGGTGCAGGTCTGTGAGGGGGAGTAGAATGAAAGGTTGTTGGTTTGGACTATCCATAGATCTAAGGGGAAGGTTGGAGGAAAGAGCAGATGAACTCTTGGGATTTGCATGTCTGTGGTTAAAACTACAATGGTGGTAATGTTCTTTAGATCAATAAGGCAGGGGAGAATTACTGGTATAGGACATTGGGTATGGGGAATATGTAGGGTAGGGCTCACCTGGGGCATATTTCTATGGAATATGTAAATATTCATCTTGTCATAGTGTGGTATCTCAGTGGATGGAGAAACACACAATAAACAGGAAAATATTAATTTCCCATCCTGGGGAGTCCTGCTATGTTCTCAGTTAGAGAGACAAGAAACTTTTGAAAACATAGGTAGTGCCTCATAAAGGAAAACAGATGAATATGTCAAGCTCTCAATGTTACTGCAAGTACCTATGAACCTTATTCTTCAAAAGTTCAAACTTAGTGTTTACCATAGTTTCCTGAGGGGTGGGGAAGGGAAGAATAGAATACATGGAACAAAGGGTATTTTTAGGGAATTAGAATTGTTCTGCATGATCTTGCAATAATGGATACAGGCCATTTTAAATTTCATCAAAACCTATAAAAGTATACGGTACAAAATGTAAACCACAGTGTAAACAATTGTCCATGGTAATTAGCAATCTTTCAATATTTGTATTTCAGCTGTAACAAATGTACCATCTACATGTAAAATGTTATCAATAGGAGAATGTGTAAAAAGGGGAGGGCACTGGTTATATGGGAATCCCCTCTATTTTCTATGTGACTTTTCTGTAACTTAAAACTTCTTTGAAGATAAAATGAAAAAAAAAATAGGACACTAGAGGAATATAAGAAAAAAATGTCACTGTGTATACAAGATTACATATTTTACAGTGATGAAAGACACAATGTATAAAATTATTTTCTTTCACTTTTTTTAAATTTTTAATATTTGTATTTTAAAAAGTATTTTATTTTCTTATTAATTTTATTTGGTTATTTTGCTGGCTTTGTTTCTGGACAGGTTTTGGATCACAAAAGGGTCACAGCTGTGTCAGGGGAGGATCAATGGTGCAGGGTGTCAATGATGGGGAATGTGTGGGGAAGGGTACACCTGGGACATGTCTCTAAGGTATATGGATATGCCCAAGTATTCATGGGGCATTGTCTCAGTGTGTGGAAACCCACACATTAACCAAAAGAATATTGAATTCCCATCTTGGGGGTTCCTGCTGCATTCTCTAATAGAACAGCAAGAATCCTCTGAGGACATAGGGAGTACCTAGTGAAGGAAAACAGACCATTATGCCAGGCCCTTGATTTTGAGGATTGTACTTATGAAGCCTTCTATTATATGTTGCCTAACAGTTATCTGATAAAAGCCTCCTATTTACTCAAATGTGGACTTTTTCTAAGCCAAAGTCAGAATATAAATGCACCACCTTCCCCCAGGTGTGGAAGATGACTCCTGGGGATGAGCCTCCCGGAACTGAGGGATTATTACCTAAGGCCAGTTAGCAATGCATTTAGAAAAAGGCATTGATGAAAAGGGGGAAATATTAAATACAAATGAGTTTTTATGGCTAAGAGATTTCAAAGTGAGTAGAAAGGTCATTCGAGAGGTTATACTTATGTATGTCTCACCAGGAGATCACTGACTGTCACAGTAAACAGTGCCTCAAACAGCTCCTGAGGGCTCTAGACACATCCAGACAGTATAAGCAAGGCAAACAAGCTCAGGAATTTGGCACACTGTCAGGTGGACTTACTGTGGGATATATGTTCCCCAAAGTAACAGACTCATTTTTAGTTTCCCTACACATAGATCTTCTGTCCCTTTTATTTGAACCTATAATTAGCACTATATTTTAAAAATATATGTCTCAGAGACTTAAATCTTTGGTCTGTTCATGTGCCTGTTGAGCTCTGAATCTCAGCAGAGTTGCAACAACTACTCTCCTGTTCATTGGCCTCAACCATGAAAACTAGCATTGAAATGATGATGAATGATGACCATCCCATGGAACAGAGAGTGTCTGCAACTGCAAGGAACATAGTTCCATCCATCTCCCCAATGAGACCTAAGCCCTCTCTCAATTAGAAACAGAGTGGGCATCACCATCCCCAAATCCTCAAGATGGGGGAACATATACTGAACTAAAGCAGACTTAATATTCTATTATAGACTTATTATTATTCTAACAGTAGAAGAACTTTTATCATTGATATAAAGGCAGTGGCCATCAGAGGTTCTGAGGGGAGGGAGAGGGAAGAATATTTGTAACATGGGAGCACTGTCAGGACATTGGAATTGTCCTGCATGACATTGCAATGATGGATAAAGGACATTATGCCTTTTGTTATAACCTACAAAACTATGTGGGACTTAGTATGAACTATAATGTAAACTATAGTTCATTTTAGTAACAATGCTTCAATAGGTATTCATCAATTGTAAAAATTGTACCACACAATGAAAGATGTTAATGTGGGACAGTATGGGAAGGGGAGGAATCCTGTATATTTTTTATGTAACATTTATGTAAGCTAAAGCTTCTTTTTAAAAAATTTGAAGAAAAAAATCATTAAGTATTTTGAACAGGAGTATATCATACAAATCAAGAATTTGGGGCATCAAAATGAATGTGTTTTATGAGGCAGTGTGGCATCTCTGAAAAATATCATGGGATTTACTCACCTGAAGTTGAAATTTTGATTGGAAGTGACAACAAGTGGTCTGACATTGAAGAGAGTGAAAACCAAGAAATGGAATTGAGAGGTACTTTACATTTTGAAGGGTAAAATGCTGGTGGAATATATTATGTATTATGTACAATAAAAGGAATGGATCTTGACAAAGAGCAACAATGATATAGCTGATATGAATTTCCTAGTTGTAGAAGGTGAAGAGGAGTAGATCAGGACCAAAAGCAGAGTTGTGGATTTTATTTTAAGCAGAGGAGGTTTGTTAATCTCATGCCCTCATAATTTGGGAATGAATGTTAAAGATGTCCTATACAATTACCATTTAGTGGACATATTTAGTGGCTCTCATGCATGGATATACATGCTCTCATACAACTTTCTTGTATCATATTACACCTTTGTCTTTCCAATTATTATGACCATTTGTAATTACAAAAGGACCCTTTCTAGGCAGAAAACGCATCCCAAAGAGGCAGATTTATTGGGCAGTGTGAGTGGGAGCTGTTGTTGAAAGAAGACTGTGGAATATCCACCCATCTCTCTTGTAACTTTATTGACAATATATGAATCCTGGAGTTCCTTATCATTTATAATTTCTGTGGTACTATTATTGAGCAAAAATATACATGCTTGTGAATTTCTTATAAGAGCACAACAAATAGTGTTATTATTCCTATTACACAGTTGTTAGAAAGACTAATTTTTTCAGTCTTCCACAGCTATTTACTGCTGTATGTGACTAAAGACAGTTTTGTATGAATTATTCTGACTGACTAAACTTATAATTTTTCCCCATCAGATGAACCCAGAAACATTTTTCAGTCGCTACCAAATCTGTGCTCCCAGATTTGGGACCTGGGATGACCATTTCCAATCCCTAGGTAGGAAAGACAGCTCCAATAGCAGTGGCATCATTTACCCTCTCTAGAGTCTGCATTGAGAAAAATAAAACAAAATCTGGTCTAGAGGGAATGAAATTGTCAAGAGGGAAAGACAGTTTAGAGTAGGAAAAGCACAAAAGTATAGTGTAGATAAAGCCCCTGGCTGGATAGAATCATGGATGCTAAAGGCAAAAGAGGCCCTAACTTGGCTCTAGCCTTGATGAAGGAGAGACTGATGCCTCACTGAGGACTGCTATGCTCCACTGAAGAACTAGCTGCCTTAGGAACAAGAGTACTTTTACTCTTATGCTCACCTGCAGTGGTTTCCTCCATCTATCAGAAATCCCAGGCCTGGCAGACTGAAAACCAAGTCAACCTGCTTTAGGAGGAATGACTATTTGTACTTAAAGGCTAGGATGTGCCTGAAGGAAAGCTCTGAGGTAAGAAGAATCAGTAAGAGAATAGGACAGATTATGTTTGAGAGTTCCAAGGAGTGATAGGGAAAGCCAAGCGGCAGAAATGACAGCAGCAGCTCATTTGAAATTATTGCTCTGGGACAAGTCAAATATAAAGTTTGTCACTTCCCAGTGCAGCCAGACTCTCATCCTTAAAGGATGCTAGGAAGAGCTTGGGGGTACCATTGGGAACTCATCTCTGGGTACAGAGAATGACTATGATAGGAATCCATGTACTGAACTTCCCGTTCATTGCTATCTGTTATCAACACCACATTATAATGTAAAATGATTAAGATTCAACATGATCATGATGATTGAGTGTTTTTGAAATCTTGTTCTCATGTATATTATATGCACTTACAAGTATTGCAAAAAAAAATGGAAATTAAGCAAGATAATTCTCAAGAGGAGCTCCTGAGTTCATATCTTTACATGTGGTAACTTGATCTTTCTAAGAGTAATTGGGCTTGAGTGTCCATCATGTTGCCGAGTAATTGAGTTCTCTAAGGTTCCTAATATAATGATTCATTTTCTCCAGCTCATGGTGAACTCCGACTGTTCTGTTCCCTGCAGCCCAGTCCATCTATCAGAGTATCTGGCACAGAGCTTACAAAGATTTTGTCCTCCTCTTACAAGGTGACACTGTATTGTTTCTTTTGTTTAGATTTTTCTTTTTTTCCTAAGAAAACATATATTTCTTTATACTTGTTCTCTTAGACATCCTTCCAAAATATTTAAGAATAAGAGTGATTTCTCCTTAAAATGTCCTTCTTGGATCCCAATATACCAGTAGCCCTGCACACACAGCCTGAAAGTGAACAAGACCAAACTGAATTCATCTTATCCCCTGGTTTCACCAACTTCCAATGCAAGTCCTCCTGCAGTTTCTGTTCATTTGTTTGTTTCAGCAAAATCAGCCAAATAACTGAAATTATCATGGATTCTTTTATTTTTGTCATTTTTAGTCTATGATTACTAACCATGGTCAGTGGTATTGCGTGTCCCAATATTTAACTCATTTATTTATTCTTCTTAATCCCCACTATTAGATTTGACTTTTATGTATGTTTTTATTTTTATTAAAATAGCCTTCCAATGAGTTCCTCCACCTTCTCTCTTACCTTACTGACCTTTAGACCTTCTTAACATTAATTTTAGTTTGACACTGATATATAGACCTGGCCAACCTGTTTACTTTTATTACAATGACTGCGACATATCAGCTAAGATTAAGTCTAAGCTTTTTTTATTAGCACACAATTTCCTTCAGAAATCCTGCTCCTTTACACTGTTTAGTCTTAGCTTTAACAACCATCTGAAGAGGAACCACAGTCATTTTGCTCAGTTATGTTTGTTTATGCTTGTAATACTCTCTAATATATTTGGGCATTTGCATGGGTATCAATCAGCAAACATGCCCAACACAATCCTTTACCACCTGTCTAACTCTTATTTGTCCTATAGACTTAACCCAGAATCACTTTCAATAAATATTCCCTTAAATCCTTGGTCAGGTAAGTTTCCTTTTTCTGTGTTTTATAGCATCTTATGTTAAGCTAATAATTCATTTTAATTTGTATTAACTATCTACTTTTTCTATAAGTTGAAGGCATTTTTTACACATTTCTGTTTTCTAGCACTATCAGATATTCTTCTGTAAAATAGGCCCTCTATAAATTTTTGTGCAATGAAGAAAGAATAAATTAGTTGGTAAGATAATAAATGTAGGTGATAATTAAATATGATCAGCGGACAAGTCATTGAGAAGAGTAAGGTGGAGACACATGCATCTGTCTATCAGTTATGGAAGCATGCTTGTCTTTTACCCTAATTGTTTCATGTTCTTGTCTCCCACCTAGACTGAGGCTGCCTCCATCAACACAATGTCTGTCTTCAATAGCTCTTTCCTATATCCCCACTTCCTCCTGACAGGCTTCTCAGGCCTTGAAAGCACATATGCTTTGATTTCCATTCCTATCTTCTTGGTTTATGCCATCTCAATTGCAGGGAACATTATCATCCTCTTCATCATCAGAACTGAGTCTTCGCTCCATCAACCAATGTACTACTTTTTGTCAATGCTGGCACTTACTGACTTAGGCCTATCGACCACTACATTGCCTACAATGTTCAGTGTCTTTTGGTTCCATACTCGGGAGATCCCCTTCAATGCCTGCCTGGTCCAGATGTATTTCATCCATGTTTTCTCCATTACTGAGTCAGCTGTGCTGTTGGCCATGGCTTTTGATCACTTTGTTGCAATCCGTGAGCCCCTGCATTATGCAGCCATTCTAACAAATGGTGTCATCATTGGGATTGGGTTGGCAATTGCTGGAAGGGCCCTGGCTCTGGTTTTTCCAGCTTCCTTCCTCCTAAAGAGGCTTCAGTATCGTGCTGTCAACATTCTCTCCTATCCCTTCTGCCTTCACCAGGACCTCATAAAGACAACTGTATCCAGTCGTCGGGTTAGCAGTATCTATGGCCTCATGGTGGTCATCTGCTCTATGGGACTTGATTCTGTGCTTCTCCTGCTCTCCTATCTCCTCATCCTTGGCACAGTGTTGAGGATAGCCTCCAAAGCAGAGAGGGTCAAAGCCCTCAACACCTGCATCTCCCACATCTGTGCTGTACTCACCTTCTATACACCAATGATTGGGTTATCTATGATCCGTCGCTATGGGCAGAATGCTTCCCCAATTGTCCATGTGATCATGGCCAATGTCTATTTGTTAGTCCCACCCCTAATGAATCCTATTGTCTACAGTGTCAAGACCAAGCAGATTCGTGACAGAATTCTCAAGAAATTCAAGAAGCAGAAAGTTTAGTTTAAAAGAACTCTGAGGAGCATCTTTCCTCTCTCCCCTTTTTTATTTAAGAAAATATCTCATATTAATGTAGAACTTTGAATTTAAGTATTAGTAACAATATTTTGCTTTTAAAATACGAGATTCAAATTTCAAAAATAGTTAATCCTATCTTTATTTTATAGAGGGAAAGATAGTATGATTTTTTTTTTCTTTTTCTTTCAGAATGCATTTTAGATCTGTCTTCAAACGTTACTTACAACATAGGTTTTTAGAGGATTCTATAAGTGTAACAAATGGGTGTTCATTGATAGAGTAAGCTATAAGAATGGGCTGTTCACCAAAAATGAGATCTGCAATACATTAAGAGTATATATTGTTGAAGTAGACAAGATAGGGAGTTCCCAAATCCTAGCAAATCGTATAGTTAAGGAAATAGAGAACTCAAAAGAGGAATTGACCTCCAAAAAGCAAATTCAGTATAGTAAAGTAGAAAGAGGTGCCCTGTCTTAGGAAAACATTGATTGACAATAAAGAACAAACGGGATGTTATGCATTGCTTCTCTGGAGATTAACATGCAGGGTATGAAATGATATACAATAACGCATAAAATAGTGCAATCTTAAAGTGCCATTATTCTTGTATATTACAGAGTCTATTTCCTTATGCTCATTTTATCTAAAAATTTCAGCTGTAGTGACACATTTTGGCTTATTTGGTTGAGTGTGATTTATACTCTATTTTACTTACCTTTGAGGCTATATCTAATATAGAATTTTTTAACATTTTAGCATTTAGAACAATAGCACATACTTCATGAAGCTACAAGAGATTAAGGCAAGCTTTATACAGTTCAGCTCTCCAAAAAACATACATGTTTTCCGAAAGTGTTGCTTCCAAACCAATGACTTTCAGCCTTATGGCATCTCAGTGGTCATTAAAAACAGTTGGATCACTGAATACATTTTGGCCCCAATATCCAGGCTCCATATACCAAAAGAGGAGTTTGAAAGACAACAGGTTTTATAACCTCAGAAGTAAGTAAACCAAGTCCACATGGGAGATAAGCAGAGGCTCTGGCTGGATGAGGGAATAGGGTCAATCTAAATTTCTTATCTATGCCTTGTCACATTTCGAAACAGGTCTATAGTGCTGTACCATAATTAATCTACAAGTGGAGATGATGCATTAAAATAGAGAACTCTCCTCTGAAAAGAAACCAAGGAATATGATGGGCAAACAGTATGAAATATTGATCTAAGACAACATAATATTAAAAACATACAACCTTTAAATTAGTAAATTACAATGCATGACAGCATGGTTCTCTCTCAGGCTGCTAATATATAATTTTCCTATAACATATGTGAGTCTTAGTTGCCCAAACTAATTTGTGATTTGTTGGCCCTTAAACACTATTATGCCAACCTAAAACAAACACAACAGCTATTAAATAGTCATCTGGTTAATGGTAAAGGCAGTTTCCTAAAGTGTCTTAGCTAGTCTAAGTACGACTGAAGATATGTAGTGCTTTATTCTCCTACTGTTATGGAACATTCATGCATTAACATGTGCAATTCTTTAACCTTATGGACATGTGATTCCCAGTATAGGCTGTAGAAATTGGGATTTGGGGAAAGAAAACCTATCTTGTTATAATATGAATGCTTATTATGAACACCCTATAATCACATTTACTAGTAGAATACTATGGGTCCATTTAGAATATTTAGATGTAGTTTAAAAAGAACTTCAGAAAACTCTTACTAATATTAAAAGGTAACTTGAATCTATATCCTTCGATGCATAAGGATCATACTCAGTAAATGTGTACACATGTACTTTCTTACTTCAAAAAGTCTTCCAACACCAGGAAATCAGACTATTCAAGACCATGAATATTCCATTCCTCCAAGGTTGTGGCAATATGGCTAAATCTTGGGGTTACAAAAATGATACCTGCTGAGAAAATGAGCTCCAGACAGGGACTTTTATGGAAGACCTTGGCTGACAAATTTTTTTTAATAGTTTACTTTTAAATTATTTTCCTAACAATTCGTGAAACATTTGAATGTTACTTTATGGATTTTTGTTGTAAATGGAATTTGAAAGTTAGACGTAGAGTTGATCAAAATCTAAGAATAATATAAAAGTGATAGGAGAAAGTTTCATTTGGTGAGGATAATCCAAAGGATGCATAACCATATTGTGCTGGATGCTTGTAAAGGTGTTTTTATTCAACTAAGGTATATACCAAAACCTTGGGTTTTGTATAGCTGTCAAACTTCCTCCTGGAAGAGGATAATTTTCTATTTTATACCTAAATTTTCTTTAAATAACTGAAGTGCAAGGCAACAGCTGTTTCAGAGAATTTAACAGTCTAACAATAACTACATCATTTAGTACATTAAAATAAACCTAGTCGTGGATCTGGGTCTCTGGGGGATGGGGGACTATGGGATTTTTCTATATGGAGTTTGAATTATTTTTGCAACCGTCTTGTAAGTTTGAAATTGTTTCAAAATAACAAGTTAAAAGAAGCAGGACATTTGTAGTTTGAATAATATCTTAAAAATATACAACTGGGGAAAATAAACGCTGTACACAGTTTAGAGCTTGTTAAAATGATCATTCAGAAGGTTGAACAATGCAAGACATGCTTTTCCAGGTACGAATTCAAAAGAAGAGTATATTAAAAAAATTAAAGCTCTTGTTTAAAATTGTGAGATAAGGAAAACATGAAATTAACATTAAAAAGCTTCTCTCAGGTCAATCCCTGCCCCCAGAAATTAAATGATCAAAATGCTTTTTCATAGTACCATTTTTTTCAATGAACTTTTCTTCAATTGCAAAGCAACCCACAAGTACTGTCACCTATTCAATCACCACATTTGATCCGTGAGCAACACAGAGGTGAGTAAGGAATAATACTAGTTATCAGAGGTCCAACATTGGTAGAAAGGACCTAGATATTTGGGGTTCTGCCTTAGCCAGTGTACCTGACACCTACAGAAAATAGATAAAGCAAAGAGATTCAATACTCTCCTGTCCCTTAAAACTGAAGGACAAATGGATTAATGATTTCCTCCCTAGGGGCAACCTGCTGTGATGGAAGGTGCTAAGCACTTAAATAATCTAAGAAGCCACACTGAGAACAAAGGTTCAAGATCAATACCAGTGTAAGAGCTTTATAAGTGAACTGACTAGGTAATGCATGCATCCATCTATGCAAATGTAGACATGGCTCCAAAAGAGATTTGAAAACATATATAGAACAACTCAGTAAGTCTCTTACCAGTAGTTTATAAAAATGCGTGATTTATACTGTAGAGGCCCTTTCTATAGTCAATACTATGAGAGCAATATTACGAAATTCCATTTGAATTACCTACATAATACCAAAAAGCTTAAGCCCCTTTTCATACATTCCAGAAAAAGGTCACTTATAACAAAAAGTTAACTTTTTTTTAAACAAGATAATGTCCATTTAAAAAGTAGGTCTTTCCTTTCAAATGAAGAGGGCATTTTCTGTATTTAGATTTAACTTCTTATCCGTCAAGACCGGGTTTAAATTCTTATGTAATGTGCATATATGCAGATGGAAATAAACTTACTCTTTTTTTTCTTTTAAAAGGCTTACTATTTATATATTTATTTATTTATTTATTTATTTATTTATTTATTATTAGAGAAGTTGTGAGCTTACAAACAATCATGCATAATGTGCAGAATTCCCATACATCACCCCTCTACCAACACTTTACAGGGGGTGTACGGAAAAATATACTAAGGGTACACTATGGAATAGTCTGATCACAATACTTCATAATCTGTAACAAATATTCCACAACAAAATAAACTTACTTTTTAAAAAGAGTTTATTGAAAAATGAGAGAAAAAGCAAGAGTATACAATCAAAGTGGAGTGATGGCATCCTCCAGGCAGAGAGGTCAGAAATTTAAAAAAAATTATCTGCAGAGGGAAAAAAGTTAACTCCTGAAAACATGATAGAACAGGTTTGGCTAGTACAATTCTTCTGCAAATTAAAAAGATTCTAACAATCAGTACAACCAGGAGAAGTGGGAAAGAATGACTCAACCGTGAGAGTGCAAGTTAAATTGTGTTCTGAGAGCCTAGAAGCCTAAGGGTTCTGTGCTGATCACAGGGTTCTGATCTGCGTAACTGCTTAAGCAACTGGGCCAGTTCTTCCTGTAGAGCTAGAACCACATTCCAGTTTACTTTCTATTCTGAACACATTTAGATTTCCTAAGAGAGTCTATGGCTTCTTCTGCTTTTTTTCATTTCTGAAATTTCTTGTTCTGCCCAGATCCTGCGAAGTTTTCTACTGACCTTCTCACTACTCCTTGCAGTTTGTGTTTCACCTCTGCCAATCTACATCCTGTTCAACTGTGATGTGGGTCTGCTCATCAGTTTCTGGTCCTAGTCCTGAAACCATTTCTGCTTTTCTTGCGCTTCGGTGCTGAGCACAGAAATTTCACACCTGAGGAGTCACAGTAGCACCATTTGTTTTAACCTGTGGCTGGAACTTGGCAACCTCTGGTCTCAAAGGGTTTTGCTTGGAGAAGAGCTACATTGTTGTTAGGGCTGCAGAAGTTCCTGGAACTAGAGGAGAGGCCTGAAGCCTGCCAGACACATCTGATTCTGGTAATTTCCTCCTTAGATTTAGAACAATCTTCTCATCAAATTATCCCATTGTCATGGTAGAAATATCACTTAACTTGAAGTAATTCACGAGCTTGCTGAGCGGCTTAGGTAGAAGTGACATATCTCATCACATGATAAATTTCATCAATCACCTTCCCTGGGATAAAGCAACAGAGATTGGAATCCACATATTTCATGAAAGCCATATTTAACAATGATAATCTTATTTCAACAGCAAGCAAATATGCATGGGGAGCTAATGTATGCTTTCTCCTTTCAGCCTATCTTTGTGAGTAGTGTTTCAGATGGTTTCTAACATAAATTATGTTGTCTCTCAACGTTCAGAAATCCCTTATTCACCATTTTCTGGTAGACCATGTCCATTCTTTTACAAACCAAGTGGAGCCAGATAATTTCATTTTAGGACATAAAGCTGAGGGTGTTCTCCATGGCTATGATAGGTGAGGCTATCAGTGTGCTTTGAGGCAGCTGGTCAGGAGACAGGGCTTGGGGCTGTGGGATCTAGGACCCTGGCTGCAGGGGCTGTGAGATCTAAGACCCTGGCTTCAGGGGCTGCTCCTGAGCAGAACAGGCAACCAAAGAAGAGCAGCTTTCCCTTGGCTGCCCCCTCCTTCTTTGGTCATTCTTTCCTCTGCTGCCCCTGTCATCTTGGGGCTTAGTTTCCTTCCTCCCACTCAAGATGGTATGAGTTTGTTGTAGATTCATACTGAAATGCTAGAGAATGTGGTCACCAAATCCAGATGACATCTTTCTTAGCAGAACTCCAGATTTTCCTTTTTATTAAAATTCAAACTTTATTTCAAATTTGAAAAAATAAAATAGCAGAATTATGGAAGGATTTCTTCAAAAAAGTGAGCCCAATCACTTTTATCTCATCTAATTCCAAATACTAAATCAATTGTTGCTCTAGTGTTCAGAAAGATACATAGATGAACATAAATTGGTTAAATTACATAGTCAAGGTCTCATTATTAATGAAAAAAAATGAAGAAGCAAAAAAAATGCTTAATCGTATTCATATTTCATACTCTATATTTTTTATTGGCCTTTAGCATTAATGTAGTACCAACTTTGTTTTTACTACAAAAACATTACAAAGCTGTTCTTTACTACAGGGTATATATTACATTACTTATATTTTCCCCATGTTTCTCCATGTTCTTAACACCTGGTAGTAGAACATTATTATATTTATATAACTAACCACAATTCTCATCTACTGCCAAAATTATTGTTAGACGCTCACTACAGTATCCTCCAGCTGCCCTCCAGCTAACATTAATCTCCCTAGGCTACTTGTTTCATTCACAATCACATTCAGAAATCAACAGTGTTTATTACATTCTTTATAATGTGTTACCATCAAGGCCATCCCTTTGACATTATTAAGCATTCTATATAAATCCAGCATCAGCTACCCCTTTTCATCCCACATTCCATCTCCCACCAACCTACATTTCACAGTCCAACTCCTTAAGTCTACTCACTGTATTTAGTTTATAGCAGTGAGATAATACAATATCCATTCTTTTGTGCCTGCTTATTTCACTGAACATAATCTCCAGGTTCCTCCCTTTTGTCTTGTGTTTCCCCTGTTGATTTCCTCCTACACTGAATAATATTCCATCATATGAATATCCGTTGCTTATCCATTCATCAGTTCAAAGGCACTTTGGTTATTTCCATCTTTTAGTAGTTATAAATACTGCTGCTATGGATACTGGCATACAAATATTTGTTTACATCCTGGCTTTCGGTTCTTCTGAATATATTCTTAGTAGAGGGATTGCCAGATCATATGGCAGCTATATATTTAGTTTGCTGAGGAACTGCCAAATCATCTTCCATAGAAGCTGCATCATTTTATACTCCCACCAACAGTGAAGGGATGTTCCTATTTCTCCCTATCGTCTCCAGCACTTGTAGGTTTCTTTTTTTTTTTAATTTATTAATGGCCTTTGTATAAAGTGTGAGATGATAACTCATTGTAGTTTTAAAAAATTATTGAAGTTTACCATTCATACATGAACATACATAAACAATAGGTGTATAGTAAAAGTTGTGAACTTACAAAATAAATATGCATATCATAATACAAGACTCTCATACATTACTCCACCACCATCACCTTGGATTGTTGTGAAACAACAACTGTGAAACAATTGATAAAAACTATGAAAGAGTAGGCAAAATATTACCACCAACTATAGCCAGTTTCTTACATTTTGTGTATTCTTCCCCCAAACCACCTGGTTATTAACACCCTGTATTAGTGTTATATACTTGTTATAGTTCATGAGAGAATATTCTCACATTTGTTCTATTAATCACAGTACATCTTCTACTGCAGGGTTCAATTGTATACCAGTACCATGCTTTGTACAATCCATTCAAAGGGCACACTCACTGGCTTTAATATTCATTACAGAGTTTTGCTGGCATCATCTCAGCCAATTTTAGAATGTTTTCATTTACTCCAAAAGTAAAAAAAAAAAAAATGCCTTACTCCCTTATATCCTTATCGTTGTCCCTTAGAATTGATGTAATATCTTTTTTGCCATTGCTGCAAAAATATTACAATATTCTGCTATCGTCCATAAGTTACATAAGTAAATTTCCTGTGTGTCACTATATTTCTAACACTTTGTATAAGAAAGACCTTCTTATACCATTACTCACAATCTTCATCTACCACTGAAATTACTGTTATACAGTCCCTAGATTATTCTCTAGCTTTCTTTTCACTGAATTCTATTCACAGACTACCTCTTTCAACCACAATCCCATTTATATCAGTAGTGCTAATTTTACTTACTATAATGCATTACCATCAACTCTAATTTATTCCACACCTTATTAAAAAACCATATTAAAAATTCTATATACATTAATCATTGGCTTCTATTCTCAACCCACATTATAGTGGGACCTCCTACATAAGATGCAGGTACTCAACCACTTGAACTATATCTGCTACCCTATTGGTCCTTTTGTGACTGCCTTATTTCACTCAATATAATGTCCTCAAGGTTCATCAGTGTTGTCATATGCATACCTAGTTCATTTCTTCTTACAGAGGAATAATTTACATTGCATGTTTATATCACTTTTTGCTTATCTTCCAATCATCAGTGGAAGGACACTTGGATTATTTCCATAGTTTAGTAATAGTGAATAATGTTGCTATGAGCAATGGTGTGCAAATGTCAGTTTGCATCTTTGCTTTCATTTCTTCTGAATATATTCCTAGTAACAGGATCACTCTATCATATGGCAGTACTATACTTAGTTTTGTGAGGAACTGCCAAACTGTCTTCCAGAGAGGCTAAGGCTGCACTATTTTACATTCCCACCAACAGTAAAGGAATATTACTATTTCTGCACATCCTGCCCTGCTCTCATAGCTTTCTTTTCCTTTCAATAATGACCATTGTATAAGCTGGGAGATGATATTTCACAAGTTCTAATGGCTAAGAGATTCCATTATAGTTTTGATCTGCATTTCTCTAATTGCAAATTGCGGCGGCTTGCTCAGTCGGTAGAGGTGGGGTCTGGCTGCGGACGAGGGGTCGGTCCCGCTTGGGACGAGGGGTCGGTCCGGCAGCAGACGAGGGATCAGTCTCACAAGGGGTTGTGCGGTTCGGCTGACGGGGTCGCCCAGCAAAGCCGGCGACGAAGGGGTCGCCCGGAGAAGCCGGCGACGAAGGGGTCGCCCGGCGAAGCCGGCGACGAAGGGGTCGCCCGGAGAAGCCGGCGACGAAGGGGTCGCCCGGAGAAGCAGGCGACGAAGGGGTCGTCCGGAGAAGCAGGCGACGAACTGGGGACAAGGGAGGCCAGGCCCTTGTCGGGGGCTCTCAGGACTGGAGGGCGCACGGCAGAAGAACTACCGCGGAGACAAGGTAAACACGCAAGTCCACTTTACTGAGGGAGAGGCAACAGTTTTATAGGGGCTGGGGAAGGCTGATTGGTCGAAGCCACGCCCTGTTCTGATTGGTTGCCGGCGAAAGGTCAGTGGGCGGTACTGGACGGGGGAGGGGTGGTGGTTAGGGATTGGCTGTCGCTGTTGCTGGGGGAAGGGGCAGGGTTTAGGGATTGGTGGCTGCTGTTGCTGGGGTGGAGGGCAGACTTGAGTTTCCCGCCCACGCCTGGCTGTTGCTGCTGTCGGGGGAAGGGAAAAGGGCGGGCTGGATTTTTCCGCCCACACCTGGCTGTTGCTGCTGTCGGGGGAGGGGAAAAGGGCAGACTGGAATTTTCTGCCCTGCGCCTGCGCAGGGAGAAGGAAGAAGAAGGGTGCCGCCCCACAAGGCATCGGGTGGCGCCATCTGGGAGGAGAGGCGGCCGCAGAAGCATGGCTGCCGAGAAGGGGAGACCTGAGGGCACTCTGCGCCCATGCCGAGCTTCCTTCAGGGGTGGCGGTGAGTTCGACCAGCCACCCTATTATGGGGGCAGCGGCTTGGCCTATCGCGGCCGCTCCCCCGCCAGGCCAGCAAACCACGCTTCAGCCCGAGGGGTGACCGCATTTCCCCCTTCTTTTCAAATAAGGACCAGGATGGCAGCAGCAACAAGTAGCTGAGGCCCAAGAGGCAGTAAGCAATGAGGGAAGCGGGGCTGAAGAGGGAGGCGAGTAGGCCGGGGATAAATGTACAATTTGGGGGGCAGTATCTTGCCGTTGCAAGCAAGGGTGGCCAATGTCCAATTCTTGTTGATCTCGGTGGCTATAAGGTCCATCTGCTTGTTAAAAGTCCAGGATGACAGCGCGTTACAGGTAGTTGATCTCTTCTTGGCGGCGAAGAGCGGTAGAGGCAGACTGTGTGATGGTCTGGAGGATCGCAGCGGTGAGGACAAGTCGTGTCAGGGCACCAGCGACGGTGGTGGCGGCAGCGTCGGGAGTGGTGGAGACGTAGGCGAGGACAATAAGAAGGCCAAAGTCTTCACGGGTGCGAGAGAGGCCGATGTTAATGGGGCGGGCCAACATGGGGCGGCCCAATCTGCAACGCAGTAGGGGTTCAAGCGAAAAAAGGAGGGGGGCGGGGGACGAGAAAGGACGCTTTGGATGACTGAGAAGAGGAGTGAGGTCGAGACAGGAGGAAGCTCCGCAGAAGTATGGGAGCTGTTAAAAGCAGAAACGTTATTAGATGCTAGAAAGCAGGCCGCAGGCCGGGGAAAGCAGGTTGCGGGCCGTTTCACGGGGCTGGAGCTGCTTGAGAGTGATGGCGGCATGGGGGGCCGTGGTTACAATCTTCTGGGGTGGTAGTGGCTAGACAGATGGCGGAAAATATTATCAAGAAAGCAAAGGTTATGAGAAAGAAATAGAGTATTAAAGGCTGTGGGGGAAGTGAGAAGATCATTTAGAGGATAGGGTTGAGAATGGTATGTTTAAGACAGAAGCTTTGTGGTTTGTAGGAGACTGCTTTATAAACGAAGGAGAATGAGGGCAGTAAATATAGTAACGATAGATAGGAAGATGACAGTGAGGAGGAGTCTTTGTTTAAGGTTTCAATCGTCCGGCGCAACAGTGGCTAGGCCGATAGCGAGGGGTGTTGCTAAGTAGACAATGGCTGCAAAGACAAAACCATTTTTTGTTTCCTTAAGAATAACTTTTCTTTAAATACTTAGTAGCATGCAATATTAGAAACCGTTTCCTAAAAGCAAGTTGGCAGGGGAGCTTGGTTGCTGTTAATCTTTCCTGTTATAAAATTACCTTTTATTATTATTATCATCAATTTAGTTTTATATATATATATTTAAGAATGACCTTTTGGAATTAGCCATTTAATACCTTAATGTAAACTATTGAAGATAAATTTTATCCTTACAGAACACATTCCCTTACGTAAAGTTATCACAATACCTTTTACACTTGCCGCATGCAAATTAAATTTCAAGAGTTTATGAAAAATTAGCCATCTTACTTTAGGACAAAATATGTCTTTTTGCAAAACTTATTACATTTCCATTAGCATTTTTACAAACTTTTAACCTTTTTAATATTCATATAAGTTTTACATTCTTTATATTATCCTGTGAAGAAAAATAAGTTATTCATTTTAATCTAGGCAAGAACAACTTTTTATGAAGACGTACAGTTAATTTTGTTAATTAAGACTTACAATTTTTTTTAATTGTAGATATCTTATTAACATTTAAACTTATGCATTAATATAATAAACTTAAGTATTAATATAAGCGCTTATTTAATTTTTGGCCATTTGAATAGAGCTCTTTTAAAGATTTCTAGTAATTTATATTTACCATCCGGAGGTATCACAATATACGTTGACATTGAACGAACAGACAGACAAACACAGAACAATTACAACACATTAACAGAAATACATAATTTATTTACAGTTGACTCATAATTCTTACTTTCTTGGTATAGCTGCTTTTAAATCTTTTTTTATATAGCATATCATAGATTATACCCTTCAAGATTTCTTGTGGACTTCATGTTGCCTGTAATAAGCCAGGAGGGAATCTTTTACCTTCCTGCTCCACAGCAAAAGTGACCCTATCTATAAGGCAAGTATAGGTGTCCGGGTCCCAAAGCTGACACGTGGTAAGCCACGGATTAAAGGGGAGAAGAAGGTCCCAATATACTTGAAACTGTTTGAAAGAGATCTTACACCGGTGAGTGTCTAGGAGACCGGCGAGAGCCCGAACTTGTGGGGCTTGCTTAGCAGATAGGATGTTACCCATTGCTAATGGCCTTTTGGAGCCGATAAGAAAAGGGGCCCTTACCTTGAGAGCGCGGCGATGGGAGCCGAGGTGCGCGGTGAGACGAGGGGTCGGAGCCGGTGGGGCTCCGACGGTGGTCGCGGGCCAAGAGAAGGCCCCGACGAGGGGAGGGCGGGACGACGAGCAGTGGAGCAAGGCAAAGGGGAGCAAGCACAGAGGGGAGGAGGCAGAGGTGAAGGCAGGGGTGGAGGTGCTCAGGCACACGCTCCTGAGAGTTTTATTGGCGCCTCTTAATCATAGCGGGTCGGTATAAGCCCCCGACATGGAAGGAGAAAGCCATCCAGCGATTCTCCCAGACCGCCGTGGATCATATGAGGTCACCAAGGTTCAGGAGCAGCAATGCAGAGTGAAAAGATAGGGGTGAGAAAAGAGGAGAGCGTAGGGCTATGGTAGGATTACTTCAGACATGCAAGCGCGTGCTCCCGAGAAATCCAAGGCTCCTCTTAATCATAGCGGGTCGGTATAAGCCCCTGACATGGAAGGAGAAAGCCATCCAGCGATTCTCCCAGACCGCCGTGGATCGTATGAGGTAGCCAAGGCTCAGGTAGCAGCAATGTTGCACGAGAGAAGTCCCAAGGTGAGAAGAGAGGAGGGCGTAGGGCTGTGGTAGGATTACTTCAGACGTGCAAGCGCGCGCTCCCGAGAAATCCAAGGCTCCTCTTAATCATAGCGGGTCGGTATAAGCCCCCGACATGGAAGGAGAAAGCCATCCAGCGATTCTCCCAGACCGCCGTGGATCGTATGAGGTAGCCAAGGCTCAGGTAGCAGCATTGTTGCACGAGAGAAGTCCCAAGGTGAGAAGAGAGGAGGGCGTAGGGCTGTGGTAGGATTACTTCAGACGTGCAAGCACATGCTCCCGAGAAATCCAAGGCTCCTCTTAATCATAGCGGGTCGGTATAAGCCCCCGACATGGAAGGAGAAAGCCATCCAGCGATTCTCCCAGACCGCCGTGGATCGTATGAGGTAGCCAAGGCTCAGGTAGCAGCAATGTTGCACGAGAGAAGTCCCAAGGTGAGAAGAGAGGAGGGGGGGGCTGCCAGGTTATGGAGTGAGGCTGTGGTGGGGTTGCCTTGCCCCACGTTGTGCTGTGGTGGGGTTGCCTTGCCCCACGTTGGGCGCCAGCTGCAGCGGCTTGCTCAGTCGGTAGAGGTGGGGTCTGGCTGCGGACGAGGGGTCGGTCCCGCTTGGGACGAGGGGTCGGTCCGGCAGCAGACGAGGGATCAGTCTCACAAGGGGTTGTGCGGTTCGGCTGACGGGGTCGCCCGGAGAAGCAGGCGACGAAGGGGTCGCCCGGCGAAGCCGGCGACGAAGGGGTCGCCCGGAGAAGCCGGCGACGAAGGGGTCGCCCGGAGAAGCAGGCGACGAAGGGGTCGTCCGGAGAAGCAGGCGACGAACTGGGGACAAGGGAGGCCAGGCCCTTGTCGGGGGCTCTCAGGACTGGAGGGCGCACGGCAGAAGAACTACCGTGGAGACAAGGTAAACACGCAAGTCCACTTTACTGAGGGAGAGGCAACAGTTTTATAGGGGCTGGGGAAGGCTGATTGGTCGAAGCCACGCCCTGTTCTGATTGGTTGCCGGCGAAAGGTCAGTGGGCGGTACTGGATGGGGGAGGGGTGGTGGTTAGGGATTGGCTGTCGCTGTTGCTGGGGGAAGGGGCAGGGTTTAGGGATTGGTGGCTGCTGTTGCTGGGGTGGAGGGCAGACTTGAGTTTCCCGCCCATGCCTGGCTGTTGCTGCTGTCGGGGGAAGGGAAAAGGGCGGGCTGGATTTTTCCGCCCACACCTGGCTGTTGCTGCTGTCGGGGGAGGGGAAAAGGGCAGACTGGAATTTTCTGCCCTGTGCCTGCGCAGGGAGAAGGAAGAAGAAGGGTGCCGCCCCACAAGGCATCGGGTGGCGCCATCTGGGAGGAGGGGCGGCCGCAGAAGCATGGCTGCCGAGAAGGGGAGACCCGAGGGCACTCTGCGCCCATGCCGAGCTTCCTTCAGGGGTGGCGGTGAGTTCGACCAGCCACCCTATTATGGGGGCAGTGGCTTGGCCTACCGCGGCCGCTCCCCCGCCAGGCCAGCAAACCACGCTTCAGCCCGAGGGGTGACCGCACAAATGATGTTGAATATTTTTTTTTCATGTGCTTTTTGGCCATTTGTATTTCCTCTTGGGAGAAATATATATTCAAGTATTTTGCCCATTTTTAAAATTGGGTTGCTCATCTTTTTGTTTTAATATAATAAACTTTAGTTTTAAAGAGGTTTTACGTTACAGAAAAGTTACAGCAAAAGTATGAGGGATTCCTATGTACCCCTCCCCTTCACTCATCATCCCCTATTTTTTAAAATGTATCAGTACAATTTATTATGATGTATCTGTAAAATCCACTCATTAAAAAAGCACATTTTTTAAAAATGACTTACTTGTGGTAAGGAATACTCTACCTACAATAATAATCTACTAAAAAATAAAACCATCATTGAGACATTTATAAATACTTCACAGATCTAACAAATGTTGAAGCAAGTACCATTGTCATAACTTCATTAAAGCCAAAAACTTAAGCACAAATCATAATTAAGAGAAACTTCAGAATGTTCACATTTGCATGCAATTTTGGTTGAACTTTCAAAGATTCAACATATTACAAGATCACAACTTTGAATCAAAATAAATATTAAAAACATATTCTGACAAACTTACTCTACAGAAGCAAGTAAAACAGAGTGAAGAGTAACAGTGATATATTTTTAGGAGAAAAAGTAATCACTTATTTCCTTTACTATAAAACAAGAGTATTATATTTGGATTAAATTAAATTTATACATCAAAAACATTTTGCTCAGAATTCTAATCTTAGGTATAAGCCATAACTTATCGAGTTATAGTCCAAACACTATACAATAAGGTTACCATTTAGATTTATATGCTTTATCTGATAAATTTATCTTACAAACATGAGTTTTGCCCTCTTTTTCTGGAATAAATGTCCCTATGTCTAAAACTTTAAATGATAATGAAAAAAAGACAGATTCAAATAATTCATGCTATGTATTTTCCTCCATCAGGCTTTGATAAAAACAGAGACACCTGGTCTTGGAGCACCATCTTCCTTTTCAGTTACAGTCTTTACAGTTCCAGAAGCAGACACAACTACCATTGGTTTATTTGTTGAAGTTGTCTTCTGTTTCTCAGCAATAGCTGTACAAACAGCAACAATCTCATCATTCTCGAAGTCATAGTCAGGAATTGCCTTTGGTGAGAAATCTGTTATTTCTGCTGATGATTAACTCTTTTTAATCTTTTGTTCCACTTTCTATTGCTCCTGGAGTGTTCTTGCCCAAGAAAATTCTTTCTATATTTCAGAATTAGATAGCTGTGAAAGGCAACTTGAAAACTTTGAATTGCTTCATCCATTCTGTCCTTCAGCTCTCTGTTGTCACATTGTTCTATCATCTGTCTTCTTATCCTTTAGTTTACCTTCCTAATAATCTTCATTTGTAAACTCTTCTCCAAATCTTTCACACATATTCTATCAGCTTTTGTTTCTCTGTGAAGATTTGAACTCACCCTCATTGTTGAAGGACAGCTTTGCTCTATATAAAATTCTTGGCTGGTGGTTTTTCTCTTTCAGTACCTTAAATGCATCATACTAATTTCTTCTCTTCTCCATAGTTTCTAATGAGAGTTTGGCACTTATTTCTATTGAGTTTCTCTTGTATGTGATGATTTTCTTTTCTCCTGCTGCTTTCCGAATCCTCTCTTTATCTCTGATATTTGTCATTCTGAATAGTAGGTGTCTTGGGGTAGGTCTATCCAGAATTATGTTTGTGATGCATTGTCCTTCATGGATATTGATATTTATGTCCTTTCTAAGGGTTAGGAAGTTCTCAGTCATTATTTCCTCAAATATACTTTCTGCTCTTTTTCCATTTTCTTCTCCTTCTGGGACACCGATAATCTGAATGTTTGTGCATTTTGCATTGTCATTCAATTCACTGAAACTTCATTCCATTTTTTCCATTCTGTTCTCTTTCTGTTCTCCTTTTTCCCATTCAGATGCTCTGTCTTCAAAATCATTAATTCTGTCTTCAAGCAATTCAAATCTGCTCTTATGTGCCTCCAACGTATTTTTAATCTGATCTAGCATGTCTTTCATTCCCGTAAGGTCTGTTATTTTTCTTTGTGGGCTTTCAAATTGTTCTTTATGCTCTCTCAGTGTCTTGTTAATATTCTTTTTATTCTTTAGTCATATTTTCTTTAAATTCTTTGAAGTAATTTAGGAGAGTTGTGTGATTATCACTGATTAATTGTATTCAATTCTGTATCTCTTTGGTTTGTTCTTTTCACTGGGCCATCTCTACTTGTTTCCTAATAAAACTTGTAAATTTTTGCTGATGTCTAGGCATCTGAATATGTTGGTGTATTTCCTCTGGTGGCTAATTTCTCTCTGTCTATCTCCTCCCCCCCTCCCTCCAACAAACACACAGATTTTGACTTGGTTCAACATATTCTTAGTCATAAAAATTGCCCAATTTAAGTTTTCATAATAAGACCAGGGACTCATTAGTGAGGCACAGATTTTCTTCCCAGGGGTTGGGTACAGCAAATGTGAACATTTTTTGCTCATGCAATTTCCAGGCAAGCCAGCAGATGGCGCTAGTCAGCACAATTTTCCATGGAAGTGTTTCAGTTTGGACTTTTCCGGCATTAATGTATTGAATCTCCAGATCAAAGATTCAAAGTGGGCTCTGTTGGCTGAATTCACTGAAGAAAAGCTCTCTCCCTTTTCCCTTGAAACAGCTGACAGGGAGGAAAATGTCTGTTCCCTCTCAATTGGCTACAGTGAGACAAGCATTTTATCCCAAATTAACATCTTAGGGATGGGAGAGAGGAGTCCTTCTTGGTTTCCCAGGGGTGTGTGTGGAGGTGGTAACTCATATTTGTCTTTTTGACTTCTTTGTCTTTCTGTTCTTCGCCCTCCTGGGAGTTGTGTAACACTGTCCTGTTCTTTTGATCCCCAAAGCAGGTCCCTTGGACAGGTTTTTGCTCTTTCTCTGTTGTTTTTGTGAGAACATTCGGCTCTGCCTATTAGTCCATTGTCATGGTCCCACAATCCCCTTGCTTGCCTTTTCATCATTGGTTGCATGATGTCTTTATATACCATGAATATCAAATGTTTATCAGATACGTGGTTTCCAAATATTTTCTCACATTGAGTGAGCTGCCTTTTTACTTTCTTCACAGTGTTCTTTGAGGCACAAAAGTGTTTAAGTTTGCAGAGGTCCCCTTTATTTAAATTACTTTATTTGCTCGTGCTTTGAATGTAAGATTTCAGAAACCACTGCCTACCACAAGACCTTGAATTTTCTTCTACCTCTAGCTTGTATATTTGGATCCATTTTGAGTTACTTTTGTATAAGGTGTGAGATAGAGGTTACCTTTCTTTCTTTTGGATAAGGATATCCATTTCTCCCAGCACAAATTGTTGAATATTCTGTTCTGCCCCAGTTGGCTGGGCTATACAACCTTGTCAAAAGTCACTTGATTTGAGGGTCTGAGTTTTTGATTCAGTTCCATTGTTCAATCTGTCCAATCTTGGGAAACGGACTTTGGCCCAGTGGTTAGGGCGTCCGTCTACCATATGGGAGGTCCACGGTTCAAACCCCGGGCCTCCTTGACCCGTGTGGAGCTGGCCATGCACAGCGCTGATGCGCGCAAGGAGTGCCGTGCCACACAAGGGTGTCCCCCGCGTGGGGAGCCCCATGTGCAAGGAGTGTGCCCATGAGGAGAGCCACCCAGCGTGAAAAGAAAGAGCAGCCTGCCCAGGAATGGCGCCGCCCACACTTCCCGTGCTGCTGACGACAACAGAAGCGGACAAAGAAACAAGACGCAGCAAATAGACACCAAGAACAGACAACCAGGGGAGGGGGGAAATTAATTAAATAAATCAATCTTTAAAAAAATAAATAAATAAAAAATAAAAAATAAATGAAAACCAGTTAAGAAGCAATAAACTTTAAAAAAAAAATCTGTCCAATCTTGTTTTGGCATTAAGTTGTGTGATTTTTTTATATAACATGAAGATCGATCCTTTATCAGATATGTGGTTTCTGAAGATTTTCTCTCATTGAATTGGCTGTCTTTTAACAAAGTTGTTTGTAATACAAAAGTATTTAAGGCAGTCTCATTTATTTATTTATTTATTTGCTCATATTTTGGGATTGCTCTTAGCAATCAACAGTAAATATTTGTGAAATTGAGTCTTCAAACCAACAACTAGTTAAGTCTCTAAATTTATTAGTAAGATTTAGATTCCAAGATGACACTCTAGTCTGTATCAATAATATTTGCCCATGCTATTGACAATAGTATGAAAGAGAGAAACAATTCCAGCAGGAAAGCCTATTAAGAGAGAATGATGAATGATTGAAGCACAGGATACTTACAGAAGTATAAAAGGAAGTTGAGTTGAACCAAATTAGTTGAACTGGCTCTATTTCTTAAAGAATCCAGAAAATAGGATGTTTCTGCATATGGTAACCCACAAAGACCTTCTATTTCTAAGTAATATGTATAATTCTGAAACCCAGATGCCTGTTTATTTTCTCTATCTAGTATTCAGCACAATTGTCATTTCTTTATTAACTTTTTCAATCATTTGACATTTAAAAATTTGTTCTTTATGGTTTGTCCATGGAGGAATATAGTTGCCCAGTTTCTGCTATTCCTTTGCATCATAGTCCTGATCATCATCTTCTGAGTTCCTAAGGTCATTCTCCATTAAAATGCTCAAGATATTTTTCAGGGATCATGTTTTTCATATCTAATTATGGGACTGATACATGTGCAGATTTTAAGCATTAGGTACTTCAACGAATGGGTGCTACAAAGGTTCATCTGCAATTAATATGATGTGCTTAAATATCTGTTTTTAATTATATCATATATAAAATGCCTTTAAAGAGCTCTGTATATCAACTGTTTGAACTTCATCACCTTCCACTCAAACCTTAATCCACTTCATTCTGATTTCCTTCTCCATGATTCAAGTGAAATTACACCTGTGAATATTTCTAGTGGCCTATTTGTTACTAAGTTCAACATTCATATTTTTCTTTAAGCCTCGACATCATTTGCCATTTCTAACCATGCCCTCCTCTCCATTATTCAATGGACCTTATTTTTCAGTAGTCTTAGATTTACAGAAAAAATTTGAAGCTAGTACAGGGAGTTTTTAATATAACTTGCACCAAGTTTCCCTTATAATTAACAGTTTACATTAGTACGGTAAATTTGTTACAAATAATGAACCAATATCCATGTATTATTGTTAATTAAATTCATACTTTATTCAAATAGATTTCCATAATTTTTATCTAATGTCCTTGTCTTCTGCTCCAGGATCCCATCCATGCTATCCCATTTTATTTACTCATGAGTCTGCCTTATTCCAATCAATTTCATTCATGAAACACAGGCAAAATTTTCTTCCAAAACAAAAGAAGTTGCCTTGTCCCCTCTGCAACCATGAATCCTGCTTTCAGAGATAAAATTTCCAAAACTTTAGCTACTTTTCCTGTCATTTGCTGTCATAATT
The DNA here is from genome assembly GCF_030445035.2 of Dasypus novemcinctus. Lineage (NCBI taxonomy): Eukaryota > Metazoa > Chordata > Mammalia > Cingulata > Dasypodidae > Dasypus > Dasypus novemcinctus. Next base: position 99,426,550 of record NC_080682.1, on the reverse strand, counting down.
CAAAAATATGACTCTATCACTTGATTTTTCACATTTGATATCTATTAATTTATGAGGGAAGTAAGAATTAAACTCTATTGTTCCATACAGTTCCCAACACACAGATAGACATAAGCACCAAAAGAAAAATCAAAAGAAAAACAAAGCACGCATTTCTCTTTCTTTCTAATATTACCCATAATACAGTTTTATCACCACTGTGTGTGTGGGTTTTTTTTTTTTTTTTGTTATATCTAAGAATTCTATTTACATATGTGGAACTGCTTGGTATGATGATTATATTTTCTTTCTATTTTGATTTTCCTAGAAGTAAAGTACTTTATATTATTTTTAATTGTCTTTGCTCTAATGAATGTATTGATATTTTTCCCAGATTCTCTATCAAAAAAAAAACTCCCAATTTTGTCTTTTACTCAAGTTAATCTAAGGCACATGTTTTCTTGGTGATGGACAATCATTCTGGACTGATCACTTCTTGACTGGAAACACAAGTGTTATGTGTGATCTTCAATCATTCTATTTCAGAATTTAATTTCCTTAACTTTTTTTCTGTGTTTCTCTTATCTCAAAGATTGTCTGCATTCCTCTCTCTTGGTTTACTTCTTCATTCAGAGGAACACAGCTTCTAGTTTCTTCCTAAGAAGGGTAATAGAACGTATATTTTTAAAAATTTTTTCAAGTATGAAAATTACATTAATATTTTCCAAGTAAGTATAAGGTAATGGATACCCAAATAGTTCTCTTTCTGTAGACATCTAAACAACTCTACATAATATATGAGACAGCTATTGTTAGATGTTGATTAAAAGAGCAGTCCTGTGATCCCTAGAAGAAGATAAATACACAAGGTATGTCACACAACTTCCTTGGATTTCTGTGTTTTCTTCCAGCAGCTCACAGAAGTGCTGAGCTGTAAAGACAGAGATCTGAGATTGGGTGGCTAGTGTTTGAGTTTCATTGTACCAGAGAGAAGGAAGCAACTCTGCAGAAAAGGAAATCGCTACATAAATCTTCAAGGGGAGTCTTTTAAGTCTTTAGCTCAGATAAAATTGGACATGCACAGGATAAGAGTCAGCATGATCCAGCAAAGTATATCTGTGAAGGAAATATGAGGTGAACAGAGGTTCCAAGTTTACTCAGAGACATAATACATAGGAGTCAGAATAGTGAGAGTTTACCAAACAATGCAGACACTTAGTTGACAACCCAGAAAAGACACACTTCAAGGCTTTTACTTCTTTAAATCTACAGTAACGTCAAAACCATATCTACCCTAATAGAACAATACATGACAGGATAAAGCCAATGCACAAATAAATCAACTGACTGCCACAATAATTTTCCATATTCTCAAAAATGAGAAAAGTAAATCTTGAGTCTCTACAATGTAGCATTCATAATGTGCAAATAAAATATTACCAATCTTATGAAAAAGATGGAAAATATAACCCATAACCAGGACAAGAAAACACACAATAGAAATCAATTCTAATATGTTATAATATGAGTTATCTTTAGTCATTATGGTAACAAAATGAATCAAACAAACAAAAAAGAAACAAAGCAAAAATAATCTAATTATGAGAAAGATAAAATCTTCATCATTTTATGCATGGACTGTTGCAATTTCTTATTAACTGGTCTTCTGGTCTAACCTCCTTCTTAGCATGCAAAAATTAAAATCTAAAGACATAATTCTTCTGTTTGAACTTTTAATTTCTTAATGCTCTCTATACAATATTACAACATGCAGAATATGCCATTCATAATGTGAGCCCTGATTATCTTTTTTTTAAAGATTTATTTATTTATTTATTTATTTCTCTCCCCTTTCCCCCTGTCCCCCCAGTTGTCTGCTCTCTGTGTCCATTCGCTGTGTGTTCTTCTGTGACCGCTTCTATCCTTATCAGCGGCACAGGCATCTGTGTTTCTTTTGTTGCGTCATCTTGTTGTGTCAGTTCTCCGTGTGTGCGGCGCCATTCCTGGGCAGGCTGCACTTTCTTTCGCGCTGGGTGGCTCTCCTTACGGGGCACACACCTTGTGCGTGGGGCTCCCCAGCGTGGCATGGCACTCCTTGCGTGCATCAGCACTGCACGTGGGCCAGCTGCACACGTGTCAAGGAGGCCGGGGTTTGAACCGCAGACCAGCCATGTGGTAGACAGATGCCCTAACCACTGGGCAAAGTCCGCTGCCGTGATTGTCTTGACAGCTATGTTACCGAATCAGCAAAGTTATATACATTTCCAAAATTATATGCCACAGTTCCTTATTGACAGATATTTTTGCACAGTATATTCCCATTTCACGGAGTGCCTTTCTTTTTCTGTTTAGTCAGATCCTTAATGAAGCTTTTGTTGACACTTTTCTCTCCTGTCTAGAATTGATATGACTCCAATCTTTTCATAAGACCCTAATCTATAACATTTATCATGTATACTGTTGCTACCATGTATCTAGCTCCAGCTAGACTGTGGGCAAAGGCAATCTCTCACTTATCTGTGTAGCACCGGGAGATATTATAGACCAAAATAAAACATACCTCATGAGAGCCTGAGAGAGTTAAACTCTCTCTTTCTCTGTCTCACATATGTACATATATATAAAGATACAAAATAGCTATCTTGTATTGATATCAGTACAAAAAACAAATCCCAATTTTTAAGTTATACTAAAATACACCATTTCATATTATGAAGGATAATGAATTTAATTTCTCTCATGGATCAAGTTAGTCACAATAAATCTTCTCATTCCCACTCGGGAAGATGTTACCTGATAAATAAAATTAGCATTAAAGGAAAAGAAAAAGTGAAAGTGGTAAATGGTAAACTGTTGTCTAGAGTGCCTTGGAATGTAACCAGAGACTCTCCTGAGGAGTCTCAGGGCCAAAGAATGCCAAAAAAATTCTCTCTGGGATCCTGGCATAACTGTGATTAACAGCAGCTTATAGCTGGTTTCTATCTAGGGACTTTATGGAACTCTGGATCTTTACTTCCCTCCTTGCCCCAGGAGACAACTGGAACTTTCATAAAGGAAGCAGTTAATCAGGAGCTTGGATAGAAGCTGAGCCACAACCAGAGGAACATCCAGTATAAGCCACTAAGGGAACCAGTATTTCTCAAGAGGTGGAAAGAAAACTCTGTGAACCCTCTGCTGTGAGTAGAGCATTGATATGCTAATTTCCTTAAGGGTGTTACAGATACATATAGAAGCAGGAAAAGAGACAAAAGATAGAAGAACAGAAGTAAAATGAGTTGCTTCAGAGACAAAATATAGACAGAAAACTAGGGGGAAACAATGGATGTACTGAAGAGAGTGATTTTGGGAAAAGAAATGAAGACTAAAAAGAGAAGTAGACTTCCTATATTAGAGAGGCAGTGTATCATAGCGATTAAGATCAGAGACTGGAACCCTATTATCTCATCTTAGTCTATAACTGGGCAAAGTGTTTTATTATTTGATGCCTCAGTTTCCTTTTATTTTAATTGAGGATAATAATAGTACCTCCTTGTGTGGTTGATAAATAAACATTTACAAGGTGATTAGAGTAGTGCCTAGCATATAATAAATTCCACATATTTTTTTAATAAAAATGTATATTAGGGACTTTAAGATGTTTAGGATGTGACATTTTCAGTAATGGAGGAGAAAAACTGGCTCATTATACTTTATAACCATATTAGAAATAGTGGCTTGACTCTTCATACTCCTCTAATACATCAAAAACCACAAGATGAGGTTTAGGAGTGGAGGGATTCAGTTAAAGAGACTCTTCAATTTCCTTACTAAATAATCGTAGAGTGTTCTGTTTTATGCTAGGCATGATAGACAATTGCTTATTAAATTGCATAGAATCCCAAAGACTGAGGAGAGTTAATATTCCCTAATGGGAGAGAAAGAGTCAGAAAACAAGAGAGAAAGATTGAGAGAGAGAGATAATATGGCAGTGACAGTCATTAAAAAAGCTGCAAAAACAGTCAGAGGGACAATGACAAAGAGCCCAAAAAGGAGAGCATCATGGAGATTGATAAAGATAGTCAAACAGAGAGAAGTAAGAAAGGATGGCACTAGAGGTAAGAAACAGTCAATAATGAGCAGAAAGATTTCTCAACTTCTTCTCTAACTTCAGCATATCCTCTTTTTTTTTTTTCTGGAATGGTTTTCACCCTGCTTTTATGTATGCATGTATGTATCTATGCAAGCATGTATGTATGTGTGCATGTATTTATGTGGATATGTTACCATTAGGTAGTCTTGGAATCTAAAATGGATTTATTTTTTTTACATTTTATGGTGATTTCTATTTATTGAGTTCTTTTCTTTATTAAAGAAGTTGTGCCTACACATAACAATTTTGCAAAAGATACAGTATTCCTATACACCACCCTATTTTTAACACCTTGCATTGGTTTGGAATATTAGTTACAATTGATGGGAGCACATTTTTATGATTGTATAACTAACTATAGTCCAGGTTTAGTTTAACTGTATAGTGTAGTTCCAAGGTCTTTTTGTTAATTTTTATTCTGTTACCATATATACAATCTAACATTTCCCCAATTAATCACATTCAGATATATAGTTCAGTGCTGTGAATTATCTTTTTTTTTAATAAAGCAATTTTATTGAAATATATTCATATGCATATTCATATGCTTCTAAGACATATGAATATGTTGACGTGTTCATGGGGTATTGTCTTGGTGGATGGAGACCCACATATCAACTGAAAGAATATTGAATTCCCTCCCTGGGAAATCCTGCTACATTGTCTAATAGAATGGCAAAAATCCCCTGAGGACATGGGCCTGCCAAGTGAAGGAAGAAAGACCATTATGTCAGGCCCTTGATATTAATGACTGTATTATGAACCTTTTCTGATGAAATTGAAACTTAGCCTGGTATTATATATTGCCTAAGAGTAACCTCCTGAAACCCCCCTTGTTGCTCAAATGTGGCCTCTCTCTAAGCCAAAATCAGCATATAAATATACTACCTTCCCACCAGCATGGGATTCCCAGGGATGAGCCTCATTGGCACCAAGGGTTTATTACCAAGCGCCAACTAGCAATGCATCTGGAAAAAGACCTTGATCAAAGGGGGGAAATAGTAAATACCCAAAAGATGTTATGGTTAAGGGATTTCAAAGTGGGTAAGGAGGTGATTCCACAGGTTATGCTTATGTACATCTCAGTAGGATCTCATTGACTATTGCAGAAAAGAATACCTTAAACAGCAGGTATTCTGAGCACTGTAGAGTCATCTAGACTCTATAAACAGGGCAGACTGGCTCAGGAATTTGGCACCCTGTCGGTGGGCTTACTTTGAGTACATACTCCTCAGTATAACGAGTTAGACTCATTTATAGTTTCCGTGCACATGGATCATCTGCCTCTTTTATTTGAACCTCCAATTAGTGCCATACTTGTTAAATATATATCTCAGAGACTTAAATGTTTGGTCTGTTGATGTGCTGGTTGAGCCCCGAATCTCAGCATGGGTTGCAACACCTACTTTCCAGGTTAATGGACTCATCCAGGACAACCAACCAGGAAATGATGATGGACAATATTCATCCCAAGGAACAAAGAGTGTTTCTAGCTGCAAGCAAGATAGTTCCATCCATCTGTCCAGTGGGATCTAAGCCCCCACTTAATTAGAAACAAAGTGGACATCACCATCCCCAAATTCTCAATACTGGGGAATGAACAATGGACTAAAATAGATTTATTATTATTCTGTTATGGAATAATAGCAATGGAAGAACTTTTATCATTGATATAAATGCAGTGATCACCAGAAATTCTGAGGGGGGGGGAGAGGGAAGAATAGGTGTAAAATGGGGGCATTTGGGGACATTGGTATTTTCCTGCATGGCATTGCAATGATGGATACAGACCATTATATATTTTGTCAGGACCTATAAAATCATGTGGGGTAGCATGTAAACTAAAATGGAAACTGTATTCCATGATTAATAGCAGTGCTTCAATATGTGTTCATCAATTTGTAATAAATGTACCACACTAAAAAAAAAAACAAGTCATGTAATAAAGGTTTTTACCATTACAAATATTTTACTTGCTCAAGGCTTTCTCTCTTCATGTGAACTTCATGCTAAAGCTTAAAGAGCTAGGTTATTTTCTGAATGGAAAACATTTTATTCTAGTCTTTTTGAATAAAAATACTAAAAAAAAAAATTTCAGTGGGTTGGGGAAAAATACACCAAATGTAAGATATGGGTTATAGTTAGTTTTAATATACTGATGATGCTCTTTCATAGTTTGTAACAAATATTTCACAACAATGCAAGATATTGCTAGTTGGACCATGTAAGGGAGCCCTGTATGATGATACGCATGTTTGTTTTGTAAGGTTGCAATTTTTACTGTACACTTATTGCTTATGCATGTTCATGTTTAAATGATATACTTCAATAAAATTTTTTAAATGAAAAAAATAGCAGCAGAGACTATCGAGTCCCTCAAAACTGCTAATATTAAATAGATATAATAGTTCTTTATGGACAAGGTTAACCTTAGATTCTCTGTGATATATAAGCAAAAGTACATAAATATCAAATGGATTTCTGAGAAACATGGCAATGTAAAACAGACAAAGATTTATTGGTGATAAGGAAGAAGGAAGGCTGCTTTTGATATCTGCAGTCCCTAAGAAATACTGTTGAAAGCTGTTCATTGGCAATTATGATATATTAAGCCACTGTTTGGGGAAGGCGGCAGGCACTTTTGTGCTTGTTCAGGTTAGAACATAGAGGAGTAAAGGTTGAGTGTTTTCTGTGTGCCTATTGGTACCAGAAAATTATTTCTGATTAGACTGTTGGATAGAATGCCCTGAACAGCCAGAAATATCAAAACCTTGGGAAAATTTTTGATCAGGGAAGCGGATGTGGCTTAAGCACTTCACATATTGTAGTTCCCACCTACCACATGGGAAATCCCAAGTTCCACTCTTGGTTCCTCCTAAAGTAGAGACGCAAGACAGTAAGCTGGTGTGACAGGCTGGCTTGGCAAGCTGATGCAACAAGATGACAAAACAAGATGACTCAACAAGGAGACACAATGAGGAAATACAATGAAAGACACAAAAAAGCAGGGAGCAGAGTTAGCTCAAGTGATTGGGTGCTTCCCTCCCACATGGGAAAACCTGGGTTCAGTTCCTGGACCCCCTAATAAAAGAAGACAAGTGTACAATGAGCAGACAGTAAGTGCAAACAATGAGGAGAGAGGAGAAATGAAAAAGAAGAACATATGGATCAGAAATATCCTGTGTTTGGGAAATAGGGAGAGGTATTTATAATTTCTCTGGACGTCTTGGCTGTTTCCTCCCTCTTAACCCCTTAGTTATAACATAGGTCAATAGAAACTATACTGGGGATTGGTATAGTATCTAAGTCATCTAGATAGCAAAGTAGATGGAAAAGGATAAGATATTATATTATCAAGTATTGGGAAAGATAAAATTGAGAGAATGATAAAATTAAATTAAAATGTAATCCTACAACTATTAGTAGCAATTAAGAGCTAAGTGTGTAATATAGGTTGCTGATATGTGCTTTCTGCCCACACATTTAAGATTGAGTTCTTGAAGAAAGAAAGAAATTGGTATTCAGATAAAGTACCTGGTCAGTTAAGTCATTTGGTTTATGTGAAAAAATAAGGTATTTATAAATGTGGTGATTTATCTTTTAAATTGAATGTATGTATCAAGCAAGGAATGTTAGAAGGAAAACAAATGTATAACTCATTATTCATATTGATAATTAAATATACCACTACTATGCAGTCCTTTATGTTTAGACTTTATTTAATTAGAAATATTAAAGGGACATCAGAACTTCATTCTTGATCTTATTCCCAAAGTTCTATTTCCTTAATATGAATTAAGAAATCAGTCATAAATTCCACTAAAATTTAGTGTTGCATGGTTTTCAAATTTTCCTAAAACTAAAAGGTATTAAAATGTTAAATTTAAGCATAATTATATTTTTGCTTCTCATTTTTTTTTACAATTTCATAGACAACATACATTTTTTTAAGACAGAAAAAGTTATTGTAAGTATAAGAAAAATGAGTTAATGGTGATATTGAAGAGCTTAAATAAGATTAGGAAATAAGAAAAAAAAAATCAGAGCTAATATAGCTTCCTTATTTTCACTTAGATTTTGTTGTGTTATTATACATAATTTATCAAAAATTACATTTCTATATTTTGCATGTACATTAAATTTTGCAAGACTTTTACATAAAACTCACAGCGTCCAACGAAGTCCACATGTCCCTGTATACAGAGGTGGACCTATCTTCATCATCTACAAACTTCCTGAACTGGTGATTCAGATATCTGGAAAGTCTTTAATGCTTAATATCTGTGTTAGTGAATTGGATGATGTTGAAAACTGATTTTTGCATGGATATGGTTAAACTTGTTCATCTATGTGAACTTTAACAGCTTGTGACTTTTTCAGCTCTGGTCACCTTATCATTGGCACCCACTGGCCTTTTGAAATGGTACCATGGTGGTAAGGAATAATGGTGATGCTATGGAGTCCATCTTCTGCTTACAGGGACTACCTTGGTTGAAGTCTGTTCATGTTTGACTTCTGATTTCATTCTGTCTTGCATATCTGGTGGCAATTACAGAAGACATCACTATGTTGCCTAGAATGAGTTCACTCCACCAGCCCATATATTGTCTACTGTCCATTCTGGCAATCACTGGCCTGGGAATGTCCATGTCTACACTCCCAACAATAATGGCCGTGTTAAGATGGGAGGCCCAGGAAAACCATATAGGAGCTTGTTTTGCACAGCTCTTCTTTTTCCATGCCTTCACAGTTTTGGAGTTTTCAGTGCCGCTGGCCATGGCCTTTGACTGCATTATCGTTGTCTGCCAACTACTATACTACCCCACCATCCTCACCAGTGACATCATTGGCAAGACTGTCATGCACAGGGTGTGATGACTACACACCTCTAATTGAGGTGGTATAGTTACTAGCATGCTAATATCCTCAGACGCTCTTTTTGCCTGACTATTCTGTATCTACCCTGCTTTGATGCCCGTGTCAACAATATTTAGGGATTTTGTGATGTCATTATCCCACTGGGCACAAATTCAATCTTCATACTCCTTTTCTATATCCTAATTCTCTATGTTTTTTTGGGCATTGCATCTCATGAATAGTGCCTAAAGGCACTCAACACCGTTTGTCATATTGTGTGGTACTTATCTTCTTTATACCTCTTATAGTGTGTGCATGATCCATCGTTTTGGAAACACCGATCTCCTGTTGTGCATGTCCTTATGGCTTACATCTACCTAGTTCTTCCACCAGTACTTAATCCCATCATCTACAGTATCAGGACCAAGTGGATTTGCCAAGGAATTTTCCACATTTAGACTAAATGGGGGGCTTTAGAAAAAAACAGTTTCCATCAATTAGCACTAATTTGGAAAGTTTTTCTCCAACAGATACCTTACTCTAACTTCTTTAGATATATGATTTTGGAGATGTCTCTTAATTTATTTCATGTCCAGGTTTCTTCTATGTAAATTTGGAGTTTTACCATTGACTGGATTTTCCTCCAGAATAATATGAAAACTTCTACACATCATATCTATTTTATGAAAATTTTAATGTAATAATGCAAACTTAGTAGTGACATATATTTGTTTTTGAAAATAATAATATAATCGATAATGCTTCTGAAAATCTGAAGTACCAAATCAGATTATCATTTCTGGTAACCTTGTTCACTTGCCCAATGCTGGAAATTTATAGAAATATTTGTTTGTTTCAAGAAATTGGCTCATTCTGTCTTGGAAATGGAAAGAAGCTGCCAACCCAACCTTCACTCTACAAAAAATCATCCATAGAAACGACCTCTTACCTTAACCTTTGCCAGATATCATAGTATACTCTTTACCTTCTCACTCAGTTTAGAACTTGGGATAAAAATAATTAAGTAAATAAAGATATACAAAATAAGCATTATTTTTTTGCTTATTGCCGTGATGAAGTAACTGGGATCAGATTTACTCTCTCACCTTTATCAATAAAGGAACGTATGAAACAATAATTTGAAAAAACAGGCAGCAACAACAGTGATTATTGGACAAAAGGAAGCTAAAGGTATGGACCCAAAGAAGGGAATCTAATGGGGTGGTAAATTTCCACTTAGCTTCCCTAAGCTTAGTGGAAATTTACCAAGACAGGGAGAAGAGAGGACAACCCAAACCGAGCCTGGAAGTGTCACTGAATTGAGAATTATTATCAAACCAAGAACAATGTTGGCAAAAAAAAGTTGTTTTTTTTTTAAGATTTATTTTATTTATTTCTCTCCTTTTCCCCGCCCACCCCAGTTGTCTGTTCTCTGTGTCCATTTGCTGTGTTTTTGTCCGCCTCTGTTGTTGTCAGCAGCATGGGAATCTGTGTTTCTTTTTTTGTTGTCATTGTTGCATCATCTTGCTGACGTCAACTCTCCATTTGTGCGGTGCCATTCCTGGGCAGGCTGCACTTTCTTTTGTGCTGGGCAGCTCTCTTTACGGGGTGCACTCCTTGAACGTGGGGCTCACCTACGCGGGGGACACCCTTGCATGGCAGGGCACTCCTTGCATGCATCAGCACAGCGCATGGGCCAGTTCCACACGGGTTAAGGTGGCCCAGGGTTTGAACTGCAGACTTACCATGTGGTAGTCGGTCGCCCTATCCACTGGGCCAAGTCCATTTCCCATTGACAAAAATTGACAGGCTTGAGTACCAAAAAGACAGCATTGCATGGAGAAAAAACATACAAAGTTCTGCAGAGATTTTTCTACATATCCTCAGTTGAATGCTGAACTGTGCATATATGTGAAAGTACTGCTGAGGTCAAAGAAAGAACCATCAGAAAGAAGCAGATATAAAAACTCTAAAACCTCATTAAGAGCTGAGAATATGGCACATTCTCAATCTCCATAGTATAGAAAATTTGTAATATACAGAACATCTTCCTGAGTTCTCTAAAGGGTATTATCTTATTGGTGGGGAAAATTAGTCCTAGACAATAGGCTGTCTGGTTTTTTCTAACATAGCTTAAAAGCATGTCTTGAAAGGATTTAACTGTTTACAAGTATTTTTATTATATTTGAAAATAAAGATAAAACATATTTTAAGGAAATACAAAAAATCCACCATCCCAAAACATAAAATTCATAGGTATGAAATTAAATAAAAGGTGAAGGATGGCATGAGCATATTAAGGAGAGAATAGAGTTTTTAAAAAGGACCTAAATAAAATTACAGAGATAAAAATTGCAGTGCTTTATTCTGTTATTTTTTTTTGAATTTGAAATAAAGTTTGAATTAAAAAATTACAATGTCTAAAATGAAAGCATACTTGATGAGATTATTAGCAGATTAGACATGACATTTGAGACATCACCAAGTGCCCTAATATATGCATATTTGGAATCTCCAGAAGGAGAGGAGAAAAAAGGGGAACGGAAAACAAACAAACAAACAAAATTTGTTTTTGTAGTATATAAGTGATGGCTTTAGAGCAAGTAATGACAGGAAATTTTCCAAATTTGGTGAAAACTAAAGCCAAACATCCAATAAGCTCAATAAACTCAGGCAAAAATAGAATATGAAGAAAAATACAGAAAAGTACATCATAATTAGTTTGTTTAAAATCAACACATCCCTGTAATGTGGTATGAGAAAGGAGACGATACTGAATGTAAGTAAAATTTTTAATAAGTTGAATGTAAATATGTGGCAATGGTTGGACTTGATGGTAACACATAATAATTACTGTAAAAAACACTGTTGTCCTACTTTTCAGTTCTTTAGACTCAACCAGTTTCAACTAACAAGGAGATAACAATGTTTTTGTAGGAAAAGTAAAGTTGGTACTAAAGTAATGTTAAGGGTAAAATAACAAGAATATGGGGTTTGGTTTTGTAAGATATGAATATGGTCAAGCATTTTTTTTCCTTCATTTTTTCATCATTAAGGAAACCTTGACTATGTGATTTAACTAATCTGTGTTCATCTTTGTGTCCTTCTGAACAGTAGAGGAGCAACCAAGAGAGTAGTTAGAATTACATGAGATTAAAGTGCATGAAAAAGAAATTTTTAGGCGTAATCTTTCTCTAACTTCTTGAGGTGCCTTTTGACGGTCTTTCAATTTTTTTGAATATGAAACAAAGTTTAAAAAAACAGTACAAATGACAATCTTGAAAGCACAGATAACAAGCAACATTATTTACAGAGGGACAAAGGTAAGAATGAAAGCAGTCTTCTTGCCTGAAACCATGTAAGTCAGAAAACAGTGAGGAATTTTTTTTTTAAATATTGGAAATCATGTCAATAACATATCAAACTATAATTCTGTAGTCTGTAACAATATCTTTAAAAACTGAGGACAAAGCAGAGAAAATTTCAGACATACTAAAGCTAAAAGAATTTATCACCAACATACTAATAAGAAATATTAAAGGCAGTTCTTCAGCTAGAAATAATACAATGGAAGATGAAATCAGAATTTACAAAAAAGGTTGAACATTTCTGGAAATAATTAAATGGTTAAATATAAAACAGTTTTAACTTATTTGTAATCTCTAGTTAATAGTTTAAATTTAAAGTAATAACAGATTATTGTGGTATATATAATTTATGAGGAAGGAATATGTGTAATAAAAATAACATGAAGGTTGAGAGATGGGTAATGCTAGTGAACTGTTTTATGATTCTTATACTATAAGTGAAGTGGTATATCACTGGAAGGTACACTGTGATATATTAAATGTGTGTGCTACATATTCTAGAGCCACTACCAAAAGTATGTATAGGTAAAAATGTAAAGCTAATAAGTAAATGAAATAGGTTAATTGGAGTTACAAAACTAGTAAATCCAATCAAAATGCAGAAAAATGGGAAAAGAGTACAATGAACAAGTATTACAAATATAAAATCTATAATAAAGTGGTAGATATAAGAAAAATCAATTTATATTATATGTAAGTGTTTTAAATACCCTAATTAGAAGTAAGATTTTCATTTTGGATAAAAAAATAAGACATAACTACATGCTGTCTTCAAGAAACACATGGCAAATATAAAGACATTGTTTAAATGGAAAATAATTTTAAAAGTTATAGCATGCTAGCAGTTATTAAGAGAAAGCTCAGATGGCTATATTGCTTTCTGAAAAAGCTCACATCAGAATTAATGATGAAATATCTTATATCCAAAATCAGGAACCAGGTAAGGATATCTTCTTCCAAATTTCTATGCACCATTACAATGGAAGTTCTCACCAAGACAATAAAGCAAGAAAATGAAATTAAGAACATATAGTTTGGAAAAAGAAAAGTAAAGAAAAGAAACCAAAACTATCTGTATTAGAAGACATCATAAAGTTATAATAATCAAGACAAGACAGGGAAGCATTAGAGTAAAGAGAGATATATGCATTAATGATAAAGTATACCAGTGACCAGAAATAAATCCATATTTGCTTAGTATGTTTAGGGACAATGCATCAAGTATGTTTAGGGACAATGCATCAAGGAAATACTATGGTGAAAGTTTACTCTTTTCAGCAAATCTTCTTGAAAGATTTGGATAGCCATCATGCAAAAAAAATTGTATTTTAACCATGATTTTACACAATATAAAACAAAACCAAACAAAGCGAATTCTCAAATGGATCATGCAAGTTCTAAGACTGTAAAAACTTTAGAAGAAAATATAGGAGAAAATACAATTAAACTTAAGTTTGGCAAATATTTCAATAAGTCAACAAAAATATACAAAATATATAAAAATAAAAATTGATAAATTGATCTTAATAAAAATAGAAAATTGCGGTCACCCCTTGGGCTGAAGTGTGGTTTGCTGGCCTGGCGAGGGGAGCGGCTGCGGTAGGCCTAATTCTGCTGCCCCCATAAAAGGGTGGTTGGTCAGGCCCACCGCCACCCCTGAAGGAAGCTCGGCATGGGCACAGAGTGCCCTCGGGTCTCCCCTTCTCGGCAGCCATGCTTCCGCGGCCACCCCTCCTCCCAGATGGCGCCACCCAATGCCTTGTGGGGCGGCACCCTTCTTCTTCCTTCTCCCTGCACAGGCGCAGGGCAGAAAATTCCAGTCTGCCCTTTTCCCCTCCCCCGACAGCAGCAACAGCCAGGCGTGGGCGGAGAAATCCAGTCTACCCTTTTCCCTCCCCCCCGACAGCAGCAACAGCCAGGCGTGGGCAGGAAACTCCAGTCTGCCCTCCACCCCAGCAACAGCAGCCACCAATCCCTAAACCCTGCCCCTTCCCCCAGCAACAGCGACAGCCAATCCCTAACCACCACCCCTCCCCCATCCAGTACCGCCCACTGACCTTTCGCCGGCAACCAATCAGAACAGGGCGTGGCTTCGACCAATCAGCCTTCCCCAGCCCCTATAAAACTGTTGCCTCTCCCTCAATAAAGTTGGACTTGCGTGTTTACCTTGTCTCCGCGGTAGTTCTTCTGCCATGCGCCCTCCAGTCCTGAGAGCCCCCGACAAGGGCCTGGCCTCCCTTGTCCCCAGTTCATCGCCTGCCTCTCCAGGCGACCCCTTCGTCGCCGGCTTTGCCGGGCGACCCCGTCAGCCGAACCGCGCAACCCCTTGTGGGACCGATCCCTCGTCTGCTGCCGGACCGACCCCTCGTCCCAAGTGGGACCGACCCCTCGTCCCAAGCGGGACTGACCCCTCGTCCAGAGCTGGACCGACCCCTTGTCCACAGCCAGACCCCACCTCTACTGACCGAGCAAGCCGCCGCAGAAAATGTTTGATCTTCAAAAGATATTATGATGTTTTAATAAATGATAATACATTTGAAAACGGGGGGGGGGGGGGATACTTATAAAAAGGACCTGAACCTTGAATATATAAAAATCCTTATAACTCCATAATTGGGATCAAACAATTTCACTGAAAAATGGGCAAAATATTTAAATATTTCAACAGGGAGTTCACAAAGTTACATACATGACAAATATACACACAAAAAAAGATGTTCAATACCTCAAGCAATAGAAAAACATATTTAAGAAATGATCTCTGAGAATTATGGGATGATGGCAGAGTAGGAAGCTCCAGGAATCTGCCCATCCACCAAAACAAGAATTGAACTGATGATAGTTGTCTGAATCAACCACTGTCAAAGTGCAGAGTCTAGGGGAAAACTGTACAGCATCTAGGGAGAAGCAGGTGGAAGAGGCTGACAAATTGCAATAAAGACTAGTGAGTTTTATCTTCCCTGCATCGCTACCTTACCTCTAACCCCAGTCTCGTGTCAGGCCAAGGTGGGGACTGGAACTCAGGCACCTAGTACTGCTTACTGATGCTAGAGTGGATCATAAAGGAATTAGTCCTTCAAGCTCCACAGGTTTGTGGTCTGATCCCAGATTTCCACATTTGATCAGATTGCTGGGACCCAGCTCTGAGGGAGGCCATTATTCCAGCTCCTCTTGTGCCAAGGTGGCAGAGTAATCTCAATGAAAGAAACCTTCCTTAAAACTATGGAAAACAGTTAAAGGGGTACATTAACCAGACAAGTACTGAACTAAGAAACCACAGCTTCGAAAACCATAATGTAAAACATAAGGTAACTAAAAATTTAGAAAATTGTACCATCTAAAATATAAACCATAATGTAAACCAAAATGGAACCATGTTTAATAGCTATGTTTCAATATCTGTACATCAGCTGCAGCAAGTATAACATGAACATGTAAAAAGATCATTGCTTGGGAAGGGGAAAAAGGGTTTGATGTTGACTATATGATAGTCTCATATATAGTATATGTGAAATACTGTAAAATAAAACTTTTTTGAAGACAAAATTAAAAACTGGGGAAAAAAAAGAATGTAGACACTGAGGAAGAAATGAAAGAAATTCCCTTACCACTGTACAGGCAGGGCAACCTATTACAGTGATGAAATGCAAAACATTAAAAACAAAGTTTTATAATATTTTCATTTTTTAATACCCCAATTTATTTTTACTTTATTTTAGTTTTTCTAAATTAGTATGTAATCTATTTCTAATCTTTAAACCTATCACTACTATTTCATTTTCCTAATAATTGAATTAGGCAATATATTAGGCTTCATTTTTGAAGAAGTTTTGGACCACAGAGAGAGATTCAACCATGGCAGGGGAATAACACTGGTGTGGGTGTCACTGATGGAGGGATCATGATTGGGAGGGAGTTATCCAGGGCATGTATATAGGGTACATAAAAATATTCAGATATATGTTGGTTGTTCTCATAGTAGTTACAGTTACAAATGACAACTGAGGGAGTGCTGAGTTCGTACCCAGGGGAGCTCTGTCACATTTCCCAATGGAACAGCAACAATTCCCCAAATGCAATGACAAAGATGAATGAAGAAGGATAGTCCAATGATGAGCTCTTGATACTGATGACTATGCTTATGAGCCTGGGTGCCTGAAATATGAACTAGGCCTAAAGCTGCAGGGTGCCTAAGAGTTACTTCCTGAGAGCCTCCATGGCCACTCTCTAAGCCAAACTCCTGAAAATGAGCATACCTGGCATTGAGAGATTACTACCAATCACTAACTGGTGACACAAATAGAAAGTGACCTTGAATAAAAGGGTCAATTCAGACCAACAGAGTATCTCAGATTACATGTAGGATCATGTGTTAACTGCTTTTGACCTTGAACAAAAGGGGGAAATGGCAAAGACAAATGAGTTTTCATGACTAAGAGTCTTCAAAAAAGAATTGGAAGGTCGTCAGAGGGGTCACACTTATGCATGCCTCAGCAGGATCCCAGAGACAGTCAAAGTAGATACAACCACAGGTACTGGAGCTCTTGAGGGCTATGGAAACACCCAGGTTCTATGGTCATGGCAGATGGCACCGGAGTTTAGTGCCATGTCAGTGGACCCTACTTTGGAATTTGTGTTCCTGAGAGTGATGGAGTTGGGCTCAGATGTGACCTTCCTACAAATGCTTCTTCTGTCTTTTTATTGAACCTGTGGTTGGCTCTGGGGTTGGTGTATACTTAGGAGACTTGAATCTCTGGACTGTCCATGTTCCAGCTGGGCCCTGAGCCTGAGCAGAGTTGCAACTCCTACTCTCTGGTTCGTTGGACTTATCCAGGTCAGCTAACAGGGAGGTGAAGTTGGTCAACCACCACACCAGGGAACCAAGAATGCCTACAACTGTAAGCAGGAGAATTGCATACATTACCCATGTGGGATCTAAGACCCCTCTTCATATAGAGGTGGAGTGGACCCATCCCAGGGTTCACAGGATAGAGGAATAAAATATGAATTAGAGTGGCCTTACTGATATTCTACTATAGAACTACTGAGATAGTAATGGAAGAAATTGTAGTATTGATATGAAGAAAGTGGCCATGGTAGTTGCTGAAGGCAGGGAAAGGGAAGAAGTGTGGGCAGCTGCGGGCCTCCGGGAGGGTCGACGCAGATGGCCGGGCGAGCTCTCTGGACGGGGGCTGCCCCACGGTCAAAGGAGAGGAGGGGGGTCGGCACGAAGCCGTTGGGCCCTCGCTCTCTCCGCTCAGGCACGGGGGACGCGCGGTGCAAGCAAAAACACCACGGAGACGAGGTCTGGGCACAAGTCTGCTTTATTGTAGGAAGGGGACATGGTTTTATAGGGTCTAGGGATACGTAAAGGGACTTGATTGGTGCCGGCGGGTGCTGTTGCTTGCATAGACGGTTACTGGACAGTAGGCGGCTACTGGACAGTAGGCGGTTACTGGACAGTAGGCGGTTACTGGACAGTAAGCTGGCTAAGGGGTTAGGAGCAAGGGAGGGGAAGGGGAAAGTGTGGGCTGTCTAGATAACGGCTAGGTGGAAGACGGAGAAGGAGAGAAGGAGGGGCAGCGCCGGCTGCCAATACTGGGCAGGAAGGAGATGGGGACAATTGCTCCCTTTTGTTTAAAAGTATGTGCTTCGGGGGAGGAGAACTGGTGGCAGCAGGGGCAGTATGGGACGGGGTACTGGGGTAAGACGAGGGGAGGAGGGAGACCACGAGGACCGGCTGGCAGTGAGAAGCAGAGGGCCCTCCCAGCTGCTCTCAGCTGCAGAGGACACAGCGTCTGGCCAGGACGCATGTGCCTGCTGCTGGGGTCGGCGCACGCCGGCGCCTGGCGCGCGCCGAGCTCTGCCAGCAAAACGGGGTTGTGATGTTCCTGAACCCCTCGCCTGATTGGGGGAGAAGGAGGGAGATGAGTGAGGAAAGGGAGACAGGAGGTTACAGGCGTGTGGTTCGGTGTTTGCGGCAGGGGCGGGAGGAGCGCGGCGGGTGGCTTGGTGGTGGCTCTTTAGTGGCGAGGCGTTGATAATGAACCTGCACAAAGGAGCTGAATACTGCGTTGGCTTGGTCTTTGGCGAGGTGGACTATTTTTTTGATGGCCCAGGGTCCTACAGTGAGGGCTAAGATGATGATGATGAGTGGGCCTAAAAATGGAAGGGGTATGGGAGGAGGGTATGGAGAACACTGGAAAAATAGTTCGCATTTTCTCGCTCTTTGCGGTGCTTATCCAATCCCTCCTGGACCTTTCTCAGGTTGTCCTCGACTAAGCCGGTGGAGTTGGCGTATACGCAGCACTCCTCTCCAAGGGCGGCACAGAGACCCCCTTCCTTAAGGAGGAGGAGGTCGAGGCCGCGGCGGTTCTGGAGGACTACCTCAGAGAGAGAATTGAGAGAATTTTTTAGATGTTTTACAGCATTTTGAAGGTAGGTGATATCTTTGTTGACGGCCTGTCTGAGAGAGGAGAGGGCAGAGGACTGTGTGGCGAGGGCGGCGATCCCTGTGCCTGCCCCTGCAAGACCTAGAAGGGTAGCGACTGTCAGGACTGCAGTGACAGGCTCTCTCCTTTGTAAGTGGAGGGAGGTTTGTCTGCTCAGCACGCGGCGGAAAAATTCGTGGTCAGAATGGTAAACGACTCGAGGAGCGAGAAGGATGAGCAGGCAAGTCTCATGGGTATCATTGAGGGTGGCGACATTGAGGCAGGGGGTTAGCCCGGTGGAGGTGCAAAGCCATTGGGAGGTGTTAAGGGGGATTAAGAACTTGGCGGAAGCGCTGGGAGAGGAGTAGCTAGAGCAAGCACTAAGGGAGGGGTGGGAACCTTGACGAGAATGAACACAGCGTCCTGTGGAGGAAACAGATTGAAGGGTTAGGGGGATGGAGGAAGTGTTCCAGTTGCACTCGGCTGGGGCTACTGAAGTGGATTCGTCGAACGTGAAGTTAACGGCGACAGGCTCATAGATAGGAAGGGAGGGGGAGAGGCAGAGCCAACAGTTCTTGGTGAGGTTGGGTTGAGAAGTATTTAGAGATAAGTAGGATGCATAGATTGACGCGAGAAGGGGACTGGAATACTTGGTAGGGGGGGCCATAGCTGGGGAGTGATGGACGAGGGGGGGGTGCAGCTGGAAGGGGGGGGAGGCGGGGGGATTGAGGACTTTATTGGGGCCAACGGCGAGGGGTGGGGATTCAGGCGTGGGCAGTAGTTTTCTGATGATGAGGAAGGCTTCCTCTTGCCAGCGCTGGAGGGTCCAATTGGAGCGTTGATGGGGCGAGGTGACAACGGCCGGGGAGTCGAAGGGAAGCATGACGATGAGAGCAATGGGAAGAACGGAACTACCCGCGTTGCGGCGAATCATCTGTGGAGACAAAAGAGAGAGAGAAAACTACAAAGGAAACAGCGATGGGAAGGAGACAAGTTAGGTAGGCAACTCGTTAGGAGGATCATTGGTGTTAGCGTTAGTGGAAGCCTCGGCGGTGTGGGGCTTGATGAGACGTCCTGGGACCCAGATGGGCTGCGGCTCTGATTCAGGGAAAACGCAGGCGAATCCCCGTCCTTGGGCTAAGAGAGGGGCAGGTCCATGCCATTGGGTGGTTTGCGGGTCATGCCAGAGGACAAGCGGTGCAGGGGTGGGCCGGAAGGTAGGCCCCCAGTGCATGTGGATCAGTGAAAAGCCTTGGGCATTGAAGGTCATCAGGTTGTGTCGGATTAGGGCCTCTGTGACGACGTCGCGAGGGGTGCGACGCGGCTGGTTGGCAGATGTCTTGAGAATGAGGGTTTTGAGAGACTGGTGAGCACGCTCTACTAGGCCTTGTCCCTGCGGATTGTAGGGAATGCTGAAGTGATGGGTGATGTCGTAGAGTTTGAGGAATTCGGCAAAGGAGGCACTCCGGTAGGCAGGTCCGTTGTCTGTCTTGATGTCCCATGGAACGCCCATGAAAAGAATAGATTCTCTGAGCGCTTGGATGGAGTGCTTGGCCGTTTCTCCAGTGAGCGCGGTTGCGTAGCAGAGATGAGAGAAGGTGTCGATGGCCACGTGGAGGTATTTCCATCGGCCAAACTGGGGGACGTGAGTGACGTCCAGTTGCCATCTGGAATTGGGGCGGAGCCCACGAGGGTTAACTCCCTGCGGTTGGAGCGGCCCCAAGGGCAGCAATGGAGCGCACGTTCGGCATGACCACACAAGGTATTTGCAGGTATGGATTGGGAGGTCTGGAAAGAGTTTGTGGAGGCCAGCTGCTGAGAAGTGAAATCTGGCATGCAGCAGCTTTGCCTGATTGATGAGGTCTCCTACTGCGACGGTGGTCTCGGCTGGAAGCAGGTGAACGGCCTGATCAGCAAGGTGGTTGCCGTGGGCCAGGGGCCCGGGAAGGCCGGAATGGCTGTGGATGTGAGCGATGAACCAAGGCTGTTGGTGGTTCTCTATGAGCTCTTGAAGGTCCAGGAGAGCGACGTTAATGCTTTCACTCGCTGAGTTGTCGGGCGGAAAAAACGCAGAAAAGGCGATGACTTGGCAGACTTGTAGGCAGTAGAGGCTGTCTGTAAAGATGTTCAGTGGACAGTTGGGATGGGTTTGGAGTGCTAAGATGACAGCACGCAGTTCAGCCACTTGCACAGAGGATTGATGGAGGCGCACGTGTGAACGTGGCTGGTGCTCACCAGGTGCGAAGACAACGGCGGCAAACTTAGTCTTGGAGGCATCTGTGAAGATGATGGTGGTGTCTGGAAGAGGCTTGCTGGACGGAAAAGGGAAATGGCCGGGGGCGGCGATTCTAGCAGGGGAAGGCCCTGCAGTAACCGATGCTGTGGAAAGTGGTTATCGAAGTTGCCATGATAAAGCTTCATAAGAGTTTGCATATCAACGGAGCTGCGTAGCAGGGTGGTGACTTGCCCGGCGGTGAAGGGCCACACAATGGTGTCAGGTGGGCACCCATAATGATGGGTGGCTTGTGTGACTAGGGCAGTGGCAAGCTGAACGAGTAGGGTGGTTTGAGGTCCAATCTTTCGGAGCTTGCTCTTTGCCATATGGACCCAGAGGAGTGGTCCGTCTTGCCAAAGAAGGCCAGTAGGTGTTCCCCGAGTGGGTAAGACTAGGCCTAACAACGGTTTCCCAGGCTCATGTCGCTGGAGTTGGCACTGTTCGATGGCTCTATTTACCCGGGCCAGGGCATTTTTGGCCTCGTCGGTGAGGCGAATCCTCTTTCCGGGTGCGGATGATGGCAGAGCGTTGGAGCAGAGTAGCTGGTACAGGGGCTGGAGTTGCTCTGTGGTAAGCGGCAGCGCTGGGCGCAACCAATTGATCTGTCCGCAGAGTTGTTGTAATTCGAGGAGCGTAAGCAGGTCAGGAATTCTGATGTGTGGCGTTTGGGGCGCAACGGTGGAAGTGATGGAGAACCCTAGGAACTAGTAGGGTGGATGAACCGTTAGCTTCTGTGTATTGACTTTGAGATCTAGGTCTCGAAGGTGGCGCAGCAGTTGCTCCAGGACTGCGTGCAGGCCTGACTCAGGGATGGGCCACGAGCAAGTCGTCCATATAGTGGATGATGTTAGCGTAATTCACGAGTGGCTGGATGGCTTCGCGTACATACATCTGGCAAATGGCAGGGCTATTTCTCATGCCCTGAGGCAGAACGCGCCAGTGGTATCGCAGTGCCGGTTCCCGATGGTTGGTCTGAGGAACCGTGAAGGCGAATTTCGGTCGGTCGTCCGGGTGCAACGGGATGGAGAAAAAGCAGTCTTTAATATCTATCACTGCAACAAACCAATGCCGGGGCACCGCGGTAGGGTGGGGGAGGCCGGGCTGCGGCGATCCCATAGGCTTGACTTGTTTGTTGATTTCTCTTAAGTCTTGAAGTAGACGTTCCTTCCCGTTCTTCTTTTGAATGAAGAAAATTGGCGAGTTGTATGGGCTGGTGGAGGGCTCGATGTGGCCCGCGTGAAGCTGCTCATCAACAAGCCCCTTAAGAATGTCCAGTTTAGGGATTGGGAAAGGCCATTGCTCCACCCAAATGGGCTCCTCTGTATCCCATTGCAGAGGAATGGATGCTGGAGGTTGAACGGGAGCAATGGCCAAAACTATTGGGGGGGGGCAGCTGCGGTGGCGTGGCAGTGAGAATGGCTCCCAACTGATGCAGGATATCACGGCCCCAAAGAATTTGCGAGATTTCCTTCAGAACGAGGGGGCGGAAGGTTCCCTGTCGACCTTCTGCGTCTCTCCAGACGACGTCCTGGGCAACTTGCTGGGAGGGCGCTTGGCCGGTGGCTCCCACCACTAGGGGGCCATCGGTCAGAGGGAGGTGCCCGGCCTGGTCGAGTGGGATGCAGGAAATTTCTGCTCCTGTGTCGAGTAGCCCTGTGAGCCAGCGGCCGGAGACTTGGATAGAGAGAAGAGGCCTGGTGGAGGGTGCGATGGGAATAGACCAGAGTACTATCATGGGCGGGGGCGCTGAGTCGTTGCGGCCTCTTTGTTGTGGGGCTGAGGCCTGCCCCCATGGCCGTTTAAAGGCTTGCAGCTGGAGTTAGGGACGCGGCAGTCGCGGGCCCAGTGGTATCCTTTTCCGCACCGTGGGCACGGAGTGGAAGGAGGCCCTGGTGGATGGCCTATGTTGGGCACGTCCGGCGGCGGCCATGGCTTGTTGGGGCAGTCTCGAGCGAAGTGGCCGAGTTCGCCACAGCAGAAGCATTCGTTGGAGGCCGAGACGGCAGCGAGGACAGCCTGGGCCACAGCGGAGGCCTGGGCGTTGACTCCGGAGCAGGCGAGGACCCAGTCGTGGAGGGACTTGTCTCTCAGCGGCCTGATGATCGCCTTGCAAGTTGGGTTTGCGCCCTCCTGAACAATGTCCTTGATGAAGGAGGTCTGGGCCTGCGTGCCGACGACCTTGCGCTCGGCCGCAGCCTGGATACGCGCCATGAAGTCGGAGAACGGTTCCTCTGGTTCCTGGAAAAGTCTGGTGAGTGGCTCGGGCGTGGAGGTGGCGCAGTTGCGGAAGGCACGGAGGGCACGCTGCCTTAGCTGGATGTAGAAGCCTTGAGGGAGGGCGACGTAGCTCTGTGGCATGGCGTAGCGCCCCAGTCCGAGGAACGCGTTGGCAGGATATCGGGTGCCGTCGCGGGCGTTCTCGGCGACTTGTTTTTCGTTCTCGGCAGTGAAATGTGCGTGCCAGTCAATAAACTGCCCTGAGGGAAGTATGCCTCTCGCGAGGGATATCCAGTCATAGGGGAGACAGCGGGCAAAGGTCATACATTCAAGGAGGTCTTGAGCATGGGGGCTGGCGAGACCATCCTCTCGGATAGCGCTGCGGAGGGTTTGCACGTCTTTTGGGGAGAAGGGAACCCATATTTGGGGGTTTGCTCGAGAACGATTGGGATTTAGCGGATACATATCAGCGATTGGAGCAGTGGGGGGCTCGAAGAGAAGATTATTAGAGCGCGGGAGGGGGTGTCTATTCGGCGGCACATAAGACGGCGGGCGCTCGTACGCATCATCTAGGTCATCATCAGAAGATGGCGGATGAAGCGCTTCCGGTCCTGGGTAAGGGCAAGATGATGCCGGTTCCGGGTAGGGGCAAGATGGCGCTGAGGCAGGAAGGGGAGGGTACAACGGCAGATAGTCCTTCTGTGAAGAAGCAGGAAGGGGCGGGGAGTGCGGCTTCTTCCTCTTTTGGGAGGAAGAAGGAGGGAGCGCGCCCTCTTGGGTGGGCTTTTCTTTGTTTCGTGAGGAAGAAGGCGGAAGTGCGCCATCCTGGTCAGAGTCAGAATCAGTGGCGCAAGGGGGGTCAAGCTCAAGCGCGGCCTCCAACTGAGCCGAGAGCGATTCGGCATCGGAGTCATTACCGGGAGCGCCGTCTTGGCGGCTGCGCCCTTCCCCTGACTCATCCACGGTATCGCACGGGAAGGCCTTGGCCTCGGGAGCGGGCACGCCTTGCAAACAAGCGCGAATGGCTACAAGAGCGGGGAGGAGGCCGGGGGGAAAGACCTGGCCCTCATGTTCCATGGCTGAGGCTGCTCGTTAGATTAGCCGGGCATAAGTCTGAGGATTCCAGAGCGGGCAGGTGATAAGCCAGGGATTGAACGGGAGAAGTAAGTCCCAGTAGTGCTGAAGCTGGCGGACGGAAACTCTAACCTGGTTAGTTTCCAGGAGGGCAGCCAGGGCCCGAACCTGCGGGACCTGACGGGAGGAGAGTGAAGCACCCATTTTGGTTTGAATGGGAGACGCCGAAGAGTCCCTACTTTGAGCGAAGGGTGGGGGGTAGGCGTCAGAGTGGGCCCCACCCACGTTGGGCACCAAATGTGGGCAGCTGCGGGCCTCCGGGAGGGTCGACGCGGATGGCCGGGCGAGCTCTCCGGACGGGGGCTGCCCCACGGTCAAAGGAGAGGAGGGGGGTCGGCACGAAGCCGTTGGGCCCTCGCTCTCTCCGCTCAGGCACGGGGGACACGCGGTGCAAGCAAAAACACCATGGAGACGAGGTCTGGGCACAAGTCTGCTTTATTGTAGGAAGGGGACATGGTTTTATAGGGTCTAGGGATACGTAAAGGGACTTGATTGGTGCCGGCGGGTGCTGTTGCTTGCATAGACGGTTACTGGACAGTAGGCGGCTACTGGACAGTAGGCGGTTACTGGACAGTAGGCGGTTACTGGACAGTAAGCTGGCTAAGGGGTTAGGAGCAAGGGAGGGGAAGGGGAAAGTGTGGGCTGTCTAGATAACGGCTAGGTGGAAGACGGAGAAGGAGAGAAGGAGGGGCAGCGCCGGCTGCCAATACTGGGCGGGAAGGAGACGGGGACAAGAAGAGTTGTGATGAGGGGGCATTTTTGGGACTTGGAGTTGTCCTAAATGATATTTTGCAGGGATAGATGGTGGGCATTATATATCCTGCAGGATATATAATTGTACTGATTGTACTGGGGGGAAGTGTAACTACAATGTAAATTATAATCCATGTGGAGCAGCAGTGTTCGAAAATGTAATGCATGTGCTACAATGATGAAAGAGGTTGTTATGGAAGGAACAGTGTAGTGTGGGGGTGTGGGAGGTATATAGGAACCTCTTATATTTTTTAATGCAACATTTTTTTTGGTGATCTATGTATTTTCAAAAACATATGATAAAAAATGATGGTTGTGAGGGGGTGGGGAGTGGGGTATATGGAACCTCTTATGTTTTTTAAAGTAACATTTTGTGTGATCCATTAACTTTAAAGAAAAGATAATTTTAAAAAAAGTCACAGAAGAATCTCTGGATCCTCTTACAAGGTCTTACACCACCCCTTCCACAATGCACTATAGATTCAGCTTGCACTCCCATTTTGGCTCCCTGACCCTGGTCCAGAGGGAGAAGAGTTGCCCCTGTGTGCCTACTGGGGTTCATGTACATCAGTGCCAGTTTATCAGGTGGAAGTCTGAGAGACTGAGCCAGAGGAGTCTTTGGCTCACCCTCTCAGAGTTTGTACTGAAGGCAGACACCTCTGACAGACAGCCGGGACAGAAACAGCCTGGGGCAAAGGACCGCCTTCATTAAGTCACTCTAAAAAGCACCTAGATGGGGGAGGAGGTTTGTCCTAGAGAAAGTACAAGGTACATTCACTCAAAATCCTGTGAACTGTAAATGGGGAACCCTTGGGGCCTCTAGTGAGGACAAGTACAGGAAAAGAAGCAGCTTCCCAGGTTCCATTTCCATACAGGCTTAGATACGAAGACTCCGTACCTTCCATTTTCCTTGGGCTGATCTGCTTGATAGGAGGGCTAGACTTGAAGGAGACCACCAGCCAAAGTAGAGTCAGTTTACAAGGAGCATGAAAGATGCTTTTGTCTTGGCTTATTTATTTTGATCAATTCCTGGCATTCAAGAAAATCTTTGTTTATCAGGAGCTGGAAACAAACTTAAGGCACAACCCAGGGACTAAACCTTAGAGCTGACAATAAAAACATTAAAATGTACAGTATATAATAAAAGACTTCAAGATAAACAAAGAAACAGGAAATTATGATCTATCCAAAGGAACAAGATTAAAATATGGAGACCATCAATGAGGAGGACTAGACTTTGTACTTACTGGGCAGAGATTTTAAAATAATGATACTCAGTACACTCAAGGAGATAAAGGAAAACACAGAAAAAGAACTAAAAGATATGAAAATGTACAACAATGATAGAATAATATGGGAATCGCTCCAGAGACACACTGGAATTGAAGAACATAACTTGTTCTTCCCTAAGCACATGTGAAAATTTCCCTAAGCATTTTCAATAGCAGATTGTCTATGGCAAAAGAACTGAAATAGGGAACTCAAAGACAAGACAACTAAAATGATTAAGGTTGAGAATTAGAAAGATAAAAGAATGAAAAACAATGAATAGGGTCTAGGATACCTTTTCTTAGAAGGAGAAGAAAGAGAGAATGGGGCAGAAAGAATATTCAAAGATATAAAGGCAGAAAATCTCTCAAATTTAACAAAAGACATGAATATGCACTTTCAAGAAGTCCAATGAACCCCATACTGGATAAATTCAAAGAGAACAATGCCAAGACAAATATTAATCAAATTGTCCAATGCTAAGGATGAGGAGAGAGTTCTGAAAATTGCAAGAGAAAAGCAACAAGTTTCACAAAAGGGAATATCAATGAGATTAAGTGCTGATATCTAAGCAGAAACCATGGAGGCAAGAAAGCAGTGGGTTGAAATAATTAAAGAGCAGCAAGAAAACAATTGTCAACAAATAATTTTATATCTGACACGGCTGTCTTTCAAAAATGAGATAGAGATTAAGACATTCCCAAAGGAGCAAGAGCTAAGAGAAAATGTCAACACTAGACCTCCCCTTCAAGCAATGGGAAAGAAAGAAATATTCTGTATGTGACTTTTCTGTTACCTAAAGCTTCTTTGAAGACAAAATGAAAAAACTAAGACACTTGGGGAATAAACAGAAGAAAATATCGCTGTACAGATCTTATAGTGATGAAAGACATAATGTCAAAATTTTTAAAATTTTGTATTTTTTATTATTCAAAAATTTTTAAAAAATAGTTTTTTGTTATTTTTAAAACTATTATTATTGCATTTTCTTATTAATGGTTTTTGATTTTTTTTGTTGGCTTCATTTTTTTTATTCCCCCCCTTGATATTTTTTGCTTGCTGTCTGCTCTCTGTGTCCATTCGCTGCACATTATTCTGTGTTTATTGCTTGTCGCCCTTTTTTGTTTTGTGTCATTTTGTTGAGTCAGCATTCCATGGTGCTTGCAGGCTGGGCAGCCCTCTGCAGTGCCTATGGGCCAGTTAGCACTCTGCAGCATGCAGGTGAGCCTGACTTCACAAGGAGGTCCTGGGACACAAATCCAGGGCCTCCCATATGGTAGATGGGAATCCAATTGATTGAGCCACAGCTGCTTCCCTGTTGACTTCATTTTTGAAGAAGTTTTGCCTCACAGAAGGGTTACAACTGTGGCAGGGAAGGATCGTTGGTGCAGAGTGTCAGTCATGGGGGTTGCATAGGAGGAGGTTCACCTGGGGCATACCTATAAGGCATATAAATGTGTTCAAGTGTTCATGGGGTATTTTCATGGTGGGTGGAGATTCACACAATAACTGAAAGACTATCAAATTCTCACCCTGGGGAGCTCTGCCACATTCTTTAATGGGATAGCAAGAATCCTCTGAGTTTAGGGGCAGTAACTAGTGAAGGAGGATGGATTATTGACAGGCTCTTGATATTAATCATTGTACTTATGAATGATTACTTTTGACATTGAAATTTAGCATAGTATTAGAGGGTATCTAAGAGTTACCTCCTGAGAGCCAACTTGTTCAAATGTGGCCTCTCTCTAAACGAATATTAGCATAAAAATGAATTACCTTCCCCCACCATCAGACATGACTCCCACTGATGAGCCTTCCTGGCCCTAAGCGATCATTACCAAGAACAAACTAGAAATGCAACTGGAAGATGACCTTGACTAAAAGGGAGAAAGGGCAAAGACATATGCCCATATGGCTAAGAAACTTCAAAGTGAGTGAGGAAGTTATTCCAGAAGTTAAGTTTATGCATGTCCCAGCAGGATCTCACTGATTGCCACAATAAATATTGACTCAAACAGCAGAGCTTCTGAGGGGTGTGGAAACATCCAAACAGTACAGGCAGGGCTGACATCTCAGGAGTTTGGCACCCTGCCAATGAGCCCTACTTTGGAATTTATGTTCCCCAGTGTGACAGAGTTGGAATCAGTTGTGGTTTCCCTACACATGGCTCTTCTGCCCCTTCTTTTGGAACCTAGATTTAACATTAGTGTTGACAGGTGTATTTCCAAGGAACTTAAATTTTGGGCTGCCCATGTGCTAGCTGGGCACTGAATCTCAATAGAGTTGCAACACCTATTCTTCAGTTCATTGGACTCACCCAGGACAACTAAAAAGAAGATGATGAGGGACAACAACCATCCCAAGGAACAGAGAGAGTCCTCAATTACAAGCAAGATAGTCCTATCCATCTGCCCCATGGAATATAAGCCCCCTCTAAATTAGAGGTGGAGAGGGCATCACCATCCCAGAATCCTCAGGATTGGGGAATAAATAATGGATTAGAGTAGACTTACTGCTATTCTACTATAGACTTACTGTGATTCTAGCAAAGGAAGAACTTTTATCACTGATATGGAGGCAGTGGTCCCTGGAGGTTCTGAGGGAAAGGAGAGGGCAAACAAGTGTAATGTTGGGGCATTTGTGGGGCATAGGAATTGTCCTGAATGAATTGCAATGACAGATACAGGCCATTATGTAACTTGTTATAACTTGCAAAATAGTGTGAAGAGAGTATAAACTACAATGTAAACTATAACCCATGCTTAATGGCAGTGCTCCAAAATGTGTTCAGTTGTAACACATGGAGGATATTGTTAATGTGGGAAAATGTGAGAGGGACAGAGAGCAGGTCATATGGGAATCTCCTCTATTTTTTATGTAAAGTATTTGTAATCTAAATATATTTAAAAACTAAAAAAGCATAAAAAGAAAGAAGGAAGGAAGGAAAGAAATTGAGAAAGAAGAAAGTAAAAGATGAGAGATAGGGAGGGAGGAAAAAGGAAGGAAGGAATTGTATCTGTTGGGATACTTAACACTATCTTAATCATTAAGTGGAATTTATTAGCTCTCAAAACAAAATTAAGGTTGGTCTGATTTTATATAATACTTTTGAAAAACTAAACCACATCCCCAAGAACCAAATTTGTTTCAATATTTAGTGTTGATATTTTGTCTCATCTTAATCCTAATTTTTTTTTTCCCTCATGGATCCCAGTTATCTTTAGAAGTTCTCAGGTTAACTATTTCATTGTTCATACTCAGAAGAGGAAAATAAAAACAACTTGCCTTCGAACAAATGGTTGAAGACTGACTTAAACCTAAAGACCTGATTGGACCCAAGAGAATATTCCATTGAATATATACAAGAAAAACAAAAAAACAGGGAATTTAGAGAAAGATAGCTTTGATGTTTGCATGAAATAATGGGATACAGGCAAGGTCAAATAAAGGGTAGTACTTCTCATGCTTTGTAATCTATGCTTTATTTCTTAAGCCTAATTCTTGTAATTCAAATAACCATATTCTAGTAGAATCCCCAGATATATGTATTACCAACTCTGAAATTAGAAAATATTTATTATCATTAGAAAGTTGAGGGAAAATTTTTGTAAAATTGGTAGTGCAAATGATTCTTCCATCTGTTTTTCATAAGTGATGTATTGTTCTTATGCATGGAGACTTAAAACAAAAACTAACTGTAATTAGCAAATCACTACATACAAGAGACTGTGCTACATGCTTTATAGATGTTTTAGGTTTTTTCAAAGCTACTCAATAGGGGAGGTCCTATTAGTATTCTCATTTTGTCTTTGAGTAAATTGAAACATAGAAATGATACACAAGTCATCCAAGTTCATGAAGCTTCTGTGTAGCAAAGCTAGGATTTGAGTACCAGCAGTTTGATACCCAGATTGGAAAATTTAGAAACTTATCTATAGGACTTTGAAAATTTGTATCTGAAAAATTGTGTTGGTGATTGAGGTGGGAAATTTATGTGCAGAAAAAAGAATGGACAAAGGATCTTGAACTGTTTCCTATGAGCTAGTCAGGGAAACAAATCAGCACTTAAAGTTTGAATGAACTATTAGTAGAGGGAGATATTAAAATAAAGCCAGGTAAAAGCCTTCCCTAATAGTTAAAATATTTGAAACAACATTATTCACTTCCTTCTTCAGGTAGTAGCTTAGAAACCTATATAACTGGGATATAGACTCATACTCACATGAGATGTAATATAGGTACTTTCAAATGTGTTAAGTATAAGTGATAATAATTGTGTTTTCACTATCCTTTTTTTAGTTTTATTTACATACATTTTGATTTGCCTCTCTGTTCCTTGGCTTTTCTGTTCCTTGAACAGAATCTAAGAGGTTTCCAGCAGTCTCTGAGGACTCAATCCCAGGGCTCTGTCCAAAACTGGGATTTCAATGGGATTTATTCTTAGAATTCTCTCCTTGAAGCTAGAAGCATATATAAACATGCCCTCCAAGCTCAGGAGGACTCAGCGATGTACAGCTTGGTATTTTCTGGAAATCTCAATTCCTATGGAAGAAGGATTTGAATTAGCTGCTGTTTCTGGTGGTAGGTGTTACCATCAATGGAGAGGGACATAGGAAAATCAGACTGGAAAAAGAAACATGTATTCCTGCTTAGGCAGGAATAAAATCACATTTTTAAATGGTGATGAGATTGTCTTTAAAGTCTTTCAGGAAGATCCAAGGCATTTAATTGCACCTTTTGAGTATAGCTATGGATAAAGTAAACTTTTATGCCAGTAAGAAGGTATGAGGCCAGTGGAGACTTACTGTTGAGAATGGTCTCCTAGATTTAAGTTCAAAATAAGCAAAAGGGACTCTAGAGCCTTGATCTTGGTTATTATCTTTCTATTGGATAATGCCATTTTAATTAGTTATGGTGTTTATGTATTTATAGGACAAAAATAAGAAAATAAGAAAATAAATGCACCTTACAGCATTTTTTGTTGGATTAAGTAGAAGAGATAGACAGACATCATTTTCTATCTTGGTAAGTTTCATGTTTTTTATTTTAAAAAGATCATAAAAATGATAAGACAGTGGAGCTATGCCATGTATGAAAGCATTATACTGCCCCAGTTTAAGAATCTACCTAATATTGAGTAGCTTGGTTCATTTGCTAATGTTCTGAACACATTATTTGACTACCTTTCTTTTTGTCCTTTAGAGGTTTACAGAAGGTGATTCTTCCTCCAGTGCAACAATAGTAACCCAGATAGATATGAAAAAAACCTTTCCCTAATACTACAACATCTGAGACTTTCAGGGTCATCTCCAATACACATTCCATGTCTTGCACTGGAAGGGGAAGTGAACCAAGCAAGTGTTGACTCTACAGCAGGGCTAAAATTTGCCTGTCATATACAATGAATGCCTCTGGTCAAGCATTGTCAAGGAGTCAGTACTTCTCTGAGAACATGTATCTGTTTTTGTGTCTTTAAGAGGCTACTGGGCTTGGTGGGAATTTTTCTATGTGTTTCTAAGTCAATGAGGAATCAATAAAAGAATTTCTGAAGGTTTTGGTTGTAGGAGTGCCTATAAAATTAGGCCTGTGAATTAATTTCATTGTAGATTACCTACAAGCATTTTTGACTGCCTCTGTGATATGTTAACTTGGACCCATGTGCAGTCTTCATATTTCTAGGGTCACTCCGCACAGTGAATTTCCATAAAGTAAGCTAATTCTATTCTCTTCCCACATGAACAGATAAGCTCTGATTATTAGCAACTGCATTAGGCTTCAGTAACAGGTCTATTCCTATTCATGTAACAAATATGTCTTCAACTATGCTAAAACACTGAGTTAGCAATTGACATACCACCCCCTTCTTCCTCCCATTCTTCTTATCCTTCTCTTTCCCCTTCCTTCCTTTCTTTCTTATTCTCTTACTGTCTAATTACCTATTTCTTTTCTTCCTATAGGAGAAGCAGCTTCTCTTCAGATATGACAGGATGGTATACCATAATAGCAGCACTTTTCACCCAGCCACATTTTTCCTTATTGGAATTCCAGGACTGGAAAAGTTCCATGCCTGGATTTCACTGCCTTTCTGCTCTGTGTACCTTTTGGCTTTGTTTGGCAATGCCACAATTCTACTGGTCATCAAGGCAGAGCAGACCCTCCGGGATCCCATGTTCTATTTTCTGGCCATCCTTTCAACAATTGATTTGGCTCTTTCAACAACCTCTGTGCCCCGCCTGCTGGGCATCTTCTGGTTTGATGTCCATGAGATTAACTTTGGGTCTTGTGTTGCCCAGATGTTTTTGATTCATACCTTCACTGGCATGGAGGCTGAGGTTCTACTGGCCATGGCCTTCGACCGCTATGTGGCCATCTGTGCTCCACTCCACTACACGACCATCTTGACCGCTCGGGTGCTGGTGAGCATTAGTACGTGCATTATAATTCGCCCAGTCCTGCTTACCCTTCCCATGATCTATCTCATCTACCGCTTGCCCTTTTGTCAGGCTCATATAATACCCCATACCTACTGTGAGCACATGGGCATTGCAAAATTGTCCTGTGGAAACATCCGTATCAATGCTATCTATGGGCTCTTTGTTGTTTCCTTCTTTGTCCTGAACCTGGTCCTTATTGCCATCTCCTACGTTTACATTCTGCGTGCTGTCTTCCACCTCCCAAACCTAGAAGCACGGTTAAAAGCCCTAAGCACTTGCGGCTCCCATGTTGGGGTCATTTGCGTTTTCTACATACCTTCCGTTTTTTCTTTCCTTACTCACCGATTTGGACATAACATACCACGCTACATTCACATTCTTGTTGCCAACCTCTATTTGGTAATTCCACCCTCACTCAACCCGATCATTTATGGTGTCAGGACCAAACAGATACGAGACCGGGTATTCTATGTCTTAACTAAAAAGTAAGATTTCTATCACCTTCCTTCCTAAGAGTTTTGATCCAGCCAGGACGATTCCAATGTTTTAGTGTTAAATAATATCTTCTGGCCTAACATTGCCATCAATTTGTGATACAATTTGGTTTGCTTCTGGCTGCTGACAAATGGATTCTAGACTTGAGGAAGCCTCTTTGTATCTCAAATTCAAAGGCTTAACTGGCTATCTTGCGAAGAATCTGTACAACCTCTGCGTGACTTCAAAAAGAGTTCTTGATAACAAAAGGCTGCTTCTTTTCTAGTGAAAGAAGTTATGTCATAGTCTTTCATGCTCCATGATTAGAGAAATGTGTCACTGGACTTTCAACCTTGTATCCTAATGTATTCATTTCTATACTCACTGATTCATTTATTCATTTAATTTAAATATGTTTTGTGTTTATTGCATGCTTGGAGTCCTTCTGATTACTAGAGGTAAATCCATAAATCAAAGTAGCAGAAATGTAGAGTTCCCCCTCTGCAGCGCTTTTAAAAATCAAAGCTCATAGTTTTAAAAGATATAACTGCCAAATCTGTACCCTGAAGTGGAATGGTCTGTCAAATACCTGAGTCAGTGGACTGGTAGCCAAAATGATGTAACTTCAAATCTATTTCTCACTAACACCAATAGCATCATATCACTAATTGCCTCTCTGCATTCAAGCCGATAGCATCAGCCAAAGTTGAGTCTTGAATTTAATTAACTGCACTATCTCTCTCCATCTACGTTACACCTGTTGGCGTTTACTGATCACACTTTACCAAGTGTTCTCTTAATGTACATTTGGCCTTAAAATGCTCCATCCCAAAGTCCAAAGCTTCTGATTTAAGAACCATGATCTAAGACTCTGCCCTTAAGACATTAATGTAACTACTGTCAGAACAAGCTATGAATCACTGTTTTTCTTTCACATGTTAACAGAAGCATTTCCAAAGAGTTAATAATGTGATTTCTCAAGCGACGTCCTTTCATATTGTCAACTTTGTCACATTTATTTGTATTATTTTTGATGATTTTAATTATTTTCTCTTTTTCAGATTACTTAAAAAAGAGACTAAAGTAAAATAGAACAGATATTCTTGTGCCTACAGTCTGTAATTAACAAATTTTAACATTAAACACATTGCAGATATAATGTTATATAATATATTTATATTAAAAAATTTAAAAATGTTAAATTTGAAACCAACTTCTAGCACTGCCCCAGCTCAGTTTCTCTCCTATTTTTCCAGAGACAAGATTAGCATGTTTTTTATAGACATCACAGTACAAACTTTAATTTTATATCCCATCATGGTATTTTAAAATATGACAGTATTTTTGTTAGAATGTATATAAATTAAAATGCTTTGTGTTTTGTTTGATAACATTGTTTTTAATTTATGTATTCATCTACTAATAAGCATTTGTAATATTACTATTTTAAAAGTTAGAAAACATCTGCACATTCCTGTATGTATTTCTTTGTACATTTTTAGGCAGTTTATCCATGTTTTATATTTTAAGGTAAAATTTTTGGGTAGCAGACTTATGATAAATTAAAATATTTCTGCTTTCCTAATCTATGTATTAGATTCACAATATTTTCTGGTACTTCCCTTTTTTATTACTTTCATGCTTTCTATTATTTGATTAAGTTGCCATTTTCAAATTAATTCCCTGATGTTTGAAATTTGCACACGCTAAATAAATCTATTCTTCGATTGGGTATTATTAAAAATTTTCAATTTCTTGTTTTCACTAATTTGTAACTACCCTATTATGAAAGAACACAATTTTAGTTCTTTTTACTTTTTTTTGATGCTTTTATGTCATCACTCTCATGTTACCAATACCTAGAATTTTATTTCCAGAGCTTTAAAAATATTTTTTATTAGTTTTACCACATTTATTTTAAATAATTTATTTCTTCAACAAATCTTCAGGAATATCTTCTTGTTCCAGTTTTCACTAATCTTCATGGAGAACACCTTATATTCCTTACCCTAACCCCACCAGAGCCACAAACATCAGTTTTTGGTAATAATAATATTTCGATATCGAAAAATGTTTTCATATGCCCTCTTATTTGAAATATAGAATGAAAATTTATAAAATTCTGGAAAAATTCTGTCAGCTTTCTGAATTTATTTTCTCTTTTTGTCTGGCAACTAATGCTGTTAATGAAACATAGTTTACTTTTTCCAGGATTTTTTCTCTATTCTTTGGGAAGCATCTTTATTTTTTGATGTTCTAAATGTCATTATATTGACTTTAGATTTTTAATTTAATTTTAAAAATTATAATCAATATTTAGTGGGTCCTTAGATTCTGAGACTCTATCTCTTAGCCTTTCTAGGAATTTTTCAACATTTTTTTTTTTAATATTTCCTGCCCACACTTCTTTACATATTCCTATGGAAATATTTAAAGCAATATGTTGCTATTTACCTTTCTTTCATTAATTTTAACTTCCTTTTCTCCACCATTCAGCTACATTTGTTTTACTGTAGTCTTGAAAAATTCATTCATCTATTCTTTTTCATGTTTTTATTAGAGAATTTGTGGGTTTACAGAATAATCCGGAATAAAATACAAGATTCCAATATAGTACCCCACCACCAACACCTTGCAAGGTATAGAACATTTGTTATAGCTGATGATAGTATATTTTTATAATAGTACTATTAACTTTAGTCGATCTTTTAATTTAGGTTCACTCTTTGTAATAGTGTTGTTCCATAGATATGTTTTCCTGTGATTTTCATTCTATTAACATATATGCAATCTAACATTTCCCATTTTAATCAGTCATATATATAAAAACACACACACTTCAGTGCTATTAATTGCATTCACAATACTGTGTCACTATCACCACCATCCATTACCAAAACATTTCCTTCATTCCAAATAGGAATTTATGCATATACCATACCCTAATTCCATCTTGTCCCTTGGTAACCTAGATTCTAGATTATGCTTATTCCAATTATTTCAGAACAATGAGATTATACATTTGTCCTTTTGTGTCTGACTTATTTCACTCCACATGATGTTTTCATCATTCCTCTATGGTGCTGCATGTATTGGGGACTTCATTCCTTTTCATGGCTGAATAATATTCTCTTGTATATATGTACCACATTTTATTTATCCACTTATCAGCTGATGGACAACTTGGGTTGCTTCCATCTTTTGACAATTATGAATAATGCTGATTTGAACACTGGTGTGAAAATATCTATTTGAATCCCTGCTTTCAATTCGTTTGGTTATATACCTAGTATATTTAACCTATTCTTAAAACTCGCTATTTTTATTTTTAGCAGTTTTGATATTATTCTTCAGCTCCTCAATAGAGTTATTTTTTTCAAAACTTAAATTTTCTATTATTTTCATAAAATTCTTTGCTTTCTTCATGGTTAGAATATTCTATTTAAGGCTGCCAACTACAAAATCCTGAAAAGGCTTATTGTCAGTTCTCTTTCAGCCAATTTGCTATTATAGTTTAGCCCTTTCTATTCTGTAGAAATAGTCTTTGACTATTTGGTTGCTTTCTACTGTGAGTTTTTCTTTGCATTTGTGATTCCTTAATAGACTCATCAAATACCCTAGCTGAACTAAATGTGCAGTACGGGTTTTATTAAAAAACAAATTCTGAGATGGAGACTTGCAGGTAGGATGCTTATTTATGTGTTGTGATAGGCAGAATAAAGTCTCCTAAAGATGTACTAATCCCTGAAATTTGCTAAATATGTTAGTTTACAGGAAAAAGAAGAATTACAGCTGCAAAAAGAATTGTTTGCTAATCAGCTGACTTTAATAGAGGGAGATTATCCTGGATTATACAGTTGAACCCAACCAATGAACTCCCTAGGGTCCTTGAAAATAAAAGAGAGAGACAGAATAATCAGTCAGAGAAGGAGATAGGACAACAGAAGAAAGGTCAGGGTGATGTAAAGGGTTTAGCACTCCATTGCTCTCTCTGAAGATAGAGGAAAGAGATCATGAGCTTTTCCAAGAATGTAGGATGCCTCTAAAAGTTGGGAAAGGCAAGGAAAAAGTACCTTCTTTAGAGCCTCCAGAGAGAATGCTGAGCCTCCAAAACTTGGATTTTAGCTCAGTAAGAAACATGTCAGAAACATGTTGCTAATAAACAGATATGTAAGATAGTAAATTTATATTGTACTACTAAATTCATGGTACTAAATTTGTGGTAATTTGTCATAGGAAATAGGAAACTATTACAGGTATGTTTTCATGATCAATACATTGGGGAAGGGAAATAAGAGGAAGAATATAAATGGTGAAAGCTTCAGCTAAACTTTCAGAGAGCTCTGGAACTGGAATGGCCCTTTAGAGTTTTCTTTAATTGGTGTAAAGTGGAAGCCATTAGACTGCTGCATCAACCAGACCTTATGGGGGCTTGCTGGGAAGGAATTTAACCTGTGGCAAGTAAGCCCTCATAAACCAAAAGAATAACCAAATTTAGCTGAATGCTCTGTTACCAACATTTTCAGTAGCTGGGGGAATGAATTATTTGAACCTACAAGGCAAACAAAGTCATCAACTATAAAACCCAGCTGGAATATAGTGCAACTACTGTGCAGTACCACTTAATTCTTTAGGAATTTTCCATTTTTCCTTCCTACTTTTGGCTTGAAAACCTCAAGACACAGAGAAACATTTACATTCCTTCCTGTCTTTGAAATAAAATTATCCCTTGTATTTATAGTTATATCCTAGGCTATTACTTCTGGCCCAGTAATAATTGATAATTCCT
Organism: Dasypus novemcinctus; assembly: GCF_030445035.2. NCBI lineage: Eukaryota > Metazoa > Chordata > Mammalia > Cingulata > Dasypodidae > Dasypus > Dasypus novemcinctus. The sequence goes on along the minus strand of NC_080682.1, from coordinate 99,388,441 downwards.
CCTGTTGATTTTGATGTCATATAAATGATTCATCTATTTTAAAAATCAATGTTAATATTTATAGGGTTTATTTTTTGAGGGGGAACAGTAGTTATACAAACTGCCATCTTGGCAACAAAGCCTGCCACATTAATTTTTAAGATCACCAACGTTTTTTAGTATTTTCTATTTGATAAGAATTCTGAGTGAAGTCATTCTTCTTGTAAATAGTTGGTTTGGGTAGTTTTTTAATCATTAAATTGTTTCATGGTCATTACTTAAATCTTTTGTATTCAATACATTAGAAGGAGAAAAAATATTTTATTTATTACAATGCCCCAAAAGACTTTTCACATTTTGATGCTGCTTCAAAACATGTTGCTGTGTGTTATTGATTTATATGTATTGAAATTATATATTGTTTTATATATTTCCATGTATATTTGCAAATAAAACTGTCCATAAATGCAATTTCCTAATACATTTTCATTTTAATATCTGTGTAATGATATCTTTGAATAAAAATATTTAAAAATATTCAGATGAAGATGATCAATAGTTATGTCAAGCTATTTTGTGAGAGTAAGTTAGACACAATGGAGATTTTAAAAGACTTAACCTCAACACAGGGGAGAGTACTGGAGGGGTATTCTATATCAAGTTCTTAGCATTAGTCTCTGTTGCTACAAGCAGGACATTCAGCAGTGTCAGTAAGTACATAAGCTTAACTATACTGGAGTCCATACTCTTAGACCTCTGAGCAACCTGTTTCTCTGATACCGTGGTGACTATGTTCATAACTAGTGGCACTGAGGTGGCTGATGTCTGCCTGGTTGTTTAGTTTCATCCCTGGTTGATGATTTCTGCTGGGCATTAACATGTGATACAATGATATTCACAGCTTTGTCCCTCCTGCATGTTCATCCTCATTCCTTTACCCCAGACTTTCTCCTCTTATTGTTCAAATTTTTCCTTTCAGTTTCTTGACTGCTAATTCACCACTGCTAATGATTCTGTATATATTCTAACCTCAGGAGTCTTCTCTTTTTCCACACAAAAGTATTCATCAGGTTCATTGTCCAAAACTCTGTTCTTTGGGAAGATTTTCTTCACCACACCACTGTCTCTCAAGGACATCTCTAAGTAAGGCTATCATGGGAGGTGTCCATTTTTATTTTAATTTTTATTTGGACTCACATACTAAGGGCAACTACGCTTGGGGTTTTCCTCCTACTTAAACTAGCTATATAGGCTTCTGCATATGGCATCAGTGTGAGCTGAGACAGGGCACTGGTGCAATAGTTGTGGTGACCTGATGGTGAGGGATACTTGAGCCTGAAACTCATTTGCCCTACTATCCTACTCGTGCTGATCTATGAGGAACCACTTCCATCATACAATGGATTGTTTCTGTGCCTGTCCAAGCTTAAGATTCAGTAGATCTGACAGTCCAGGAAATTCAGCCTGCATAGTGACTTAGAATATCAATTTTAGGTTCTCTACTTTACAAGGACCCAGACTTACACAAGTTTTTGCAAAATATGTATTATCATTTCCCCATGCATTGGGGGTGGCCTTGCTCCAAACTTCTAGGGTCCATATTGTGATATAGCCACTCAAATTGGCTACAAACTCTGCAGAACATCTTTCCCTTTCACTGATACTTCCAATGCAATAGGGTCTTCTGAAGGATTATGTGGTCTGAATAGCAATGTTGCTAATACAATGGCCTGAACCTGCAGCAGAGCCTTTTCCTGCTCTGGGCTACACTGAAAACAAGAAGTCTTTTGTGTTACTCAGCGTGACTGAAGTGGGCTATGGGTGGGAGGCTGTTCATTTCTTTGTAGATAACCTAAATTGTATGTGTCCTGACCTGTGGATATGAGACAGTAAGAGGCTGCAGCCCTGCCCTTGGTGACCATGGCAATGACTCCTCTCCCAGAGAAACAGTTTATCAATGAAAACTCTATAAACTTTAAATATTCAGGGAAAATGCAGACAAAATATGCTAAAAGCTTATCTAGAACGTATGAAGTCTATGCTAAAAGCTTACCTAGGATGTGAAAGATATATGCTAATTCAAGCAAAAGAACCATTTGGGCTTTCCTCTCTGTATAAAAGAACTCAAAGATCTTGTTAGCGGCTCGGGTTTGAAACAGAAAGCTCCCGAATCCGGCCGCTGTCAATAAATCATTTTATCCTTCTCAAAATCATTCCTGAGTCCTGGCCTTTCTATATGCAAATAATTGAACCTCTCTTGTCTTCTACAACATGATGTTTAAGCTAATTTGTTAACTTTTCCAGGCAACGGTGCCCAGTTGTTTGGTCAAGCAAGCACTGGGCTAATTGTAATGCAAGAATATTTAATGGACTTTAATCATCAGTGAGTTGATTGCATCTATGGCTGATTACATCCACACTCAACTGAGGAGATTGCTGTCAGCAATGAGTGAAGTCTCACCAATCTGTTGCAGACCTTAAAAGGAGAAATGATTTCAGCAACCAGCAAAAGAATTCCCAGCTCTATGTCAGACAACTAGTGTTTCATGGGGAACTCATTGGGAAATTTTATCAGAGTTCCTGGTTTGTAGCCTGCCCTAAGGAATTTGGACTGTTATATCCCCATGATTTCATTAGCTAATCTTACAAAATCTCATGCTATTTACAGATACCTCCTGTTGGTTTTGTTTCCCTAGAGAAACTTGATCAATATACCTAGTGTCTCAGTTTCCATTCTGATAAGACAGATGCTATAAAACAGGTGGACTTAACATCAGCAATGTATTGATTCATGGTTTCAGAACATAAAATCTGCTTCCTCCCAGGGTTGGTAGTATTCTATCTGACTTTGGGTTCCTTGGCTTTCCCATCACAATGGTATGTTCTCCCTTTTTTTCTTTCTTCTGATTTCCTTTCTTTTCCAGCTGCTTGTTCCTCCCTGTGACTTTCTTTTCTGTGTCCAATCTCATTTGTTTATGAGGACTTCAACCACACTCAATTAAGGCCCACTCTCATTCAATGTGAGCATACCTTAACTAATAACATCTTCTAAGCACTTTATACCCAAAGCACAAATATGTCTTTTGTGGGGGACATGACAGAACCCTCACACCTGGTATTCCTGGGTCTGGAATATTCTGTTACAGAACATGAAGAGGCAGATCAGGCATTTTGATTCCTTTTTCATGTCAGGAAGTAAAAAATGCAATTGTTTGTTTGTTTGTTCATTTCTGTTCGTGTGTGTGTTTTCTTCTTGTTTTTTTTAACATTGGGAATAGGAAAGTTTCCCAGAGCACAAATGACTGCTATAGTGCTGAGCTATTTGTAGATGAGGCAGGATTCTGTATCACTATAGAGCTTATAGTCTATCCTCTGGAGTGGTGTATGTTTTTTACAAAGTCATCCAGTTCATAAACCTCCACTTACATATAATTTATATAACAGATCAATAGGATGATCTGAGGAAGATCAGATAATACATATCTCTTCAGATTATATTATGATGGAGAATATGTGAGTTAATGTAACATTAAGAACAAAATTATAAATGTATATTGCAGTCTGTTCCATATTAATTTGAACTATACCTGATCTTTTTTTGTCATTGTTAATCACCAAGTTAATTATATCATGTCATATACCTAAGACCAATAAACCTGGTCTAGAAAAGATAACACATCTGGTCAGTGGTTGCAATTGTGGCTACTACTTGGTTGAGTTCACAGCAGTCTATAGCATCCACCAGTGTCTAATGGAATCTGCAGATGCCGTACTTTTTAATTAAAAGCATATTGGGAGAGAGTGTAACCTACTATGTAAACTTATCCATGTGGTGCAGCAGTGCTCCAAAACATATTCACCAAATGCAATTAATGTGCCACAATGATAAAAGAAGTTGTTGATGTGGGAGGAGTGGGGGTGGTGTGGGGTGTGGGGTATATGGGAACCGCTTATATTTTTTAATATAACATTTTTTGTGATCTAATTATTTTTAGAAATATATAATAAATAAATAAACAAAAAAGCATATTTTAGAGGGACCATAGCATTAATCTCCATCAACAACCCTGGGTTGTAATATTATTTTAGAATTAATTTCTTGGCCCCAAAGGCTTTGGGGCAATTTCACAGAATTCAACTTAGCCTTCATCACTGAAGGAGACTTTACTCAATAAAAGGAGGACACATTATAGATGTTGAACTATCAACTAAATATGTCAATCCCAATGATAATTGTCAGTTATCAATGTCAAATAAGACAGTTTGTCTGGAAGTCCTCAAAATGTATGGGTGTTCATATTTCACCAATGTAATTTTAGTTGAATAAGTGGTCATAGATTCATTTAGAGAAAGACTGAAGAATCAATACTATATATAAGAGCCATGGGTTTAAAGAAACCTACAACGTGGGGACCTAGCCACTTCTTTGGTCATTGAGTTTGAAGTTTTGAAACTGGTTCAGATCTAGAAACTGGAAAAGGGATAAAGACAGATAGATAACTGATGACAGATAAATAGGTGATATATACATAGAGCGAGAGAACGAGAGAGAGAGAGATAAACAGATGATAGATGGATAGTATAAGATGCAGTGTGAATCATATACAGGTATTTTGAATGGAGAGGTGCACTTGGCTCTAGTTTTATAAATTCATTTTTGGTTAGCTGTTAAACACTTCTATAGAACTGGGCTTGATGGTTTTTAATGTTTGATAAGAGATCAGACAATGGTACCCTGCTTGGGACATGAAGGTTTCCAACTCTTACGGAAGATGAAAGTAGCTGTTCTCAAAGGCCAAGTTGCTTTCCTATAATAGCTATGTCTGTCTGGAGATGGATGGGGAAAAAATGGGCAAATAGTACTTAGCAATCTTTAGAAGGAACATCAATAAACCATTGCATGCATACCTGGTGTTAATGAATAACTTCAGGGGATAAAGACGAGCCAATTACCAAATCTAACAATGGAGTGTGAACACAATGAATCATCATTAAATAAGAAATTTTTACTCAAGTTGAGATTACAGAAACAAAACTTCAAAGCAAATATGAAGACAAACACCAGGAAAGAAGCCACAATATCAATAATAAGAGAATTTACTCATGAGAAAAGAAAAAAATAAAGCAAATTTACCTGGATTTTGAAAGATGCATCCTTAAGAGCCTCAAAAATTAAAGGAAGCGTAACACCAATAAAATGAATTACAAGTTATGTAGAAATTGATAGATACAAATTGAAATATATGTTTGTTTAAAATAGACTTCATTGGAAAAGAAAAATATATTATCTTAAATAAAATTCAATAGATGGCATACCTTTGATACCAGACACAAATGAAGACAGATTTCGTAAATTAGAAGATAGTGCTATGAGATGGATCCAAAAATGCAACAGAAAGAAATAAAGAGCTTAAAAACATAAATCCATCTAATTAGGAACTTATGTTGATTAGCTTCAGCATTTCTCAGACTGATAAGAATCTGGATAGATTATATTGAAATAATGTCTGAGAATATCTGAAATTGAAAAAGATAAGACTTTTAAAATTGAGAATGCTCACTACATACCAAGAATAATAAATTAATAGTAAATCCACACTGTACAGTAAACATTTAATGCAGAATATAAAATGGTTAAAGACCAGCAGAAGGAAAGAAAATCGTAACCATATGAAAACACAGGACATATGTTTATCTGGGTCACAGCTAGAAATATATGCATGTTACAAGTCAAGTGAGGAGCATTTATTTCAGGATCTCTTTACAGAGGTGTATGCAGAGTTAAGGGGACAATAGGAGAGGCAGAAGCTCCTGGGGGTTTGGGGTAGGAAGGGAGGATGTAGAGAATGATCAGTATGAACAGAAACAAAAATCTATGGTGCTACTGTTGAAAGCTGGTAATCATTTAGAAAAATATAACAGAGAATAATTGATCCTATAAATAGTGGCGACAACATAACAGGATTCTAAAATAAATCTTGCAAAAGATGCAATTCTTATATGGAGAAAATGACAAAGCATTTCTAAGAGACAAAAAGAATACCTGAGGAAAGAAAAACAAAACATGATTAAATTAGAAGACTTGGCATAAAATCTTTCCTTTCCTCTGAATTTTATGTAAATTCTTTGGAAGTTTAAACAGATTTTTAATAGGAAATAGATTTTAATATTTATGTAAAAAAGAGAACTCTCAAATTCTTGATTTTGAAAATAGGCATAAGCATAATTATTTCAGTTGATTTAGCAGTCATTTGTATAGGAATTATATCTGCTAGATCTGTTATAACTTGCATCTGGTATACAATTTAATTATGGTATCAATTTGATTATCATAATGTTCACTTTTATTTTAGTTGGATCTTGATATCTACTTATCCATTTTTTTTCTTCATTTAGATTTGTACCTAAGAATTATGTCTAGAATAGTATTCTAGTTGGATGCACAATATCTGTTTGCACTACAGCAAAAGAATTTATGAATCACTCTTCTTCATACCCTCATATACCTTGTATGTCCATTCTCAACAACTATGATATTGATAACTCTCTATCTTGATTGGAATCTCAGGTATGGAGCCTACCCACATTTATATTCCTATTACCAAATGTCTCATATACCGTATTTTCATCCTGGGGACTATACCAAACTATTTCCTTTGTTTAAGGATCCTATTGTGATTAATCTTACTATTTTCTGTTCTTTCTGGCTCTCTCTTCTCTCTTCCTACCATGGTAAGGATTTCCTGGATCAAAGCTCAAGAAATTTCCCCTAATACCCATATTGCTTAATATTTCTTCATTCATAATGTCTCAGCTATGTAATCGTTTATATTTCTCATTACATCTTTCCAGTGATTTGTTGTCATCTGCCACTGTCTTAGATACATTGACCTATATCTATGCTGGTGCTGGAGTCATGAAATTTTGCTAGCACTTTCTCTAAAAAATACTTTGTAGAGAATAACACTTACTCTTTCATTTGAAAACATGTAGCATACTGTCAGAAGAACTTCCTGCCCCATTATTCCTGACTCCATTATGATATCATGAAACTGGTCTTTTCTGATAACAAAGCCAAAGACATCTATGGCTTATTTGTGACTTTCACCAACATTCTATACTTAACAATTTTTTTGTGTGTATCTTACATGCTGATACAGAGAACAATGTTGAGCATAGAATCCCAAAAGGAAAGACTCAAGATCTTCAATACACTGTGCATATATATATATATATAACTAATACAAGAAAAATTTATGAAGAATATCAAGTAAATTTCCATGAGTCAGAAGAAGATCCTGGATATCTTATTTTATAAAACTCCTTATTGATACCTGATATGCATTTACCATTGAAAATCACTGTCCTAGAAGATGCTAGATTGAAATTAAATTCTCAAAAATGTCCTAATATAAGGAAAATCTATGTGTTTAAGGACATTATATCTAGTAGAGGAGGCAGACACACAAAGGCACAGTTATAACACACTGTGCAATTACTCTAAGATTATTCACAGGATCCCCTGGGAGCATGGTAGAGACAACTATAATTTTGCCAGAGGGAGGAGAAAAAGATTAAGGGGTGTTTGCCACAAATGATTATTCTTAATATTTATAAGGGGCTAATTGGTTTAACTTGGCTCGAGGTCTTTTGCAGGTTCACCTGCAGGGATTTTCCTTCTCCTCTGACTGAGAACAGGCTTTAGAGCTAGAATCTCCAGAGTGTCCTACTCAACAAGGAAAGCATTGAGGAGGCAGGAACTGACCCTGTGGGTCAGAATAAATTACTGGACTTGCCCATCAGTGACACTCTTGTGACTGCAGGTCACCTTCTTTTTCTCTTTACACTGATATGTGGGTCTAACAACCTACCCATTCACTGGTAAGTTTCCAGATATTCTCAGTGTCCACTTGCTTTTACATCATCTCAAGTAGGAATTCACATACTTTCTGTTTGCATTTGATCACCTAAAACTTTGGGTGTATGTCATCGTCCACCCCCTGAAAGGTTAAATATTGCCTGCTAATTCAGGAGTGATCATCCATGGTCCTGCCAAGCAACGCAGATCAAATAGATGCAAGTCCACACCAAAAGATATCCAGAGACAAGCACTAGCACCTGGAACTTGGGTGAATTGTCTTGTCAAGTAGTAGAGTTTTTACTGCACATGAATATGTAAATTGTTTCTGGGTGCTGATATGCAAGACCAGTGACCTTCCAGTGAACATTGTTATGAAAACAGTGGCAACCACTAGGAGTTTTTGTCTGTATAATCTGTCCTAACTCAGTATGCTACTTTTTAGGTTAAAATCTTGCTTTATATTTTCATCTTTTGACAAAAAAGAAAGCAGCCTTATAAATCTAACAAAAATTTATTTATCAGTTCACAAATATCTTATCAGGTAGATTTTGTAAGAATTTTATTTGATTTAAAGATAGAAGCCCCCTAGATTAGATTATGACTTTTCATTCATTTAATGTATGAACATATAACCATATATGTCAAAATAATATCTGCTTTGGTGGGTTTCTCTGAAGCTAGAGAGGATGCAAAGCAGCACTACTATTAATGGAATATTATTAATGTTACTGTTAATCCTTGACCAACAATTTAAGGATTAATTTGTTTTCATTAAGTAGTCAGGGTGAGGAAACACAAATAATCAAGCAAAATATTGTATCATAATCAACAGAAACAACAGTTGTTGCTCAAGTTTGATAACATTGCAAGTGTCACAATCTATTCTAGTTTCCCAAATATTAAGGGAAAGTAATTTATAATGATATATAAGATGATGTATCCTTAAACAAAAACAAAGACTACTTTTTCCATGGAATAGTTCAACTTTCATTTTAGATTATCTTCTGAATCAATAATGTGGAAGCCAGAAGCTTAATTGTACTTGTTCAGGTGCTAATAAGTCTGGCTGGTGGTAATGGAGGGATAAATGCGAGAGTAAGAATTTTTTAGAGCCTGGAAGTATATATACCCTGAAAGGGCAATGTACAGGGTTTCATGTCCATCAGTTGTTTGAAAGTGTGGTCTTCTGAGATTTATTAAAGAAAGACAAAATGATAAAGTAGTATTATAAGAAGACAAATCCGGCACCTCGTATGGAGTGATTTAATAACACCTCTGTACACATGTATAGCCTTCTTTGGTATTATAGGTAAGTGTGTTCTCTTAATAAGTAATGATTTGAACTTATTTTTAATATTCATTTTAAGTTAGAAGTTTTCTTCAAGTATCCTGGATACAAATCTAGTTATATAATTTGCAAATATTTTTCTCATTTTATGGTTTGTCTTACACTTCTTTTTTAATGTTATCATTTGCAATGCAAATACTTTTTGTATTATTTTAGATTTATCAACATCCAGCTTTTCTATTTTTGTGCCTTTTAAAATTTTTATTTTGGTACTATATCTAAGAATCTATTATCTAACATCCTTAAGGTGTTTTATATATTTAGTTCTTATATTGAGCTCTGTGGTATATTTTGGGGTAGTATTTGTATGTGATGTAAGTATGGGTCCAACCTCATTTTTCCTTTTGGATATCCAATGTTACAGCAACATTTATTTTTAAAAGGATTTAGTTTCTTAAACTTAAAAATTCTTTAATAACTGCACTTTCAATTGTAGGAAGTGATTATCTTAATTTGATCCATATGATAAGCTCTATGAAAATCCATAAAATGTCCAGACTTATTGAGTATCACTCTCCTAATAAATTATGCTATATAAAATAAAATTAAGAAATTTGCTGTTTCCTTTCTATATTCTGAAGCCAGAGAATGCATGTGGAATATTTATATTTGTATTTTGAGGATTACATATGTAAATTAAGATATTTCCTTAATTCACGTGCTGTTCTATTAATTTAATATGGGTCTTAATATTATGTCTAGATACTTTGTTTTAGTTCTAAGAATTGTGTATTGCAATATGTTCATAAATTCCCTCCTTTATTATGCCTACTGCCATAGCTGTTCTCCTTTTTAAGTGTGTATAACACCTCTTAGTTATCACTATTATAGACTTAAAAAACAATATTTATTCCTTTATTTTTTATCTCCTAGTATGTGCATTAGATTTAAGAATTCGATTTTACTATTATCTTTTTCAATGTTAAGCCAAACTCCTAGAACAGAGTATTTGTTCTTACTTGTTTTTGATTAAAGCATAGTGATCTTAGACAATTTTGAAGATATTAATAAATTGTTATGACCAGAAAACTAAAGAATGAGTTAGAAAATTCATACTCGTTTGAGCCAATTTGTTTATGCCACTACAGGGAGCCTCTGCTGATTGCCACATCCTGATTCCTTCACATACTTGCTATGTCAGGCTTTAACATCTCTGAAGTGGAAATCTCTACCTTCTTACTAATTGGGTTTCCAGGGATGCAGGAAGCTCACATTTGGCTCTCCATCCCCATTTACCTCATGTACTTTCTTGCCATGTTGGGGAACTGCACCATCCTCTTTCTTATCAAAACCAAGAGCTCTCTCCATGAGCCTATGTATTATTTCCTGACCATATTGGCATTTTCTGACCTAGGACTGTCTTTCTCCTCCGTTCCAACCATGCTGAGGGTCTTCTTATTCAATGCCACAGGAATTTCCTCCAATGCCTGCTTTGCACAAGAGTTTTTCATTCATGGGTTCTCATCTATGGAGTCATCAATACTTCTTGTCATGTCCATTGATCGCTTCATAGCCATCTATAACCCTTTGAGGTACACCTCTATCCTTACCAGTGCCAGAGTCATTAAAATTGGCCTTTTCCAGATAGGGATAAGTATTTTGTTTGTCCTCCCTTTACTCTTTATTCTAAAGAGGCTGAAATTTTGTAAGAAAAGCCTTTTGTCCCACTCCTACTGTCTCCACCAGGATGTCATGAAGCTGGCCTGTTCCGACAACAGGGTCAATATAATCTATGGGCTTTTTGTGGTTCTTACAAGTATGTTAGTCTTCGTGTGCATTTCTGTGTCCTACATGCTGATTCTGAAAATTGTTCTGGGCATTGCCTCACACAAGAGTCGCCTCAAGGTCCTCAACACTTGTACATCCTATATCTGTGCTGCTCTCATCTTCTATGTACCTATTATCACCTTGGCTGCCCTCCATCAGTTTGACAAAAATGCCTCTATATTTATTAGCCTCATCATTGCTGATATCTTCCCTCTGGTCCTCCCTCTAATCAATCCTATTGTGTACTCTGTGAAGAGTCAGCAAATTAGAATTCTAATCCTGGGGAAATTATGTGCAAAACAGAGTTGATGGCAAATTACAACTAATAAGAAAGATCAGCACAGTTGGCAAATTGTGAACAAATATATGGTTCCAAGAATGAGAATAAAAGAATGCAGATGGAACACTATGATACACAGCTTACACAGCTTATCATAGGCAGGTAAAAATATTTTCAAGATACTGACATACTTAACCAGCAATAACATTCTGAATGGGATGCCTTGATCATTAGGCATTGTATAATAATATGCTTATAACTATTTCTGCCACCTCCCTGTTCCTTTTACTTGTCTGTACAACCAACCTTGTCATTCTAACATATAATTTAAAAAATCGTTAGAGTAATTCATAACATTATTCTATAGGAAAAAAAATGTTAAGTTAGGTGAAAACAAAAGGGTAATTAACTCTGGCATGATCAGAAGTGACTCACTTGAGCTGAAAGAATAAACATACATGAAAACACATATACATAAAGTCAATAACAACTTCTAGTTGCCACATTTATAATCTTACAAAACAATTATTTCTTTATTGTCTATTTTTTGCACCAATGTGTACCTGGTTTCAAAGGAGGTTTGCACTTCTTTCTTTTTCAATGTACACAAAGTCTTCTAGAACATAATAAGTGTTCATTGTTTTTGCTAAAAACTTGGTGATTTTGACCCATTTTGAAGATTTGAATAAATTTTAGTGACAAGAAAGGGAACGATTAAATGAGACTCTATCTGGAAAACCCCATTAATGTTGAGTTCAGTTGTTCTACAAATTACTTGCTTGGGAAAGAGATGAAAAGCAAAGCAAGCAAAAATAGGATTCAGGAATTTTTATAAATGGATAATGGCATGTAGATATAGGATCTTAGTCAGGCCCTCACTAAAGAGAACTCAAATGAGTTTACATCTATTGATAATAAGATCTGATATCTTTAATCTACATGAAACTCTGGAAATTTAAAATCTTGTATTAATAAGGTATAACTTCTAATGAAAGTGACACAAAATTAAACAATTACTTTGGCAAAGAAAACATTCTTAGGTAGGATTTTATAATGGATCAGAGATGTGAAGAAAAAATTTCAGGTAACTGGGATGTGTTAGCATGCAAAAATACTGGAAAGAAGTTGTGAGAACATCACCAGCTCTCACTCTTTTACCTTATCTTCTCTGCTTCTCTCAGTATTTTGAAAAAAGTAAACCACCTGCTTAAGGAAAAGGCAGTGGGGGCACTTACTACATCTCCACTAACAAAGAAGAGAGAGGACCTCTATCATTAGCACCATGTAGAGTTCTAGGGAAAAGACTGATAATGCAGCTTATTTAATGTCCTTAGATCAAAATTTATATTATACTTATGGATATAAAATTTAATGTGATTGTCAAACTGGGCCATGTACCAATACCTATGGCATTAGCCTAACCAATATAAGTACAATATACAAAAAAGAAGCAGATTCTTTTATTAGAAAGATGTTAGAAATGGATGGAAAGGAATAAACATAAGAAAACAAAACTCAGTGCATTAAATATACACATAAGCAAACCAATAATTGTGTACTAGCACTGTCAAGGATGGCATAATGACAGAAGCAAGAAGTAAATATCAAGAACATATTCAAGAAAAGTGCTTATTAGAGGATATATAAGAACTCAACTCACACATTAGTTTATAGAAGTTTTTGCAAGTCTTTAGACATTCCAGGCATAATTGAATTACATGAGAGCATAGATACCAAAGTAAAGTATACTGATTTAGATTCATCATGGAAATAGTCCATCATTAGAATGCTTTAGTATGCAGTTAAGTACCCATGAATAGTCCATCTTCATTGGCAAAGAATTCTAAAATTGGTAAGGCAGTAAAATACTTTTGAATTTTGAAAAGTCTTTGTGTTCAGGTAATATCTCAGGTCAATTAAGTCAGAATAAAAAAAGGTATGTAACTGATTTTCGTATTGATGGCTACTGCAGATGTTTCCAAGCTTTTGCTGTTATGAAAGTCCTACAGGCATTCTTAGAGATGTATTTTGGCTGAAATATGAGCTAATTTCTCCAGAAGTGGGAGTTTTGTCATAGGTTAGATGCATATTTAAATACAGAATATAATGCTAAACTATTTTCCAGTCACATAAGTATACCAATTTATACTCCCACCTACAAAGTATGAGCATTCCTGCCATTTAAAATTTAAAATTTTAAAAATTTTAGGGAAGCAGATGTGACTCAAGGAATTGAGTGCTCCCTGGTTAGGTTCCTGGTGCCTCCCAAAGGATTCAGCAAGCTGGTGTGATGGGCAGACATGGCAAGTTGGTGCAAGAAGGTACACAAGAAGAAAAACAGAGAGACACACAAAGCAGGAAGCAGAGGTTTTAAGTGTCTCCTAAAGAGGATGAGCAACACAGCAAGCGACCTGAAGGCACTACAAGCTGATGCAACAAGATGATGCAACAAGAGACACAAGAAGAAAAACACAATGAGAGATACAACAAAGCAGGGAATGGAGCTGGCTCAAGTGATCAGGTGCCTCCCTCTCAGGGAGGTCCTGAGTTTGGTTCTTGGTGGCTCCTAAATAAAAAAGGAAGATGAAAAAGTTTAATGTAAGCCTTTCTAGTTGGTATATTATAGAATTTCCATGTAATATTAATTTGTATTTTCTTCAGTGAAATTTGAATAGTTCTACATTCGGTTACACAGTCCATTATTATTGCATTTTACACAGCAATTTCTAGCAGTTTTTCATATATCCTTTGTAAGATATATATAATGAAAATATTTATTTCCAGTGGGTCATTTGTCTTTCCAGTCTCTGAAAAACATACTTCAATGGATGTAAATTCTTTTGTTTTAATTATTTTTTAAAAAAATTGTATATTTTTATTTATTTCTTTATTTCTCTTAATGTTACATTCAAAAAATGTAAGCAGTTCCCATATAACCCCCACCCCCCTCACCCCACTCCTCCCACATCAACCTCTTTCAACATCATGGCACATTCATTGTATTTGGTGAATACATTTTTGAGCACTGCTGCACCACATGGATAATAGTTTACGTTGTAGTTTACACTCTCCCCCAGTCCACTCAGTGGGCCATGGCAGGGCATACAATATCCAGCATCTGTCCCTGCAGTACCATGCAGAACAACTCCAAATCCTGAAAATGCCCCCATATCATAGCTCTTCTTCCTTGTCCCTACCCTCAGCAGCAACTACGGCCATTTTCTCCACATCAAGGCTACAATTTCTTCCATTACTAATCACAATAGTCCCATAGTAGATATCAGTAAGTCCACTCTATTCCTCCATCCTGTGGACAGTGGGATGGTTATGTCCACTACACCTCTATTTTGAGAGGGGCTTTAGATTCCACATGGATGATGAATGTAATTCTGCTTACAATTGAATGCACTCTCAATTCCCTGGTGTGGTGGTTCACCTTCTTCAAAGATCAATAAAGAAGGATGGTCCAACAATGAGCCCTTGATATTGATGACTATGCTTATGAGCCTGGGCACCTGAAGTATAAACTAGGTGTAGAGCTGAAGAGTGCCTTAGAGTTACCTCCTGAGAGCCTCCATGTTTCTCAAACATGGCCACTCTCTAAACCAAACTCAGCATATAAATGCATTACCTTCTCCCCAGGATGGGATATGACTTTGGGGATGAGCTTCCCTGGCACTGAGGGATTACTACCAAGCACCAGCTGGTGATGTAACTAGAAAAAGACCTTGAATAAAAGAGTCAACTCAGACTAGCAGAATATCTCAACCTACATGTAATATCAGGTGTTAAAAACTGCTTTTTGACCTTGAATAAAAGGGGGGAATGGAAAGGACAAATGAGTTTATATGGCTATGAGTCTCCAAAAAAAGAGTCAGGAGGTCATCAGAGGGGTCATGCTTAAGCACACCCCAGCAGGGTCCCAGAGACAGCCAAAGTAGATACAACCCCAGATACTGGTTCTCCTGAGGGCTACAGAGACCCACAGGTTGTATGGTTATGGTAGATGGCTCTGGAGTTCAGTGCCATGTCAGTTGGCCTTACTTTGGAGTTTGTGTTCCTGAGTGTGATGGAGTTGGGCTCAGATGTGACCTTTCTATACAAGCTTCTGTCACTTTTACTGGACCTGTGGTTGATGCTGGGGTTGGTGTATACTCAGGAGACCTGAATCTCTGGACTGTCCAAGTGACAGACTCTAAGCCTCAGCAAACTTGCAACTCTTTGTTTTAATTAATTCCAATTAATTTATTATTTTTCTTCAGATATAGTTTGTAACTTTTCATCTTTTGTCTTGTTATTAGAATGGGAGGGATGAGTTCCAAGCTCTTTATGTATCAGACTAGAAACAAGAAGTACGTATTCTTTTTAAGTTCCTTAATTATAAGTCATACATATTCTGGACCATTACAAATAACAACAATAACAACAACAAAAAATATGAACATAATATACCTTAAGAGCATAAAATAATGTAAAACATAGTATGTTCAATATAGAATTAAACTAGATACCTATAAAGGACATATTTTGAAAATCCACAATTTTAGAAATTTAAGTAATGCATTACTAAATAATCTATGGGTCAAAGAGGAATTCTCATGGAAAATTGCAAAATAATTTTAAGAAAATACATGAACGTATAGCAATTAAAAAGTGAGGAATGGAACTAAAGAAATCCTTGGAGAAAATTTGTAGCAAGAATAAAGAAGCAAAAATGGTATAGATAAAAGCAGACATATGTGAAATTAAAACAGGAGAACCACAGAGTAAACAAATGAAGTCAAAGAGTGACTATACAAAATATCAATACAGGCAAGATGACATCTGAGTGAGTGCATCTCATAATCTCTCCTGCAAAGAAGCAGCTGAGTAGGGTTGGAGTTCTGCTGGACTGGGCTGTTTCAGGTATTTGCAGGGCAGGAGTGTTCTGGAAGTTGATTTGGTGGGACAGTGACAGAGGAGATTCTTGCAAGAGGTGCTGCAGGGAGTGCTTCACACTTGCTGTGTTTCCTCATCCTCCATTTCCTCTTTTCTGTGTGTATTGATTTTGGCCACCTACACTAACCCCTTTCCCCTACATCTTTCTATCCTCCATCGTCTGCTGTTTCTCTTACATTCTACCTCCCTTTCTTTGGCCCCCAAATTGTCTGACTTTTTATTTCTAATACCTTTGTTCTGTTTTCTGTCTCTTATCCACTCTTGATATTGTTGTTGTTCTTTTCTTTTTCCCTCTCTCATGAAAACACTGGTCTTTTTAATTCATACTATATTCTTTCCCATATTCAGTTGACTATCTCATTACAGGTACTCTACTTACTGCTATAACTCTACACAATTTACATGAGTCTAATATCCATTCTCCTAGATCTCACATTATTGATCTGTTAACATTTATTATCAATACTACTTTATACATTTTCTTTTCTTACTCATTTTGCTTTCCCTGACCCTAATATTTTCCTTCAAAGTGAACTTAGTCAGCAAAAAGAAAACAGAGTAAGAAGAACAAAGTGACAAAGAGAAGACATAACACTTATGTAAGAACAACAACTAATTAATCCCCAAAACTAGACAAAGAAGCTAAGGAATTGATTAAAGTCATCAAGATAAAATGATGACCAGGCAGCAACAAAATACTACAAAGGAAACCAATAATCAGGAAAACATGGCCAAATCCAATGAACAAACTAAAAACCAGGAAGAGGAGCAGAACATTGGACAAGTAATTAAAGATCTCAAAGCATATATTAGAGACCAACTTAATGAAGTAAAAGAAGAGCTTAACAATATGAAGAAAACACTTGGAAAGGAAATTGCAGACATACGCAAAAAGATAACAGATAAGATGGTGATGAACATCACTGTTCAAGAAATCAAAAATACAGTCTCAGCAAATAGCAGCAGATTAGAAGAGGCAGAGGAGAGAATTAGTGATGTGGAAGACAGTACATCTGAAATCAAATGGATAGTAGAACTGATAGATAAAAAGATAGAAAAAATCCAGCTGGGATTAGGGACCTGAATGACAAAGCAAAATGCACAAACATACATATTATAGGCATCTGAGAAGGAGAAGAGAAGGGAAAGGGGACAGAAGGGGTGTTGGAAGAAATAATGGCTGAAAACTTCCCAAATCTACTGAGAGAGATGGATGTACATATCCAGGAAGCACAATGCACCCCAAACACCATAAATCCCAACAGGCCCACCCCAAGACATATGCTTGTCAAATTATCCAATGCTCAAGACAAAGAGAAAATTCTAAAAGCAGCAAAAGAAAAGAGAACCATCACATACAAGGGAGGCTACATAAGATTAAGTGCTGATTTCTCATCTGAAACCATGGAGGCAAGAAGGCAGTAGTATGATATAGTCAAGGTACTAAAAGAAAAAAAAATTCCAACCAAGAATACTCTATCCAGCTAAGCGATCATTGAAAAATGATGGGGAGTTCAAAATATTCACAGATAAACAGAAATTAAAAGAGTATGCCAACAAGAATCCTGCTCTTCAAGAAATACTAAAGGGAGTTCTGCAGGAAGAAGGGAAAAAACAGGAGAGGCAGAGTTGGAGGAAAGTGTAAGAGCAAAAAAAAAAAAAAAGACAAAAAGAGAAGGAAAAACAAACAAAATATGACAAATACAAGTCCAAACAAAATATGGCTAACATAAATAATTCCTTGAAAGTAATAACACTGAATGTCAATGAATTAAACTCACCTGTCAAAAGATTCAGACTGGAAGATTGGATAAGGAAATATGACCCATCTAAATGCTGTCTACAAGAAACACATCTTAGACCCAGGGATTCATGGAGGTTGAAAGTGAATGGCTGGAAAACAATCTTACAAGCAAACAATAACCAAAAAAAGGCAGGAGTAGCTATATTAATATCAGACAAAATAGACTTTAAATGCAAAACAATTGTGAGAGACAAAGATATATACTACATATTAGTGAAAGGGATAATCTTTCAAGAAGAATGAACAATCATAAATATTTATGCTCCTAACAAGGGTGCCTCCAAATACATGAGGCAAACACTGGAAAAACTAAGTCAAAGAATAGATGCCTCTACAATTATAGTGGGAGACTTTAATACACTACTATCAACTTTGGACAGAACATCTCAGAAGAGAATCAACAACTAAGAAGAGCCCAGAGCCAGACAGCTTCACTGGTGAATTCTACAAAACATTGCAGAAAGAACGAATGCCATTATTGCTGAAAGTCTTCCAAAAAATTGAAACAGAAGGAACATTACCTAACTCATTCTATGATGCCAACATTACCCTAGTACCAAAGCCAAACAAAGTCACCACAAGAAAGGAAAATTACACACCAATTTCTCTAATGAACCTAGACGCAAAGATCCTCAACAAAATACTTGCTAACCATATCCAACAACACATTAAATGGGTTATACACCTTGACCAAGTAGGACTCATTCTGGGTATGCAAGGATGGTTCAACCTAAGAAAATCAATCAATGTAATACACCATATAAACAGATTGAAGGGAAAAAATCACATGATTATATCTATAGATGCAGAAAAAGGATTTGACAAAATACAGCACCCTTTTTTGATAAAAACACTGCAAAATATTGGAATACAAGGAAATTTTCTGAACATGATAAAGAGTATATATAAGAAAAACCCACAGCCAACATTGTTTACAATGGGGAAATCCTAAAGTCTTTCCCTCTAAGATCAGGAAAACGACAAGGATGCCCACTATCACCTCTTCTATTTAATATTGTCTTAGAAGTACTTTTTCGAGCACTGAGGCAAGAACGAGATATAAAAGGCATTCAAATTGTAAAGGAAGAAGTCAAAATTTCATTATTTGCAGATGACATGATCCTATAAATAGAAAACCCTGAAAGGTCTACAACGGAGCTTCTAGTAATCATAAATGAGTTTAGTAAAGTTGCAGATTATAAGATCAATGCACAAAAAATCAGTAGCATCTGTGTACACCAATAATGAGCAAGCTCAGGAGGAAATCAAGTAACAAATACCATTTACAATAGTCAATAAAAATGTCAAATACCTTGGAATAAATTTAACTAAAGATATAAAAAACTTATACACAGAGAACTGCACAACACTGTTCAGGGAAATCAAAGAACTAAATAAATGGAAGAATATTCCCTGTTCATGGATCGGAAGACTAAATATTATTAAGATGTCTATCCTACCAAAGCTGATCTACACATTCAATGCAATCCCAATAAAAATCAACACAGCATTCTTTAAGGAACTAGAAAAACTAGCAATGAAATTTATTTGGAAAGGAAAGAGGCCCTGAATAGCCAAAGACATATTGAAAAAGAAAAATGAAATTGGAGGAATCACACTACCTGACTTCAAAACATACTACAAAGCTACAATAGTGAAAACAGCATGGTTTTGGCACAAGGAGTGACACACAGACCAATGGAACCAAATTGAGAGTTCTGATATAGATCCTCATATATATAGTCATATAATATTCGATAAAGCCACCAAACCCTCTCAACTGGGAGAGAATGGCCTATTCAACAAATGGTGCCTGAGGAACTGGATATTCATATGTAAAAGAATGAAAGAGTATTACCCACTTATACCTTATACAAAAATAAACTCAAGATGGATCAAAGACCTAAATATAAGAGCCAAGACCATAAAGACTTTGGAAAGCAGTGTAGGGAAGCATATACAAGACCTTGTAATAGGAAATGGCTTCACAAACTTCACACCAAAAGCACGAGAAGCAAAAGAACAAATAGATAAATGGGACTTCCTTAAAATTAAAGCCTTCTGAACCTCAAAGAAGTTTGTCAAGAAAGTGAAGAGAGCCTACACAATGGGAGAAAATATTTAGTAACCATATATCTGATAGGAGACTTATAATCTGCATATATAAAGAACTCTTATATCTTGAAAATAAAAAGACAAACAACCCATTTAAAAATGGGAAAATATTTAATCAGACTTTTCTGCAAAGAGGAAATACAAATAGCCAGAAAGCACATGAAAAAATGTTCCAAATCTCTAGCTATCAGGGAAATGCAAATAAAAACTACAATGACATACCATCTTACTCCCATAAGATTGGCAGCTATGAAAAAAAACAGGAGACTGCAAATGCTGGAGAGGATGTGGAGGAATGGGAACACTCATCCACTGCTGGTGGGAATGAAGAAGGATCCAGCCATTCTGGAGGACAGTTTGGCGGTTTCTCAAAAACCTAGCTATAGATTTGCCATATGACTCAGCAATTCTACTGCTGGGTATATACCCAGTAGAAGTGAAAACAAGCACACAAACTGATATATGCACACCAATGTTCATAGCAGCATTGTTCACTATTGCCAAATTTGGAATCAACCCAAATGCCCATCAACAGATGAATGGATAAATAAAATGTGGTATATACATACAATGGAATACTACTCAGCTTTAAGAACGAATACACTACAAACACACATGATAACATGGATGAATCTTGAGAAACTTATGTTGAGTGAAGCAACCCAGGCATTGAAGGACAAATAATATATGGCCTCTGTGACATGAAATAAGTAAACCAAGCTGCCTCAGAGAGCTAGAGACTGGATGATAGGCTTAAAGGAAAATGGGGGGTAGAGGAAGGATATAAGTTGTCACCAACATGAGTGAAATCTATGATAAGCTGGAGGTAAGTATTTGTACAAGGAAGGGATAAAATGGGGGGATAAGGTTAACTTTGGGTGGGGCTTTGCAGGCTTGAGTGGCCTAGGGATGGGAGGATGGGTAATATTGCCCAAGAAATTGGGGAGAGGGTGGGACAACATATGAACATAGGAGATTGTCAGGTATTTGGTTGAGAGTGTAATGCTGAGAAAACTTTTGCAAAAACACAGTAAGGAAGGTCCACAGGATAGAGGAATAGAGTATGGGTTAGAGTGGACTTACTGATATCCTATTCATGAACTATTGTGATTAGTAATCAAAGAAAATGTGGCATTGGTATGGAGAAAGTGGCCATGGTGGCTGCTGGGGGTAGGGAGTGGAAGGAAGAGATGAGATGTGGGGGCATTTTTGGGATTTGGAGTTGTCCTGGGTGGTGCTGCAGGGACACTTACCAGACATTGTATGTCCTCCTATGGCCCACTGGGTGTACTGTGGGAGAATGTGGGCTATGGTGTGGACCATTGACCATGAGGTGCAGCGGTGCTCAGAGATGTATTCACCAAATGCAATGATTGTCTCATGATGATGGAGGGGATTGTTGTTATGGGGGGAGAAGTGGGGTGAGGGAAGTGGGGGGTATATGGGGACCTCATATTTTTTTAATGTAATATTAAAAAAATAAATAAAGACAAAAAAATATCAATACAATTTATGAAGTCCTAGATGGATTTACCATGAAAATAAAAGAGTGAGCCTATATAGTTAACAACAACAAGAATGAAAGTGATGTGATCATGATCAACCCCAGAGACATGAAATGGGAGCATAATGAAAATACTAGTGATATAAATTACAAAATTTGACTGAAATTTATCAATTCAAAAAAGATACAAGAACCATATCTGAGTCTTATAAATTACATAACCTGCATAGTCTTATCTCTACAGTTTTTGATGTACCATTATTTGCTTGATCAACATAAATCCTTACATTTTGGGCTAGTTGTTTTGGCTTAAACTTAAGGTCGTTGATGAGTTCAAGAAAGGAATGATTGCATAGTTTGTCAAGTTTATGTTTTTATGGTTGGAAGTGACACTTTTCCATGTCTCTACATACTTGAATGGACACCCAATGATTCCCATATAAATTTTAGAATTAGTTTGTCAACATTTACAAAGTACATCTGCTGGGAGTTCAGTTGTGAATACCTTAAATCTACATATCCAACATGGGGAGAAACAATACCTTAATATATTGAGTTTTCTGAATAATGAAAATAAATATTTCCCTTTCTATTTAGGTCCAGTAATTTCTATTAGAAAGTTTAGAAATTTTTAAATGTATTTTTAAAAGATAGTTAGATTATGTAAAATTTTATGTAAAAAAAAATATATAAGGGATTCTCATAAGCCTCACTTCTCACACACCCCCCCCACTTTTCCCCACAGTAGCAACTCCTTTCATTAGTGTTGTAAATTCATTTCAATTGCTGAACACATTTTGGAGCATTGCCATTAAACATGGATTATGGTTTATATTGTAGTTTACATTTTCTCCCACCCCATTCAATAGATTATGGCAGGATATATAACGGCCTGTATCTGTCATTGCAGTGTCGTTCAGGACAATTTCAAGTCTGAAAATTTCCCCCATATTGCCCTCTTTCTCCCTCCCCCTGATTCAACACCTCCAGTGGTCACTGTCTCCATATTGAAGATATAATTTTTTCCATTGTTAGAATCACAATAAGTCTGTAGTAGAATACCAGTAAATCCACCCTGGTCCATATTTTATTCCCCAATCCTGAGGATTCTCAGATGGTGACTCCCACTCCACCTCTGAATGAGAGGGGACTTTGATCCCATATGGTGATGGATGTGACTTTCTTGTTTGCAGTTGTAGACGATCTCGGTTCCTTGGTGTGGTGGCTGTTCATTCTCACCTCCTTTTTGGTTGTCCTGGGTAAGTCCAATGAACTGCAGAATAGGAGTTGCAACTCTGCTGATGCTCAGGGGCCAACTGGTACATGGACAACTCAGAGATTCAAGTCTCTTGGACATACACCTACCAAGTCCTGCATCAACTATGGGGCACCCTACAGTACTAGGTTATGTTGCAATTTCAAGAGCAAAATATTCATAAGCATAGTTATCAATATCAAAAGCCCATCAATGGGCCATCCTTCTTCACTACTCATTGCCCCTGTTCTTGGGGATTGTTGCTGTTCCATTAGATAGCAGAGCTCCCCAGGATGGGAATTTAGTATTCTTTCAGTTGTTGTGTGAATTCTGTACCTCATGTGGCAATGCATCATGACCATATGAATGTATTTATACCCTTTTTATATATGCCTGGGTAAACTTCCCCCAATGTATCCCCCATCACTGACACCCCACATAAATGATCTTCCCCTGCCATAGTTGTAAACCTTCTGTGATCCAAAACATCTTCAAAAATGAAGCCAAGAATATTGCTAAATTCAATTACTAGGAAAATGAGATAGTAATTATAAGTTTAAACATAAGAAATAAAAACACAATAATTTAGAAAAACTAAAAATAATAAAGTAAAATAAATTGGGGTATCAAAAAATGAAAAATATTTTAAGAAATTGATGTTTTGCCTTGCATAACTGTACTAACTGTTGTCCTATATGCCAAATGGCATTTCCTTCCATTTCTTCCCCAATGTCATACTTTTTTTTCATTTTGTCATCAAAGAAATTTTAGGTCACATTACAGTCACATACAGAATATAGGGAAATCCTATATACCAAAAATCCTTCTTCTTTTTTCCCTTTCCCTATTAATAACCTTTTCACATGTGGATGATACATTTGTTATAACTGATGTACAACTATTGAAATATAGCTACTAACCATGGTCAGTGTTTTACATTATGGTTTACATTTTAGACAATACGCTTTTTCAAATTTTTGATGAACATGGCCAGTATCCATCATTGCAAGATCATGTAGAACACTTCCATTGCCCCCTAATTATCCCCTTCTATCTATTCTATCTCTGCCTCCCCCTCCCCTCATGGCCCACAGCGACCACGAGACTTCACTACTTGAAAAACAAGATTCAGAGATGCTTACAACAACACTGAGAGCTTGACACACTAGTCCCCTTTTAGAAACCACCCATGTTCTTGAGAGACACCCACTTTTCTGTTTGAAAACATATCAGGCCTTCTAGTGTGGGAGTCCAACTCCTTCCAACTCATTATGTGGGTTTCCCCCCACTGATATAAGACACTGTGACAAAATGATCATTCGCACAGAAGATTGCCCCCAGTGAACCCTGTCCCAAAGGCCCCTGGTCCATCACCCTAAACCAGTAACCCTTCCTTGTCATATTGCCAAAAGAGTTTTCTCAACATTGTAGTTTCAACCATGTACCCTCCAATCCCCAGTGTTTACCTGCTCCCTCTCCCAACCTTTCCCCCAGTTCCATTGACTGTACAACCCATTCCCCCAGCCCTAACCCCCTGTCAAGCTTGTAGCACCAAACCCAAATGTAGGGTTTCTTTATATATACTGGATATTAGGCTCCTATCAGATATATGGTTGCCAAATATTTTCTCCCTTTGGATAACTTGTCATTTCACTTTCTTAACAAATTCCTTTGAGGTGTAAAAGGTTTTAATTTATCTGTTTTTCCTTTCACTGCTTGTCCTTTTAGTGTGAATTTCATGAAGACATTTCCTATTAAAAGGTCCTGTAAATACATCCCTACATTGTCTTCCAAGGTCTTTATGGTCTTGACTCTTTTATTTATTTGTTTGTTTATCTATTTATTTATTTATTCTTAATTTTAAAATTTAATTGTCTTTTTTTTAAAGATACATAGATCACAAAAAAAGTTACATTAAAAAACTATAAGAGGTTCCCATATACCCCACACCAAACCCACCCCACTCCTTCCAGATGAACAACCTCTTTCACCATTATGGCATATTCATTACATTTGTTGAATGTATTTTGGAGTACTACTACACCACAAGGATTATAGCTTATGTACCAGTTTACACTCTCCCCTAGTCCATTCAGTGGGTTATGGCAGGATATATAATGTCCAGCCTCTATCCATGCAATATCATTCAGGACAACTCCAAATCCCAAAAATGCTCCCATATCACAACTCTTCTTCCCTCTCCCTGCCCTCAGCAACTCCCATGTCCATTATCTCCATGTCAATTTCTTCCACTATTAGAGTCACAAAGTTTTATAGTAGAATACCAATAAGTCCACTCTAATTCATATTTTATTCCTCCACCCTGTGGATCCTGGGATGGTGATTGTCCACTTCACTTATAAATTGAGAGGGGTTTAGATCTCACATGGCTGATGGATGCAATTCTCCTGCTTGTAGTTGTAGAAAAAGACCTTGAATAAAAGTGGGAAGTGGTAAAGACAAATGAGTTTATATGGCTAAGAGACTTCAAAATGAGTCAGGAGGTCATCAGAGGGGTCACACTTGCACACATCCCAGCAGGATCCCAGAGACTGCCAAAGTAGATACAACCCCAGGTACTGGTGTTCCTGAGGGCTATGGAGACACACAGGATCAACAGTCATGGCAGATCACTCTGGAGTTCAGTGCCTTGCCAGTGGGCCCTACTTTGGAATTTGTGCTCCTGAGTGTGATAGAATTGGACTCAGATGTGAACTTCCTACATATGCCACTTCTGAGATTTTTAAGGAACCTCTGGTTGGTGCTGAGGTTGGTGTATACTCAGGAGACTTGAACCTCTGGACTGATCATGTGCCAGCTGGGCTCTGAACCTCAGCAGAGTTGCAACACCTATTCTCTGGTTCATTGGACTTAACCAGGTCAGCTACTAGGGAGGTGAATATAGTCAACCACCACACTAGGGAAACAAGAGTGTCTATTATTGCAAGCAGGAGAATCACATCCATCAACTATGTGCAATCTAAGCACCCTTTTGATATAGAGGTGGAGTTGTCATCATCATCCCAGGGTCCACAGGATAGAGGAATAAAATATGGATTAGAGTGAACTAACTGGTATTCTACTATAGAACTACTGCAACTAGGAATGGAAGAAATTATAATAATGATGTGGAGAAAATGGCCATGATAGTTGTTGAGGGCAGGGAAAGGGAAGAAGAGATGTGATGTGGGGGCATTTTGGGGGCTTGGAATTGTCCTAAGTGATATTGCAGGGACAGATGCTGGACATTATATATCCTGCCATAACCCACCGAGTGGACTGGGGGAAAGTGCAAACTCAATGTAAACTATTTTCTATGAAGGGCAGCAGTGCTCCAAAATGTATTCACCAAATGCAATAAATGTGCCACAATGATGAAAGACGTTGTTGATGTGTGAGGAGTCGAGGGGTGGAGTGTGGGGTATATGGGAACTTTTTTATAGTTTTTAATGTAATATTTTTTGTGATCTATATATCTTCAACCAAATACAATTAAAAAATTAAAAATGAATAAATAAATTATTTTAAAAATTTCTGCTGATTAAGAGTATGCCCCTGCCCTCTTTCTATTTTTATTGCTTTCTCCTCCAGGGCAGCAGGACACAATAGACTTAATGAGAGGTGCTTCCCTCCTCACCATTCCTGGTCATGTTGAGTTCCCTTTTGAAATTCAGGTAGGACCTGGTGACTGAACTCAGAGGAAAAACATGATTCTCAAGCCTCTTCCATACCACCCTTTCCTCCCAGGGGACACTAAATAGGCTCTAGGAAGCTTATTAAGCACTTCCTACTGCCTGCCTTCCTTAGGGGAATTGAAATTTTGATAGTTTTTCAGCACAGGGCTAGTCAATTGCCTGACTCTGCCTTATCCGAGGCCAAGTTTCTTTATCCCAGGGCGGTTAGGTAAATAGGCTGCCTCAGCAGATTTGCCTCTCCCTTCCTCCTGGTGCCACCTTGAAACAGCTGGTATACTTCTCAAAGCTCAATAGGGGTCCAAGCAGCCAAACCCACAGAAAGGAAACCCCTCTCACTCAAGTAGGATCTTGCCCCTACTCAGCCATTTTTTGTGAGAGAGGTGGTGAGTGCCCTCTTAAAACAATGACACCTTGCCTGCTAATACTAGAATTTTTTCTGAGTAGCTTTCCATATACAGATTTTTACCTGTTTTTTAAAATTTTTCCTAGTATTTAATATTAATCCATGATTTTCTATTCTATACCTATTTATGCTTTCAATGTTTTACAATATGCATTGTTAATCACGATCCAACTTCTAAAAGAATATTCAGTCCTTCTCTCTTCTCCATCATCTGAGCTATTTCTTTTATGTATTTCAGTTCAACATGCATTATAAATTTCAAAATTCCTTGCTACTATTTTTGTTTCAGGAATTCTATTAATATGTGTAGATCCACATTTATTATTATTATATTTCTGTTACTATATTATGGCTGCAGTAATTCCTCTACTAGAGGCTGGAAATGAATATGTCCATTGGTTATAGTTTGACAGGTTTTCTTTTAAGATATCTTCTATAACTTTGTGTTTTAGCAGTTCAATTTTTATTTGCCAGTGTCCCTTACTTACAACCTTAGTTCATTGAGGGGTTCAAGTATAGTAACAGTTTTAAATAACATGGGGCTTTTTTCTCTTGGTGTTAAGTGGTGAATGATGTTCTCGTCCAACTTTGAACCATATAAGTTGACATGAAATTTCTACATCTAGCAATGTTAGGTTGAAGAGTTAAAGTTGCAAATAATTTATTGTAGCAACTCTGGATTTAATTTTGATCTTCTAAAGTTGACTGTTTGTTGGCTCTGTAGGCATTGAGCTTATCTAGTTTCAAACTGCAAAACCTCTCTTTCCCATGGCATGAATTCACTTATGTCTTGCATTTACCTTCATAAGGCTGGCTCCCAGTCATCTTCCCTGTGCTTGTGTAGTTTACTTTTCAGTCAGTTACTTGGGCATATGCCTGCTCAGACATCTCTGACTATTAAGGCTTCCACTCTCTGCTGGTTGATATTTATGTGAGTTTGGATACATATACCAATTTCAGCACATTTGTAATTCTCCCCAGGCACCTGTAGTTTCTCAGTCAGTTGAAGGGGTTTGGAGTTTATTATCTCTGCTGTTCAATGCCTCTCAAACACCCAAAATCTCCCTCTTAAATGATTATCTTTTTCTGGTGCTTGCACTGACCTGAGTCCACCACTTCTGGCTTATAATCCTTTGGGTCTCCAACGCACTGGGAATTGTCATAGGAAAGAAGGCCCAAAATACCCAAAGTAGCAAATTTTTCTAAGTAGCCACTGGAAAATTTTTGTCTGCTTTTTTCATTTTGCAGCTCTCTGAAATGATTATTCTTCATAGATTTCCAAACGTGTATTTATTTTCATCAGAAGGAAATCACTCAACCTTATCCTTCTTTTATTGTTGGAAATCTCTAGTGAAAGTATGGGTGCTAATGAAGAAACATAAAATGTACAAAATGCTTTCATCCTCTTACAAATGGTTGATGATGATGTCTACTTTCTGTAACAAAGATAAAATAGGACTTTATCAAAACCAAATGATCTCAAGTATCTGACTTTGTGTTTATTTCTATTCTTACCATTACATGGTTCTCTATCACCATCACAAAGCTCAAAATGTATGGCAAAATTGGGAACTAAAGGAACAGTAATACAAACAACATTCAGAAAGTGTAGGAAGGCTAGCTGCTTAACAAATTGAAATAGTTGGTAAAGGGTCATCTAAAGAACCAGTGTTTCTGTTTAAAAGAGCATGGTGGTATAGGAAGTAACTGAAGTATTGGAAAGGTGGAATACAAAGATTATCCCAGTCATAGGAGACTTGTTTTTAAGTAGATCAGCAAATTTATTTTATTTATATATAAATTCCTATAAATAACTTTATGTATTTACATATCAGAAAATAACTCAGGGGGGCAAGATGGTGGCTGAGTGAGCATACCTGATACTATCTCCTGCAAAGAAGCCGCTGGGCAGTTTTGGAGGTTCTTCGGGACCAGGCTGTTTCAGGATTTTTGCAGGGCAGGAGGTGTCTGGACATCAATTTGGTGGGAAGCTTTTTAATTCATACCATATTCCTCCTATATACAGTCGACTACTTCATTATAGGTACTCTACCTACTGCTATAACGCTACACAACTTACATGAATCTAATATCCATCCTCCCAGATCTCATATTGTTGCTCTGTTAACATTTATCACCAACACTACTTTATACTTTTTCCTTGCTTACACAATTGCCTTTCCCTGGCCCTAATACTTTCCTTTAAAGTGAACTCAACCAACAATAAGAAATTAGAATAAGAAGAACAAAGTGACAAAGAGAAGATATATCACTTATGCAAAAACAACAGCTAATTAATCCCCAAGACTAGACAAAGAAGCTAAGGAACTGATTAAACCTGTCAAGATAAAATGAAAACCAGACAGCAACAAAAATATACAAACCAAACCAGTAATCAGGAAAACATGGTGAATCCAATGAACAAACTAAAAACCAGGAAGGGGAGCAGAACTTCGCACAAGTAATTAAAGATCTCAGAACATTTATCACTGACAAATTTAATGAAGTAAAGGAAGAGGTTAACAACAAGAAGACAACACTTGGAGGGGAAATTGCAGACATACGCAAAAGGATAACAGATATGATGGGAATGGACACCACAGTTCAAGAAATCAAAAATACACTTGCAGCAAATATCAGTAGACTAGAAGAGGCAGAGCAGAGAATGAGTGACGTGGAAGACAGTACATGGGAAATCAAACAGATTGTAGAATTGGTCGATAAAAAGATAGAAAAAATCCAGCTAGGACTTAGGGACTTGAATGACAGTGCAAAACGCTCAAACATACGTGTTATAGGCATTGCAGAAGGAGAAGAGAAGGGAAAGGTGTCAGAAGGAGTGTTGCAGGAAATAATGGCTGAAAACTTCCCAAATCTACTGAAAGAGACAGATGTACCTATCCAAGAAGCACGGCGCACCCCAATCATCATAAACCCCAACAGGCCCAACCCCAAGACATATACTTGTCAAATTATCAAATGCTCAAGACAAAGAGAAAATTCTAAAAGCAGCAAGAGAAAAGAAAACCATCACATACAAGGGAAGCTCCATAAGATTAAGGGCTGATTTCTCATCTGAAACCATGGAGGCAAGAAGGCAGTGGTATGATATAGTCAAGGTACTATATTTTAAAATTTATAAAATTTCCAACCAAGAATACTCTATCCAGCTAAACTAGCATTCAAAAATGATGGAGAGTTCAAAATATTCACAGATAAACAGAAACTGAAAGAGTATGCCAACAAGAAACCTCCCCTTCAAGAAATTCTAAAGGGAGTTCTGCAGGAAGAAAGGAAAAAACAGGACAGGCAAAGTTGGAGGAGAGTGTAAGAGAGACAAAAAGAGAAGGGAAAAGGAAAAAAACAATGTAATATGACAAACACAAGTACAATCAAAATATGGCTAACACAAATAATTCCTTGATAGTAATAACACTGAATGTCAACGGATTAAACTCACCTATCAAAAGATTCAGACTGGGACATTGGATAAGTAAATATAACCCATCCATATGCTGTCTACAAGAGACACATCTTAGACCCAGAGATGCATGGAGATTGAAAGTGAATGGCTGGAAAACAATCATACAAGCTAACAATAATCAAAAAAAGGCAGGAGTAGCTATATTAATATCAGACAAAATAGACTTTAAATGTGAAACAATTGTGAGAGACAAAGAAGGATACTACATTTTAGTGAAAGGGAAAATCTGTCAAGAAGATCGAACAATCATAAATATCTATGCCCCTAACAAGGGTGCCTCTAAATACGTCAGGCAAACGCTGGAAAAACTAAGTGAAAGAATAGATACATCTACAATTATAGTGGGGGATTTTAATACACCACTATCAACTCTGGACAGAACATCTCAAAAGAGAATCACTAAAGAAACAAAATATTTGAACAGTATATGAGAGGAGCTGGATCTAATAGACATATATAGATCACTACACCCAAACACAGCAGGATATACATTTTTCTCAAGTGCACATGGATCATTCTCCAAGATAGACCACAAAGAATGGCTTAAAGAATTCAGAAAGATCAAAATCATACAAAATAATATCTCTGACCACAGTGGAGTGAAGCTGGAAATTTGCAAGGGCCAGAGGCCCAGATTTCACACCATGATTTGGAAATTAAACAGCACACTCTTAGAAAAACAGTGGGTCAAAGAGGAAATCTCAAAATAAATCAATGACTACCTTGAAACAAATGATAATGATAACACAACATACCAAAATTTATGGGATGCAGCAAAAGCAGTACTGAGAGGGAAATTTACAGCCATAAATTAATATATCAAAAAAGAAAAAAGAGCAAAAATTGAAGAAGTAGCTGCTCATTTGGAGGAATTAGAAAAAAAAAAGCAAAACAAAGTAATCCAACAACAAGAAGAAGGAAGGAAATAACAAAGATAAGAGCAGAAGTAAATGAAATAGAAAATAAGAAAGCACTTGAAAGGATAAACAAGACCAAGAGCTGGTTTTTTGAGAAGATCAACAAAATTGACAAACCATTAGCAAGATAACAAAGAAAAAAAGAGAGAAGATGCAAATACACAAAATAAGAAATGAGAAAGGAGATATCACCACTGACACCACAGAAATAAAGACTATCATAAGAGGATACTTTGAAAAACTATATTCCAACAAAAATGACAATTCAGAGAAATGGATAAATTCCTAGAAACACATAAGCAGCCCATATTGATGAAAGAAATTGATGATCTCAAGAAACCAATCACAAGCAAAGAGATAGAATCAGTCATTAAAAACCTCCCAACTAAGAAGAGTCCAGGGCCAGATGGCTTCACAGGTGAATTCTACAAAACATTCCGGAAAGAACTAACACCAATCCTGCTGAAACTATTCCAAAAAATCGAAACAGAAGGAACATTGCCTAACTCCTTCTATGATGCCAACATTACCCTAGTATCAAAGCCAAACAAAGACACCACAAGAAAGGAAAATTACAGACCAATTTCTCTAATGAACCTAGACACAAAAATACTTAACAAAATACTTGCTAGTCGTATTCAACAACACATTAAATGAATTATACACCACGACCAAGTGGGATTCATTCCAGGTATGCAAGGATGGTTCAACATAAGAAAATCAATCAATGTAGTACATCATATAAACAGATTGAAGGAAAAAAATCACATGATTATAGATGCAGAAAAAGCATTTGACAAAATACACCACCCTTTCTTGATAAAAACACTCCAAAAGATTGGAACACAAGGAAATTTTTTGAACATGATAAAGAGTATATATGAAAAACCTACAGCCAACATTGTTTACAATGGAGAAATCCTAAAATCCTTCCCTCTAAAATCAGGAACAAGACAAGGATGCCCACTGTCTCCCCTTCTATTTAACATTGTCTTAGAAGTACTTGCTCAAGCACTGAGGCAAGAACCAGATATAAAAGGCATTCAAATTGGAAAGGAAGAAGTCAAAATTTCATTATTTGCAGATGACATGATCCTATGCATAGAAAACCCTAAGAGATCTACAACAAAGCTTCTAGAACTCATAAATGAGTGTAGTAAAGTCGCAAGTTATAAGATCAATACGCAAAAATCAGTAGCATTTCTGTACACCAATAATGAGCAAGATCAGGAGGAAATCAAGAAACAAATACCATTTACAATAGTAAATTAAAAAAATCAAATATTTAGGAATAAATTAAACTAAAGATGTAAAAAACATATACACCGAGAACTATACAAGACTGTTCAAGGAAATCAAAGAAGACCTAAATAAATGGAAGAATATTCCTTGTTCATCGATAGGAAGACTAAATATTATTAAGATGTCTATCCTACCAAAACTGATCTACACGTTCAATGCAATCCCAATAAAAATCAACACAGCCTTCTTTAAGGAACTAGAAAAACTAGCGATGAAACTTATTTGGAAAGGAAAGAGGTCCTGAATAGTCCAAGACATATTGAAAAAGAAAAACAGAATTGGAGGAATCACACTACCTGACTTCAAAACATACTACAAAGCTACGGTGGTGAAAACAGCATGGTATTGGCATAAGGAGAGACACACAGACCAATGGAATCGAATTGAGAGTTCTGATATAGAACCTCATATATAAAGCCATATAATATTCGATAAAGCCACCAAACCCTCTCAACTGGGAGAGAATGGCCTATTCAACAAATGGTGCCTGGAGAACTGGATATCCATATGTGGAAGAATGAAAGAGGATTACCACCTCACACCTTATACAAAGATCAACTCAAGATCGATCAAAGACCTAACTATGTGAGCCAAGACCATAAAGACCTTGGAAAGCAGTGTAGGGAAACATCTACAGGACTTTGTAATGGGAAATGGCTTCATGAATATCACACCAAAAGCAAGAGCAGCAAAAGAACAAATAGATAAATGAGACTTCCTCAAAATTAAAGCCTTCTGCACCCCAAAGGAGTTTGTCAATAAAGTAAACAGGGAGCCCACACAGTGGGAGAAAATATTTGGCAACCATATATCCAATAAGATACATAACTTGCATATATAAGGAACTCCTATATCTTGAAAATAAAAAGATAACCCATTTAAAAAATGGGAAAAAGGTTTAAACAGACACTTATCCAAAGAAGAAATACAAATGGCTAAAAAGCACATGAAAAAATGCTCCAAATCTCTAGCTATCAGGGAAATGCAAATCAAAACTACAATGAGATACCATCTTACTCCCATAAGATTGGCAGCTATGAAAAAAACAGAAGAATACAAATGCTGGAGAGGATGTGAAGAAATGGGAACACTCATCCACTGCTGGTGGGAATGCAGAAGGATCCAACCATTCTGGAGGACAGTTTGGCGTTTTCTCAAAAAACTAACCATGGATTTGCCCTATGACCCAGCAATACCTCTACTGGGTATATACCCAGCAGAACTGAAAACAAGGTCACAAACCGATATATGTACACCAATGTTCATAGCAGCATTGTTCACTATCGCCAAAAGTTGGAATCAACCCAAATGACAAGCAACAGATGAGTGGATCAATAAAATGTGGTATATACATACAATGGAATGCTACTCGGCTGTAAGAACAAATACACTACCAACACACGTGATAACATGGATGAATCTTGAGAACCTTATGTTGAGTGAAGCGACCCAGACATTGAAGGACAAATACTACATGACCTCAATGATATGAAATAAGCAAGCTGCCTCAGAGAGCTAGAGACTGGAAGATAGACTTGCAGGAAATCGGGGGGTGGAGGAAGGATGTGAGCTGATGTCTGCAGGGGTGGAATCTATGATGAGCTGGCGTACAGTGCTCTCAAGTCCTCAAGATGAACTAAGGGCCCAAGAAGCCCTGATACTAAGAATGTACAGCCAAAAGGACTGAAACATCGACACAGAATTGGGAGTTTTACTTGGAAATCACTTACTTTACTTGAACCGTAAGATTTCTGTGCACTGGCGGCAGACTTGTCCCAGTAGTTAGGGCATCTGTCTACTACATGGGGGGGTCTGCGGTTCAAACCCTGGGCCTCCTTGACCCGTGTGGAGCTGGCCCATGAACAGTGCTGATACGCGCAAGGAGTGACCTGCCATGCAGGGATGTCCCCGGCATAGGGGAGCCCCACGTGCAAGGAGTGCACACCGTAAGGAGAGCCAGCCCAGTGTGAAAGAAAGTGCAGCCTGCCCAGGAATGGTGCCACACACACGGAGAGCTGACACAACAAGATGAGGCAACAGAGAGAAACACAGATTCCCGTGCCGCTGACAACACCAGAAGCAGATAAAGAAGATGCAGCAAATAGACACAGAGAACAGACAACTGGGGTGCGGGGGGAAAGGGGAGAGAAATAAATAAATCTTAAAAAAAAAGAAAATAACTCAGAAAAATAATATGTGAAGTGCATTACTTTGTTGAGGTTAGATGCAAAGTATTAAGAGTGGCAGCAATGAGGATATCCCTTTGTGAACCTTATTCAAGAAAACCTGCTGCGGGGAACATAGCTGATTGACAACCTGCAGCTACAACATATTGAATTCACTGTGGCCTTTATACCAGTCCACACTTTTTCCAAGGTGCTCTTAGTAAATGACTGAACACAGTAGAGTTACTAGGGCTGAGCCACATCTGCATAAGATAGTCTTCTGCTAAGACTCCCCCTGATCTCATTGAAACTTTCTCATTACTACACTGTGATTTGAGGTCATTCTTACCTTTCCTTCCTTACATTTCTCCTCTCACAAATGACTTAAAAAATGACACTCTGAAGGCTCTACCTCCATACTCCTCCTCTATGCCCTTTGATTCTTCACAGATGTTTCCACTGGTAACTCTCTTGCATGCATAGCACTCCTGCTGCCTCTGTTTCTTAGAGGACCTGAATTAACATACTCTTAATAAGGCTATGCAAAATTATTAAAAAATGAGTGGATTCAATAGTAGGGACTATGGATTGGAGGGTCAAACATGAAAGCATATTTGGAGGTAAAATTCAGAGAATCTTCCTATTTAACAGTAGTAAGACTAATGTAGAATGAAGAATAAATAAGATAATGTTTACTGTATACATTTTAATACCTCAAATCATGCATAAAATATAAGCTATTTAATCTGGATATAAACTTTTTACAATTTTTATTGATCTTAGTATAATCATGAGAGAAATGAGAAAAAGAGAGGATAAATATGTTGTCAAAAGTTGAAGAACCAGAAAAAGAAGCAGGAGTTTGAATCTAGAACTCTGGGTATAAAATCTACTAACTTGAAAACTATGTTAAACAGCTTTTATAATGAAATCATGCCTTATTTTCTAATTGGTAGATTGAAAACAGAGGCTGATATATATATAGCATGTTTGAATAATTACATCTTTATTAAAGTCTGAGTGAAATATGATAAAATGATGATGATGATAATTGTAGTAATAGCAATAACTATTCCCTATATGTTATTACTAAAATATATTTTGCTTATAGGATATATGCAAATATATACAGTTCTGTGCAAATATAATTATAATATAAGAGGAATCACAAATTTGGATTAATATTTAGTGATTCCTCTTCTCTAACTGCAAAATGTTGTAGATGGTAGCCATTTGTAAAAGAAGAAAAGTTGACAATATGCTCACAAAATAGACATAAGTGAAGGCAAGTAGGAAAATAAGAAATGTGCAGAAATGTCTTATGCATACACTTCTTAGAGTTTTGTCAGCCAGATTGAATGTCATCCAAAAGATCTTAAAGAATATATAAATATCACAAATTAGGACTTATATTTTCTCTAAATCTCTATACTCAGTAGGGGCTGAACTATTTTTCATATTTTCTTCATCATGTCCCTCTTTTGTATCTTCCACACAACTTTCATACATCCTCCCTAATTCTTTTCTTTCTTTTCTAACCTTTCATGCTTCCCACCTGTTTTCTTTCCTTTTCTTGCTTTCTCTGATTTTGTTATAAGGGCATTTTAAGAGGGTGATATAAAATTCTCTGTACAGCTATTACTCAGAATAAGGATAAAGATTTCATAATTTCATCCTGACCTGGGAGAGCTATGTCCATGAAAGATTTACTCCCTCAAATCGCTTTAGTTCAACTCCCCTAACCAATGTTTTCCTGGATGTTCTCATACCCAATAAATAGGGGAAAATGTCAAGTTCTTCTTAATGGTTAATGTTTCACCAGTATTCAAGTGACACAGGCACTCATATTTCTCTGATAAGAAATGAATTGGCATAAAACTTTTTCTCTGCTTGTTCAATCTCTCTGCTCCACTCTTTTTTATTTTATATATTTTTGATGTTTTTATTTTTAAAGAAGCTTTAGATTACATGAATGTTACATCAAAATATAGGCTATTCCTATAGACCCCACCCACTGCAGAAGAACCTATTGCATCAATGAAAAAGAAAGATGTTCTGTGGAGTTTATAGACAAATCAAGGGAATATATCACAACACAGATTTTGGGGTTCTGGAGCAAGGCCATCCCCTCTGCAGAGGAACATAATACATCTTTTGCAAAACCTAGTGTGAGTCTTGGTTTTGTAAAATAGTGTTCCTAACATTGAGATTCTAAATCAATACACAGTCTGAATTACCTGTAATGTCAGTTACATAAAGTTGGGCAGGCCCAGAAACAATCTATTATATGTTGGAAGTGGTTCTTCAGAGATCAGCACAAGCAAGACAGGATAGCAAAGCAAATTTCATGATAATGTATTCCTCACCATCATTTCAATACCACTATTGCATCAGCGACCCTTCTCAACTCACACTGATGGCCGTATACAGAATCCTAAATAGCCAGTTTAAGTAGGAGGAAAACCCCATGATTGGTTGACCTACCTCAGTATGTGAGTCCAAATAAAACTTAAAAGTAAAAATAGATAGATATCGCTATATCTTGGAGGTGTCCTTGAAAGCCAGTGGAGTGGTGAAGAATAAATCTCCCCAAAGAGCAGAGTTTTGCACAATGTCCTGGTGACTCTGTTTGTGTGGGAAAAGAGGAGTCTCCTGAGGTTAAAACATATACAGAATCATCAGCAGTAGGGAATTAGTGGTCAAGAGACTGAAAGGATAAAGGTTAATGATCAGAAACAAGGAGGTTTAGGGTAGAGGAATGCAGATGAATATATAGGAAAAACATCAGCTGTGAAGACCTTTGTGTCACATGTTAATTCCCAGCAGAAAGCAACAACCAAGAGTAACTCACAAAACAACCAGTCAGACAAAAGGACTTGATCAGTTTTCTCAGTTTCTATCATCAACCACTTCAGGGTCACTAGTGATGAACATATTTCCCACAGTGGCAGAGAAACAGGCTGCATATAGCTCTAAGAGTATGGACTCCTACATAGTTAAGGCCCATGTAGTTACTGACACGGTTGAATGTCCTGTTTGTCACCAAATGAGACCAAAGCTAACAACTTGATATAGAAATATTCCTCAAGGCTACTGACTAGCCACTTGATAACAGGTTGACTGCATTGGGCCCCTCCCATCTTGCATCAGGAAATGGTTTGATCTCACAGACAATCTGGTGTGGGATTGCCTTTTCTGCCTGCAGACTCCAGCAGCACTTCTCTGAGTGTTTATAGTGTGCCTGATGCATTGGAATAGGAGTCCAATAAACACTGTATCAGATTAAGAGCTCACATTATAGGGATCCACTGATTATAACACATGCTGCAATCTGCTGGCCTGCAACAGGCACACCTGAAGTATTAGCTGGAAGCAAACTCTGGGAGGATGTGATAGTATCCTCCTGGATTCAGTATGCACATTGAATGTAAGATCATCATAGTTACTGCATCCTTACTAAGGAGAACAAATGGGCCACTGAGGGCTGTTGTGCATTCTGTCTTCCCAAACATGGATTCTACAAGGTTTAGAGGTCCTCATTTCCAAAGAGGGATGCATTTTGTCCATAAGGAAAAGCAAGATTTACACTGAATTATAGGCTAGAGTTATCATATGGACACTTTAACTACGTGTACCCAGAAACCTGGAAGCAATAAAAAAAATAGAGTATCCAAACTGGCAGATATAATTAAGCCTAATAATCAGTAAGAGATTGCGGTGCTGATGTACGGGCAAAATTCTAGCTCACTGTGTTCTATCTGAGGACTACTCTAATGTGTGCAGTACTGCCTTGAGCACTTTCTCATGTTGAGGTTGAATCTTTTTAAACCTCCGTGTATCCATCTTGCTCTCACAAAATATCTTAAATAACTATTGATCTCCTTTAACTGATTGTTTTATTTTAATGTATTCTAATTCAGTTTAAATAAATGCGACCAGTTCCATAATCATTACAATTTTTATTATTATTTTTTAAAGATTTATTTTATTTATTTATTTCTCGCCCCTTCCCCCCCCCCCCCCACCCCGGTTGTCTGTTCTCTGTGTCTATTTGCTGCATCTTCTTTGTCGGCTTCTGTTATTGTCAGCGGCACGGGAATCTGTGTTTCTTTTTGTTGTGTCATCTTGTGTCCTCTCTCCGTGTGGGCGGTGACTTCCCTGGGCAGGCTGCACTTTCTTTCGTGCTGGGTGGCTCTCCTTAGGGGCACACTCCTTGCACGTGGGGCTCCCCTATGTGGGGACACCCCTGTGTGGCAGGGCACTCCTTGCGCGTATCAGCACTGCTCATGGGCAAGCTCCACACGGGTCAAGGAGGCCCGGGGTTTGAACTGCGGACCTCCCATGTGGTAGACGGACGCCCTAACCACTGGGCCAAGTCCGTCGCCTAATTTTTATTGTTAACATACAGTTCATGGGACATAACTAC
Organism: Dasypus novemcinctus; assembly: GCF_030445035.2. Lineage (NCBI taxonomy): Eukaryota > Metazoa > Chordata > Mammalia > Cingulata > Dasypodidae > Dasypus > Dasypus novemcinctus. Next base: position 99,349,198 of record NC_080682.1, on the reverse strand, counting down.
TGGATATTTCAGTTCATCATTTCTTAACATGTACCTCCCTCTGAACCACATAGAAATCTTTAGCAATGATTACAGACCAGCAATTATCATTATTTTACTTACCACTAGCTAGTACTGGGTTCCTTTTGACTTTCAGTCAAGTGTGTAATTCTAAAATTAAAACTTCATTCTGGTTTGTTTACTTGGGCCACTGCATTTCCAATTTTCTTAGCATAGGTTCTCCAGAAAATAAAGCTGGTGTCAGTAAAATATCAGGGAATAAAGGGTCAGAAAGCAGGAGTAAGGACCATGTAAAGAAAAAGAGAGAGTCAACTGGAGTGTATGCTGTCTAGCTTATAATCATTTAATCTAATTGATTTTTTATCCCGTAAGTATATCCTCAAAAGTCATATAAAATAGATATGAACTTTATTTCTGAAAGCCATTTTTGAGTCCAGGTTTCACTCCATCAACCAAGTGTACCATTAGAGCTACTTCAAGGCATATTGACACCCTATAACAACATAAGCACATTCATATTCCACAGAAGCATGTCCAGGTAAGCTCTTCCCACATATCCCCATACCACCAATGCCTTGCATCAGTGGCCTTCTCCTGCCCTATTTGCCAAAAGAATATCCCCACCATTATAGTTTCAACCACAGACCTACTAATTCTGAGTTCACCTATTCCTTCCTCAACCTTCCCCTCAGTTCCATGGATAGTCCAACCCAACAACCCCACACTGCTCACTCTCAAATTCTAGCACCATCATCCCCAACACACGCCTGAGCTACCATCATCCGCAACCACTGCCAGGCCATTCCCTTTCACTTTATCATGGGCCATTTTATAAAGATGCCAATTTATACAGATAGAAACTTGAGGAAAATGTGTAATAATAAATTTGAAGTATTTTAGATTTGAGTGGAAGGAATATTACATTGCATGAGACTGAATTTTTAATATGAAGACACTAGGGATTATAGTTTCAATGTGCCTTTTAAAATAAACATAATTCTTTATTTTTAAGAAGCTTTAGATTACATTAATGTTATCTAAAAAATATAGGGGATTCTCATATACCTGATTCCCTACCCCTCCCACATCCATTAACAACATCTTTATTTAGTGTGACACATTTGTTTCAATTGATGAACACATATTGAAGCATTGCTACTAACCATGGTCTATAGTTTATATTATGGTTTACACTTTTCATGACACAATTTTGTAGGTTTTGACAAAATGTATAGTGACCTATACCTGTCATTGCAATCTCATGCAGAACAATTCCAGTGGCTAAAAATTGCCCCATGTTATACCTATTCTTCCCCCCACCCCCACCTCTCAGAATCTCTGGTGACTACTGCCTTTATATCAATGATACAAGGTCTTTCATTGCTAAAATAATAATTAGTCTACTTTAGTCCATAGTTGAATTCCCCTCTTATGTTTGCTCATTTCTCAGTCATGTGGATGTTGGACGGTGATGCCCACTCTGGTTTTGATTGAAAAGTGTCTTAGATCCCAGGGTGGAGATGGATGAAACCACTTTGTTTGCAGTTGCAGATATGCTGTTTTTTGGGGTGGGCATTGTCTGTCATCATCCTTTTGTTGGTTGTCCTGGGCAAATCCAATGAACTGGAGAGTAGGTTTTGCTACTCTGCTGAGATTCGTTGCTTACCTGTCATATGAATAGATCAAAGATTTAAGTAACTGGGACATATACTTAATGAACATAGTGCTAATTATAGGTTGAATAAAAGGGGCAGAAGGGCCATGTGTAGGAAATGAATCTAACACTATTATGTTGGGGAGAAACATTCCAAAGTAAGTCTCACTGACAGGGTGCTGAATTCCTGAGATTATCTGCCCTGCTGTAGTGTCTAGATGTCTCTAGAGTCCTTAGGAGACCCACTGTTTGAGGCACTGTTAACTGTGGCAGTCAAGGAGATCCTGCTAAGATGTGCATAAGTGTAACTTCTGGAATGTCCTCTTGATCACTTAAAAATCTCTTACACGTAAAAACTATGTATCTTGCCATAACCCACTAAATGGACTGTGGGAGAGTATAAACTACAATGTAAACTAGTATCATGTAATGCAGCAGAGCTCCAAAATGTATTTACCAAATTCAATGCATGTGCCACAATGATGAAAGATGTTGATGTGGGAGGAGTGGGGTGTGGGGGTATGAGGTATATGGGAACCTTTTATTTTTTAATGTAACTTTTTTGTCATCTATGTATCTTCAAAAAAATACAATTAAAAATGATGGGGTAGGGGGGTGGGGAGTGGGTTATATGGGAGTCTCAAAAAATAAATAAATAAAATCCAGCAATGTATAAAATATATTAAATCATGATTATGTTAAAAAAATAAATAAAATGATGTAGTTCCCAACACTGAAAAACAAAAACAAAACTCATTTGTTTTTAATATCCCCCCTTTTGGTCAAGGTCTTTTCCAAATGCATCTCTAGCTGGTACTTGGTAATCTTCCCTCGGTACTAAGGAGGCTCATTCCTGGGAGTCATGTACCTTGCTGGGGGTGAAGGTAGTGTATTTATGTGCTGAGTTTGTCTTAGAGAGAGTCTTATTCGCCCTTAATTTAAGGTTGCCTGAAAGATTTAATGAGAATGTATAGATTTCAGGATGACTTTTCTGAATTTGAAATTATAAGAAAATCAGTATCAAATGAAACATGCTTAAGGATTTTGAAACACTGTATCAGAATATGGATATGTATGCTTTATCAGACTGAGTTTCTATATGACAGTGTGGCTGTATGTGATTATTTAAATCTGTCTGTCTTGCCTTAATGATTTGTTAGATTTGTTCTCATGATCATAAATTTAGTAGTTTTTACATTTTATTTTAATGCATATTCCAGTCTTTATTCATGAAAATGAGCACTGTCATTTTGTGAGTCCCACATGATTACACACACTTAGAGGGAGCTTTCAAACATCATTAAGTTTGTCCCACTCTTACTGCCTCCACCAGGACATCATGAAACTGGCCTGTTCTGACAAAAGGGTCAATTTCATTTATGGATTGTTTGTGACTCTTACAGCTTTGTTACATTTGATGTGCATTTTTGTGTCCTACATGCTGATTCTGATAATTGTTCTGGGCATTGCCTCATACAAGGGTTGCCTCAAAGTCCTCAACACTTGTGTATTCCACATCCGTGCTGTCCTCATCTTCTATGTGCCTATTGTTGCCTTGCTTCCCTCCATCGGTTTGCCAAAATGTTTCTATAGTTATTAGAATCATTACTTCTGAAAACTTTCTTCTGGTTCTCCCTCTAGTGAATCCCATTGTGTACTCAGTGAAGAGTCAGCACATTAGAAGTCTCATCCTAGGGAAATAATGTGAGAAACAGGGCTAATGGCAAATTTAGGTGCTATGAAAAATCAGTTTGGTTGGCAAATTGCAAACAAATATAGGGTTCCAGGAATGAGAATAGATGAATACAGATGGAGCACAACAAAACATTGCTTTTCTCCAGTAGGCCAATATACAATTTCAAAATATTGGCATAATTGATCAGCAACATTCTAGAGTATATGCCTTGGGAATTAGTTGTGGTTTAATAATATGCTTATAATTATTTTTCCCACATCCTTTCTCATTTTTTCTTGTCTACACAACTAACTACATAAAACTCTATTAACAACCATAGTAGCATAATTCAAATTATGACTAGTGAGAATATGAATATATTTCTATAAAAGAAAAAGAACATGTTCAGTCTGGAAAAAGCAATCAAAGGTCTAATTAACTCTGGCATGATCAGCAGTGACTTACGTGGGTTGAAAGAATAAACACACATGCAAACACATACATACAGAGTCAGCATCTCCTAAACACCCGAGTGTCTATGGGTTGTGCATGTTCATGTATGTATGTGTGACCAGCAATTGACATAAACAGTTGAAAATGCCTCTGTCCTCAAGTCCTCTGAAACATTTTTGGAGATATGAGGCTCCCTGCATAAAACAGTCAAAATTACATGAAAAAAAAAAAAAGACATAGTGAAGCAAATATTTGGTTAATTTTAAATTGTTTGCAATATTATTCAGCTAGTCCCTTTCTCATGCATATGAAATCCATATCTAAAATAACATAGCTGTTCCTCATTCAAGTTGTATATAACAACTTTTAGTTGTCAGTGTATAAAAAACAGTTTTATTTATTTATTATCTTTTTCCTGCTCTAACTTATAATTGATTTAAGAAGGAGGTTTTAAGTTCTATCTTTATCAATGCCCAACAAACATCCTGGAACATAATAATTGTTAATTGTGTCCATTAACAGCATAGTGATCATGGTCAGTTTTAAAGATATGAATGATATGTAATAAAAGAGAACCTAAAGAATAAATTAGATGGACCTGGAAAACTCCATTAATTTTGAGCTCAATTGTCTAAGAAATTGTTTATTCAGACATAATTGAAAAGAAGTAAGCAAAAAGAATATTCAATAATGTTTAAAAGTTGAAATAATACCGTGTATATATATGAACTGGTTAGGCCCTTGCTAAATGTTCCCCAAATGAATTTGCATTTTTAAATTATAAGCACTGATATATTTAATCTACATTCAATTCTTAAAATCTAAAATCTTATATTAGTAAGATATAACATCAATTGAAAGTGACATATAAGCAAATCATTATTTTAAGCAACCAAAACATTCTTAGGTAGGATTTTGTAATGGATCATAGACATTAAGAAAAAGTTTCAGATAACCAGGGTGCTATAACATCCTAAAAGACTGGGAAGAAATTGTGACCATCACCAGCTCTTACTCTCTTACCCTATCTTCTTTGCTTCTATCACTATTCTGAAAGGAACTAATCCATATATTTGAGGAAATGATCTTAGTGGAGTAATGTATGGTGGGGGACACTTACTCTATCTCAAATAATAGAGAAAATAGAGGGCTTCCATCATCAGCATCACATAGAGTTCTAGGGAAAGGACTGATAATGCAGGAATATGCAAAATAAAAGAAAATTAAATCATTCAAATAAGCACAGGAGCAAACCGATACTTGTCTTCTAGAACTGCCAAAGATGGTATAATGACACCAGCAAGAAGTAATAACACCCGGAATGTTACTCAAGAAAAATACCTTATCAAAGGATACATAAGAAATCAACTCACATGGCAGTTTGCAGGAGTTTTACTTCAAGTCCTTTGAAAATCTATACATAATTGTATTACATGAGAACTTAGGAGACAATGTACTAAGTATTGATTGAGAATCATGCTGGAAGTAGTAAATCATGAGAACATTTAAAAAGACAGACAAGTACCCATGCATAATCCCTCTTTACTGATAGCACCTATGCAAGATCCAGGCAAAAAATTCTTAATATTGGCAAAGCAGTAGAACCCTGGCGAACTGTGAAAATTCTTGCTGCCTAGTTAACATCACAGGTCAAAAAATCAGAATACAAAAATATATGGAGTGATTGTGACAAGGTGGCAGAGTAGGGGCCTCCAGGCATCCATTCTTCCACCAGAATAACTATTAAACAGGAAGTTTCTGTCTTGAACAACTATTTAGAAATTCCTGAGTCCAAAATATGATCTACAGCATCCAGAGAAGAGTGAGAGGAAGAGGCTGAAAAATTATGGTAAAGAGCAGTAAAATGATCCCTCTATATAATGGCTACCATCACCCTTCCTTGCTCTTGCCATAAGCCACCGATGGGTCTAGACCCTGACTAGCTCGTTGGTGATAGAAAGGAATTTAAAAATACACTTTTCCTAGGTCATGATTGGGCAGGAATGGTGACTGGGCATGGCTTTTTAACAACTTTGGATGGTTGGAGGCCGGGCTATGAGTGCCACCATTGTTCAATCCACCTTGGAGAATTAAAGATTCTACACTTCCTCATAGCTATGGGGGCAATTAGTTGAAGGGCTGCATCTGCTGGGAAGTCCAAGAAAGCTCAGAATTGGAGAGTCATAGAAGAGGATCTTGGTGCCCTTCCTTATCCCCTACCCAGGACAATTTGAAGCTGGTCTGTGCCCCTTTTGTGGGTCCCTAGACCTGTATCAGTTGTGAAAGGCAGATCTGGGAAAGTCCTCCCTGGTATGTTCCTGCTCCCAGAATTTGCCCTCCAGGAAAAAGCAGGCTGAGGTAAACAAAAGAAAGTAAAAAATTAAAGATTTCCTGCTTCAAGAAACTAGAAGAGGAAGGTTCTGAAAGTTTCATGAGAAAAGCAATGTGCTATGTACAAGGGAGACCCAATTAGATTGTGTACTAATTTTTCATCCAAAATCATTGAGGCAAGAAGATAGAGGGTTGAAATACTTAAAATGCTAAGAGAAAGCTACAGGCAACCAAGAATTTTATATTTGGTGAGAATTTCTTTCAAAAAGAGGGAGAGATTTAGACATATCCAGATAAACAAAAACTGAGGGAGTTCATCACCACTAGACCTGCCCTCCAAGCAACGCTATAGGGAAATCTTCAGACTGAAAGGAAAGGTCACTAAACAGTGGTTCAAAGTGGCATAAAGAAAAAAAAGCCTCTTGTAAAGGTAAGCATTTGGGTAATTATGAATGTCAGTATTATTGTAACATATTGTTTGGTATGAAATTCCACTTGCTACTCTGAAAGGTGTTAAAATGCAAGTGCATAAAAATTAATTTTATGTCTGTGGATGTAGATATACAATGTACATAGATATAAGTGGTAATAAATTTTTTAAAAATGGGGAACAGAAGGATATAAGAAAAGTGTATGTGTTTGTTACTAAAGTTAAGTTGCTATCAGGCTAAATAAGATTGTTTATATATGTGTGTGTGTGTGTGTGTGTGTATCACATTAAATTTTAACTCCTTGGTAAACACAAGGAAAATAGATGAAAAATGTATAAAGATAGAAAAGGAAAAACACTCATAATGGTACAACACAAAAAATCAAATCACTTTCCTCTATAAGTTAAGTATAGAATTACTATATGACCCAGCAATCCCATTCTAGGAATATACCCAAAAGATATTTTCACACCAATGTTTATGGACGATTATCAATAATTGTCAAAAGGTGGAAGCAACCTAAACGTCTATCAGCTGAAGAATAAACAAAATGTGTTATATACACAAAATGAAATATCATTCATCTATAAAAAGTAATGAAATCTTGATGCATGCAACAACATGCATGAATCTTGAAGACATGATGTTGAGTGAAATAAACCAGACACTAAAGAACAAATATTGTAGGATCTCACTACTCTTAAATAATTAATTAAGAAAACTCTTAGAGTCAGAATTTAGAATATAGATTGTCATGGAATAGGGTGTAGGTAGTGAATGGGGAGTTAATACTTAAATTGGAAGGATTTTTATTTGGGTTCAGTGCAAAATTTTGGTAATGGATGATGTTGATGGCAGCACTACATTGTGAATGTAATTGCTAGCACTGAAATATACAGGTGGGTGTTGTTAAAAGAAAACAAAATGTAGGTTGTATATATGTTATTAGAATAAAAAGAATCCATAGGACTGTACAATACAAAAAGTTGACACTATTGTAAAAAATGAACTATAATTAATGGTACAATGTTATATGGGAACTCCATATTTTATGAATTATTTTTCTCTAAACCCACAATTTCACTATAAAACAATCACTTTCTTATATACCAGCAATGAACTAATAGTTCTTGAAACTAAAATCAGAATAATATTGACAAAGCACAGAAATATTTTAATCAAATGCTAATAAAATATGTACAGGATCGATATGTGGAAAACTATAAAACTCTAATAATAAATTCAAAGAGGATATGAAAATATATATTCATATATTCATATACTGGAAACCTGAATGTTAAGTTATCAGTACTTCCAAACTTTTTTTATAAATTCAAGGTATTCCAGTTCAAATCCAAGCAAGTTATTTTGTTTATATTAGAAAACTGATTTTAAAAGTTACATGCAAAGGCATAATACATTGAAACAGAATTTTGAAGAAGAAAAAAGCTGGATAACCAACATTGCACTGTATCATTGCTCACTATAAAGATACAGTAATCAATATAATGTAATATTGATGAAATACAGATCAACCATATGGTTAAAATCCAAATAAAAATGATAATTTCAAATGCTGGAAAGGGTGCTGAACAAGGGAAATCTCATTCATTCCTTTTGGAAATTCAAAATGGTGAAGTCATTTGGAATCCAGTATTGATAATTTCTTATAAAGCTAAATATATTCTTACTAAATGATGCAACAATTGCACTTGTAGGTATTTACCTAAGGGATTTGAAAACTTATGTTCACACAAAAACCTGCCTGTGAATATGTGTAGCAGTTTTATATATAATTGCTAAAAAGTGTCAGCAAAAAATAAATGCTGCAATAGGTGAATGGTGAATGAATAACCAATACCAACCATACCATGGAACATTATTCAGCAATACAAATAAAAGAGCTAGAAAACCATGAAAAGACATAAAAGAAACTTAAATTCATACTACTTGGAAAATGAAGCCAGTCTGAAATGTGATTTGGGAAAAGGCGAAAGTATAGAGTTCTAAATAGTGATTTTTCAGGCATTAAGGCAAGAGGTGGCAATATGAATAGATGAAGCACAGTGGACTTTTATGCAATAAAATTAAAACTGTATGATATTGTAATTGTGGGCTCATGATATTATTTGTGTTTGTCAAACCCCTCAGAAATTTATAGCACAGAGTGAACCTTAATGTAGACAAAATTCAGTTAATAGATTGGATAATCGTAGGCTATAACACAGAATGTGACAAAACAATCTATAAAATCTGTGTGAAACAAATATCCCTGAAGAATATTGGAGAAAATGTGGCAGACCTAAGTAATTTTGGAAATGAGACATCTATAAAGCTAAAGAGAAAAGTAATGGCATGTAAGCATTATGCCCTAGTTGATGAAGTTGTTTCTTATAGGGTTATGGCTTAATAAGTCCACTATGGACATATGTTTACATTGTAATTTAAAAATTAATCAAGTAAATGACAGGGGAATATAAGTTTCTCATTGTTAGAGTGGAAGTTTATATATAAGCAAGGGGTATAGGATAGAATGACCCATGTGGTAATGAACTAGAGTAGGAGACATCCACATGAACTCGTTTCACTTAATATAAAGATATTTACATAATGAAATATTCATGTGTATATATCCTTGTTCTGTTAGATTAGTGGACCTAGAAGCAAGGACATCCAGTAGCAATGAACATACATAGCATTCAGTTGTTAATTTCTAATACCATTCTCCAATAAAAGGAATAAGTGTTCTGATGTTAGGACAGCAAGAGGATATATATGATGACCCTGGAGAATTTTGTGATGGTAGCAAGTAAATAAGTTTTTTTAAATTGATTGGGTCATTTCTTGAACTTCAATCATCTCTATTTGATTTCATCTGTGACTGATTGCATCTACAGTCAACTGAGGAGATTGGAAATCTAATACAATCAGAGGAAGGCCTTAAAAGGAGAATGGTTTCATTCACAGAGATAATCCCCAGCTCTATTTCAGACAGCAAGCACCTCCTGGGAAACTAAATGATGACCGTCCTTGGAGTCCATGGCTTTCAGGCTGCCCTACGGAATTAGGACTTTTGCATCCCCACAGTAATGTGAGACAATTTCATAAAATCTCATACTTTTTACAAATATCTCATGTCAGTTTTGTTCCCCTAAAGAACCTGACTAATACAACTTGGTACCAGGAATGGGATGGTTCTGAAAAAGAGAATCTTAATAAACGGGATTTCTGGGGGATAATGAGAAGATGGCATTGGATCAGGCAGGCAGAGCTTAGCTACTTCACAGAAACAGTGGAAGAAGAGCCAAAAGTTGCCAAGGGACCTGTTTTGGGGATCAGCAGAACAGGACAGTGCTTCACAACTCCCAGGAGATAAGAACAGAGAGACAAAAAGCCCACAGCAACAAACATAAGCTACTAAACCCCATGGGAAGGAAGAGCTACCCTTTTCCACCCTCAAAATATTAAGGGGAAGTAAAACTCCTGCCTCACAGCTGCTGACTGAGTGGGAACAGACATATTCCTCACTGCTACCAGGGAAAAGAGAGGGGAAGTTGGGTTTTTCCTTCAGTGAATCTTGTCAGCTAAGCCCACTATGCATCTCAGTTCTAACCAGACAAAAACATGAGAAAGCATCTCCATGGAAGGAGCATGCATAGAGGGCTCACATCTGAGTCCCACTCCATCACACTCAGGAGCACAAATTCCAAAGTAAGGCCCACTGACAAGGCACTGAACTGCAGAGCCATCTGTCATGACCATAGGGTCTGGGTGTCTCCATAGCCCTCAGGAGCACCAGTACCTGGGGTTGTATCTACTTCGGCAGTCTCTGGGATCCTGCTGGGACGTGTGCAACTGTGACCCCTCTGAGGACCTCCTGACTCATTTTGAAGTCCCTTAGCCATATAAACTCATTTGTCTTTACCATTTCCCCTTTTTATTTAAGGTCTTTTTCTAGTTGCATCTCCAGCTGGTGATTGGTAGTAATCCCTTGGCAACAGAGAGAATCATACCCGGGAGTCATGTCACATGCTCAGGGGAAGGAATGCTTTTTATATGTTGAGTTTGTCTTGGAGATATTCTCCAGGACAGATTATATGTTGGGTCACAAAGCAGATCTCTATAAATTCAGCAGGATTGAAATTATATAAAACACTTTGTCTGATCATAACGGAATGAATTTGGAAATCAGTAATGGATAGAAAAAAGGAAAATTTATTAATATATGTAGATTAAACAACACAGTCAAATAATTAGTGGGTCAAAGAAGAAATTGAAAGAGATTGAGTTGAGACAAATGAAAATGAGAACACAACATATCAAAACCCTATGGGACACCACAAAGGCATTGCTGAGAGGGAAGTTTATAGTCATCAATACTTACATTAAAAAAGAAGAGAGAATTAAATTGAAGATATAGTTGTACACCTGAAGGAACTAGAAGAACAGCCAGCTAATTTAAACTAAGCTGAAAGATAGTGATAGTAAAGATCAGGGCAGAAATAAATGAAATCAACAATAACAACAAAAATATAAAGACTCAACAAAACCAAAGTTGGTTCTCTGAGAAAATCAACAAACTGTTAGCTAGACTGAGAAAGAAAAAAGAGAGAAGACACAAGTAGGTCAAATCAGAAATAAGAGTGGGGAGATTACCAGTTATCCCACAGAAATAAGATATACCGTAAGAGGACACTATGGACAGATGTATGCCAAAAAAACTAGACAATGTCAATGAGATGGACAAATTCCTAGGAACACAAATCTATGTATACTGACCCTAGTAGAATAGATGAAATTGAAATGGTCATCAAAAGCCTCCCCAAAATGAAAAGTCAGGGACCGGGTGGCTTTGCAGATGAATTCTACCAATCATTCAAAGATGATACAATATTGCTCAAGTTCTTTCAAAAAACTAACAGGAAATAAGGCACCCAAACTCATTCTATGAAGCCCACATTACCCTAATATCAAAACCAGATAAAGATACTACCAAAAAAGAAAATTACAGACCAACATCCTTAATGTCTAATGATACAAAAACCCACAATAAAATACTTGAAAACAGAATCCAAAAGCACATTAAAAGAATCACATACCACTATCAAGTGGGTTTTATCCTGATATTCATGGTGGTTCAAAAAGAAAACCAATTAGTGTAGTAAACCACACTGATAAATTAAAGAAGAAAAATCACATGACCCTCTCGATGGATACAGAAAAAGTATTTGACCAAATACAGCACTATTTTTTTTATTAAAAAACACTCCAAGAGATAGAAATAGAAGGAAGCATTCTAATATGCTAAAGGACATATATGAAAAACTTACAGCTAGCATTGAACTCATGGTAAAAGATTGAAAGCTTTCCTATTGAGATCAAAAACAAGATTAGTATGACCATAGTGACCATTATTATTCAGTATTGTGCTAGAAATTCTAGTTATAATGATTAGACTAGAAAAGAAATAAAAGACACCTAAGTAAGAAAGAAAGAAGTAAAACCTTCACTATTCTTTGATGATATATATGATCTTATATCTAGAAAACCCTGAAAAATCTACAACAAGCCTACTAGAATTATTAGATGGGTACAGCAAAGTGGTGAGATACACGATTAATATGAAAAATCATTAACATTTCTATACACTAGTAATGTGCAATCCGAGGAGGAAATCAGAAAAAAATCCATTTACAATAACTAAAACAATTAAATAGTTAGGATTAAACTTAACCTTGGAAATAAAGGTCTTATATTCAGAAAACTATAAAACATTGCTAAAAGAAACCAAAGAAGACTTAAATAAATGAAAGGACATTCATGTTCATGGATTGGAAAACTAAATATCTTTAAAATGCAATTCTACCCAAACTGATTTACAGATTTAATGCCGTCCCCCCAAAAAATTCCAACAGCCTTTTGTAGCAGAAAATGAAAATCCAATAATCAAATTTATTTGGAAGGGTATGACCCCAAAATTGCCAAAAATGTCTTTAAAAAGAATGAAATTGGAAAACTATTGGTTCCTGACTTCAAAGCACAAATTACTTAGCTGCAGTGGTAAAAAGAGGCTGGCACTGGTATAAAGGAGATTGACCAATGGAACCAAATCAAGAACTTGGAAATAGATTCTTATTTCTACAGTCAAGTGACTTTTGACAAGGCTGTTAAGCCAAACCAGCTGGGTCAGAACAGTCTATACAACAAATGGTGCCACTAGAACTGGATAGCCATAATCAAAATAAAGAAAAAAGATCCTGTCTCACACCTTATACAAAAATTAACTCAAAATCCATCAAGGAACTAAATATAAAAGTGACAAGCATATAACTACTAGAAGAAAATATAGGAAAACATCTTCAAGGTCTTATGGTAAAGAGATAGTTTCTTAAACCTTTCACCCAAAGCCTGAGCAATAAAAGTAATGAGGTGAGGCAGGCTGAAGTCTGGCTGGCAAGCATAGCCGCGCCCAGTGGGGGATATGCGCAGCCCACCACTCGGGTGTAGGGCGGCTGGAACAGGTGAACTGCCCTCAGCCATGGAACGGGCGCACTGCCCTCGGCCCCGCCCAGGCAACCGACACCGGCTTGCTGATAGCCAGCAGAAGCTGCCTACGCTCACATCCCCCCTCCCGCACTGTCAAGCCGCAGCACAAGCCGCACCATAAAAGGCAAGGAACTAGTCCCTACCAATCACTCCCAGCCCCGTTCCCCTTTCCGCCGGTGCTGCCCCTTCACCAACCTAATATCTGCCTCTTCCCCCCACCAACTGCTCGCCACCGCCAATCCAATCCCCCTTTGGCCACAGCCAATCAGTCCCCTGCTCACTCCCCCATAACCCTATATAAACACATATACTTCCCTTAATAAATTAGACCTGCGTGCTCACCTCGTCTCCATGGTGGTTTCTCCGCCGCGCGCCCTCCATGCCTGTGAGCCCCCGCAGGAGCCTAGGACTCTCCTGCCCCGTCGTCCACCAGACAGGACGTACCCACAACAACTGGCGCCCCACATGGGGCACTGCCCGCCATGAACTGGTAAGGCCCTACTCCGCCTCCCTCCATAACTTGCCGGCCCCTCCCTGCCCATGAACCCTGCTCTTCTTTCCCTTTTCCCCGTCTTTCTCCTTCTCTCGATCATCCTCCTTGCCATCCTCGCCATATTACAACACTACTGCCCCTCACTTTCACGCTTGACTGCTCCGACTGCCGTCTTTCTCTGCCTCCTTACCTCCCTTCTCATTGCCTTTGTCGTCGCCATTTTCCTTTACCACTGAGTAGGGTGCCTCCTGCTCGCCGCCCTGTCCGAGACCCCTGGTAGCCACCGCTACCCGATCGCCGCACTCGCTAGATAGGGCCCCAACCCTTCCGGCTCCCTAGGCCTAAAATGGGCGGTAGGCTGTCATCTCGCCAAGTGCCCCAAGTCCATGCCCTTGCCAGACTCTTAGACACCCACAAGTGCAAAGTTTCAGTTCATCGACTGCAAGTTTATTGGGACCTTCTCCTTCCTTTTAACCCTTGGCTCACGACTTGCCACCTTTGGGTCCCCGGTACTTATGAACGCCTTATCGACCAGGTCACCAATGCCATGGAGCATGAAGGGAAGCGTTTCCCCCCTGGCCTTGTGCCTACGCTGATTACCATCCACTCCTGCCTCCAGGGCTCTCGCCCCCCCACGTCGCAGGTTCTGTCCTCTCAGTTGCGCGATAAGGAGGGAAAGGCATCTCCCTCTTGCCCCGGGTCTGGCTCCGACTCGGACCAGGACTCCGACGCGCAGTCTCTTGTCGAGCAGCTTAACAACGCACTCGACCTAGACCCGCCCAAGCAAACCAACCTTAAGCCCCGCCAAGATGGTGAACTTCCTCCTTCTTCCCCACCAGAAAGGAGGAAGTTGTTTGAGGAGGAACCAGACCCGCCCCATAGGGCGGTGACCTCCCTCTACCCGCCCCTCCCTGTCGAGGGCGGAAGAGCAGGCTGGCCCTCTGATGCTACCAACGCGCATGCATCAGGTCGGCCATTTTATGAGCCCAAGCAGCCATTTTGTGACGCCTTTGGTGCGCGCACGCCTGGTCGGCCATCTTGTGAGTCTGAGCAGCCATTTTGTGCCCTGGCTGGCCCTGCGCCCGCATCCGCTTGGGCGCCCCCCCCCCCCCGCAGACCCCTGGGCTGGTCCTCTGCCCAATCCCTGGGCTCCAATGATGGCCCTCCCTCAGCGCCCCGCTACCATGAGCACCAGCCCTTTCACTCCTGCCCCAGCACAGGCGCCCCCACCGGCCTGTGGCGCTCCCCCGAGCACCCTACCCCCTCCCATCTCCTGCTTCCCCATGAATGTCACTCCCTCCCTGCAGCGCCCACTCCCCTGGTATCCCCACGACCCGGAGGACATTAGACGCCTTAGAAAGGCAGTCAAGGAAGACGGGTTGGGGAGCCCATATGCCATGCAGATGTTGGAAGAGATTTCCACAAACCTCTGCATCCCTTATGACTGACCTCCTTGGCTCGGGGTATCCTCACCCCCGGCCAGTTTATAGATTGGAGAGCCCACTTTCATGCTGAGGCAGAAAAACAAATTGCAACCAACGCCACAACCGGCGTACAGATCCCGGCAGATGCCTTCACCGACTCTGGCCAATTCGGCAACCATGTAGTCTACCAGCGCGCCCCGGCCGGCTTCTGGCTTCAGCTGCGCGATATTGCCCTCCAAGCATTTCGCTCATGTTCCGCTATTAAAGCTGACAATTTCACCAAGCTCACACAAGGCAAGGACGAGGACTTCTCCGCCTTCGTCTCCCGCGTCCTCCAAGCCTGTGAGCGCAAAGTCGCAGACCCTCAAGCCCAGACAGCCCTTGCCCGAGAGCTCATCTTGCAAGGCGCCAACCCCATCTTTAAGCAGGCCATCGTTCCCGTCAGAGATTAGGCAATTCATGACTGGGTTCTAGCCCCCGTTGTGGCAAGGGTTATCATTGGGCCCGAGACTGCCGCTCTAACAGCGCGCCGCAGCCTTTAAACTCCACCAGGGGCAGGCCTCAGCCCCGCGCCCAAGAGGCAAGCCCCCAGCTGATGCCCGGCCCCAAACCATAATGTGGACTGTGCCCGTCTCCCTCGAGAAGCCCCTCCGAAGCTTTAAAATTAACAACCGCTGGTACCAAGGCACGCTCGATTCCGGGGCTGAGGTATCCTGTTTCCCTGCCCACTATGCCACCCAATGGGCAGTCCAAGATGGGCCTTCGGTGGTCGGGGCCACTGGCACATCCCCTTCTCTCCGAACCTCTCTCCCTATAGAATGGGAAGATTCCAAGGGACGCCGCGGTACCTTTAAACCGCTATTCCTGACCACCTTTGACCAAATACTATGGGGCCGAGATGTCCTAGAGGCCTGCGGAGCTGTCATCACCACGCAGCCCCCACAATAACTTGCGCCACTGCTCGTTTAACACCTCCTGCACCCACTCCTCTGCAATTGGATACTGAGGAGCCTATCTGGGTGGAGCAGTGGCCTTTACCTTCCCATAAACTTGCCGTCCTCAGAGCGCTTGTAAGTGAGCAACTCAAGGCTGGTCACATTGAACCTTCTACAAGTCCGTACAACTCGCCAGTTTTTCTTATTCAGAAAAAATCCACTGGCAAGTACCGGCTCCTCCACGACCTCTGTGAAATTAACAAGCATATCTTGCCTATGGGGTCACCCCAACCTGGCCTCCCACACCCCGTAGCCGTTCCGTGTCATTTCCATGTGGCCACCATTGACATTAAGGACTGCTTTTTCTCTATCCCACTCCATCCAGAGGACTGCCAGCGCTTCGCCTTCACGGAACCCCTCCCTAACCACTCAGGTGCCTCTGATAGATACCAGTGGAGGGTACTCCCTCAAGGCATGCGCAACGTGCATTATTCACTATATGGATGATATCCTCGTAGCATGCGAGGAGGCAGAGAAGCTCCAAATAGTTCTCGGCATGCTGTGAACTAACCTTGCTGACATAGGTCTTACCATCCAGCCCAAAAAGGTCTGGGTTGAACCGCCATTCACATTTCTGGGCTTCCAAATTGACAGGTACGTCACACCAGCAGTTCCGCAGCTCGCTGTCCCAGAGCGCCTCTCTCTCACTGAACTGCAACAACTCTGTGGTAATATTAATTGGGTTCGCTCCGCTCTGCCTATCACCATGGCCCAGCTCCAGCCACTCTTTGCCCTTTTGCAATCAGACTCAGGCCCAGCCTCCACCCTAACACGGCGTATCAGGCTCACCCTAGAGGCCAGGGCCACAATTCAGGCCGTTAACAAGGCATTAGACAAGTGCTGCCTGCACAGGTTCGACCCCAGCCTGCCTTTGCTGGCTTTGATCCTGCCCACTTGAGGTACACCCACTGGAGTCCTCTGGCAGACTGGCCCGCTGCTCTGGCTCCATCCAGCCAAGAGCAGGCTGCATAAGATCTTCCCTGCTGTCAGGTTATGGATCAGCTTAGCCTCGGACTTAATCACCCTAGCTATCCATACCTTTGAGGTCAAACCTGCCACCATCATCTGGCCGCTAGACGCCAAGCAAACCAACCTCCTCATACGAGACAATGAAGACATGCAGGTCCTACTAGAAGGGTTCTCGGGTAACTTTGACAATCACTACCCCAGCCATAAGTTACTTCAAGGAATCACCAAGCTCCCCTTTCAGAGCCCCTTCCACCCCTTCCCTACTTCCAATCCTATCCCGTTTGTCACCACTGTGTTCACAGACGCTTCCACCACCAAATTCGCCATGGTTGTTTACCAACCTGCCGTGTTAGAGCCCAAGGTTTTCACCCACATCAACCCGCATTCTGTGCAGGTGGGAGAATTACTGGCTGTATGCCTTGCCCTGCACACCTTCCAGGCTCAGCCAGTCAACATCTTCACTGACAGTCTATATACCCTCCAAGTCTGTTGGGTCCTAGCACTCTCCACCTTCTTCCCGGGCTCTATGCCCATCGACGAAGCCCTTGCCAGCCTGCAACGTCTCCTTGAACACCGCCAGGCTCCCTAGTACATTGCACATATCAGGAGTCACTCCGGCCTGCCCAGCCCCCTCACTTCGGGGAACAAGACAGCCGATTGGGCAGTTTCCATATCTACTGCCCAGCCCACTGGAGATACAGTCAACCAGGCCAAAACGCTGCACGCCAGGTTTCACTTCTCGGCAACCTCACTTCGTCACCTATTGGGCCTGCCCATTGAAACCTGCAAACACTTGGTGCACAGCTGTAAAACCTGCGCCCCCTTTCTGCCCCTTGGGCCGCTACAGCCACAGGGGGTTAATCCCCGCGGGCTCAAGCCCAATTCGAGATGGCAATTGGATGTCACACATGTCCCATCCTTCGGGCGCCTCAAATATATGCATGTAGCCATTGACACCTTCTCTGGCATGTGTTACGTGGTACCCCTGGCGGGAGAGACCGCCAAGCATTGCATTAAGGCATTGCGCCAGGCTATTCTCTTCATGGGAGTTCCATGGGACCTAAAAACTGACAACGGGCCAGCCTATTGCAGCACCTCCTTTACCGCCTTCCTACGACTTTACAATATTACTCATCACTTTGGGATCCCCTATAACCCGCAAGGACAGGCTATAGTTGAGAGCGTTCACCGCCGGCTCAAAATACAAATTCAAAAAGAGAAAGAAATGCTTCCCCAAGCGCAACCAAGTGACCTAGTCACTGCATCCTTAATATTCCTCAATATACTCACCTTTGACAAAGAGGGACTACCCGCCCTCCATAGGCACTGGGGGCCCTCCTACCGGCCCACACAAGCCCCTTTTGTTTATTGGAAAGACCCAGAAAGCAATACTTGGAGGGGGCCCTTCCCCCTCCTCACCCAAGGGAGAGGGTTTGCTTGTGTTTTCCCAGATGATGCCCCCCAACCCATCTGGATCCCGGGACACAACATCCGCCCTGCACCTGCAGACCCAGCGCCTGACAAGGAGGGAACACCGACGACTGAGGCACCTAACCCACCAGATGACGCGCTTCGTTCTGGATGACCCAATTCCTCCAACAGAAGAACAACTGCTCCTCAATCTCTATCGCCGAGTCCGAGCACAAACTCCCCTACCGCCTAACCAGCCCATCAACCTTGTAGCCCTACTAATCCTCCTTCTCTCTGCAGCCACCGCCCTGCCCACTTCATGACCCATGTGGGCTGCAGTCCATCACCGTCCTGGCTTTCTTTTCCTCACCCCCGAAAGCCCTACATACCCCAAGATTTATCATACTAACTGTTCTCTGCAGCTACCGTGCAACCCGAAGGAAGCGCTCCGATCTGTTATATTCAACGTTTCACTTACCCCCCCCCCCCAGATGCTCTCCTATTCACCTTTTTCCCTAACACCACAGGGTCTAATACAACTACCAGTAGCACCAGAGATCCGGTCCCCGACCTCTATCAAAATGCCCTTATATTCACCCCCTCCACCAGGGG